>NW_027104191.1:332216-793825 GCF_902728285.1 Clytia hemisphaerica
ACTAGTGTAACTTAGGCGCAATTTTCCATTGAAAAGCTGTAAAACGCTGGACCCAAACCAAAAAGAAGACCTATCAAAGCTTGTCAAATAGGTATATTATTTTTTTCACCTTTAGAGCAGCACTACAAATGAAAATGACAGAAGCTCCAGCTAAAGTTGCCAAGCTAGACAACGAAAATAACAAGGAAGATGGAATGGGAGACAATGAACATCAAGATCTGGTAGAACAAATTGATTCAATACAAGGGCAAATAGATGGTCTAAATGAACAAGCATCAGAAGAAATATTACAAGTAGAACAAAAATATAATAATTTAAGAAAACCCTTTTTTGGAAAAAGGGCTGATTTGATAAAGAAAATACCAAAGTTTTGGGTCACAGTGGTATCCTTTTCATTTTATTTTTTAGTATACTTTGCTGAGAATAAGTTTTGATTATATACTATTTAATGATGTAGCTAGCCTCCCAGTTTACAGAGATTTAGTGAGAAATTTTAAGTCCTCTTAGTTCTGGATATTTCCTGTTGTATATAAAAACTTTGTCTAAACACTATACTGGAGATAATTTTGGAGTTTCTAAGCTTTACGTGCCTTGGGTCTGCATCATTTCTATTTGGAAAGTGTGTCCCAGAGAACTGAATGAAGCAAACATCGTGGGCAGCTGGCAGTCTAAGCTTAAACTCCTATATCAGGATTAGAAGCTAAGCTAGTCTTACCTCTTTTATCTTTCTCTTTACAACAATACAATGCTGACAAGTTGACACAACACATTGACAAGTAATCCCTGTTAGAGAAGTTTAAATCGTAATCTGCAACAAAAACGAAAGTTCCTTCTACTGATTACTTCCCGGCGCTCCTTCGCAGTTGTTAGTAAATTTCCACCAATGAGATTGCCGCATTTCACACGGCCCTTCTTTTGGCACCCGTGGCCTCTCAGTGCTTTGCACAACGGGTGGCTGTAAAATCCTACCCTTCATACATTTGCTTCAATCTGTTATCCAAAGCTTAGGTTTTTTCTCATCTTCAATTTACTGAAGAAAGCATGAATTTGATGTGAGAGTTAGATTGTCAACAAGTGCCGTAAAAAATCATTGAATAAAAGAAGAACTTAAGAGCAATTGCAACTAAGAAAAGTGGGATCATTGATGTCTTGGATTTTTTTCTTTTTGCCCCGCAGGGGCTTTTGTTGCTTCACGTAGCGGACTTGCTCGCCAGAAAAATATTCATGTTCAGATTCATGTTTCTTCCGATTTTTTTCGTGATAATTTTTTTAACTTTCGTGCATTTTACACGGAGCATTTGTGAAAGCGAGAAATCGAAAGTCCCGGTCTGAACGTCTGAACTGCCAGTCCAAGTCCACACCAGCTAAACCACAAAAAACACACACAAGATTTTTGCTTGGCACTTGGTTAATATCTTTTTAACGTAGTTGCTCAACTGGATTTACTGAGGACATTGTTTGCTACTGAATGAATAACTATCAAACTACTGATATTGGATCAAACCTTATACGATTTTCAGAATGGACGACATCTTCAATGACAGCAGTGTTTTATGCCTATGCGCTGCTCTACCGAAACCCTACTGATATTATAAAGGCATAGACAAAAGGGAATTGACCGTTAATTCATATTGTTTACCTATATGGACTTCATATTGAAGGAAATTAAATTGAAAATGTCGGCCATGCCGTGGGTCGTTATGGCGATATTGCATGCGCCCGAAAGTAATTTTTCAAAGAGTAAAGCCTTGCGCCAAAACGTGCCAAAAACTGGTATATACCAACATTGAGTTTCTTACAGAAGGTTAAGTAAGTGAGACATGCCAATGAGAATATATACTAACATGAACTGATTCATTCTCGTGGACATTTGAAGCACAGTGTTACAGCAAACAAATGGTTGAGCATGGGGAGCGCGAGCAGAAAAATGTAAACGAAGCGGAACAAAGCCCGATGGATTATGGAGTAATTTTGATGCTTTTTGTGATAATTCTTTACGCCAATATTGAAGCTTTAGCAAACTTTGAAAATGCTTTTTATGTTAAAGTGCACGCCAGAACGGTACTTCGATATGTAGTACGAAAAATATTTTCAGCCTCATATTATGAACACCTCTCTACTAATACCACCACTGCACACTTACCCTGTTATGTGGCCGCGAGAATCTTTGCTCAAATCAAAAACTGAACAAACTTTTTGACTTTTTAGAACCAGATGTCCAATAAAATACAAACACAATGTTGTACCTACCTGTGAAGTGAAAAGTTTTTAACCATGTTGGCGGTGGTTACAACAGGACACAGTATCTGAAATTCTCTTGGCCTTTATTTTCAAAACATATGGATTGAAGACAAGATGAATCTGTTTTTATGGGAGGAAACAAACCACTTTTGAATACAAAGTCTGGCACTACTTTAATTGTTAATTGGATCAATTTATATTTCGCAGGAATTACCTTAAGAGTTGAATTTATGCGAGGATAAATTAATGCAGGATTAATTATTACAAATTAAGGCCCTAATTCGCATATTAAAATTTGCAATTCTTCAGCCATTCACATTGATTAATTCGCATAATAATTTATTCTACCATTATTTATACTCACGGTTGGGCATCCACTATCCACAAAATTTAAGTTTTCGCAAGGACTTATTTTCGTGTTTTCCCACGTTAAGTTATTTCAAAAAGTGATAAAATAAGTTTTGGTATTTTTGTATTAACAGTCATTTCGTTGAGAATCTCTGCTTTCTTGCTTGCCAGGGAAGTGGAAGTGGATTACAGCAATAGAAAAAGTTGTACAGTGGCGGATTAGAGATGCTTAATATTTTCATGGTGACTACTTTCGCTGAAGGCCCCTTTTCAGATTTCTTAGGATTTTATTTTATGGTCTTTCGTAAATAAGAACAAAGGCTGTGAAATCCGGGAAATTTTTAATCCCTGAAAATTAATATCTTTATTAAAAGTATCTGATTCAACTGCCAATTTTGAGACCAACTATCATATTCATATCTTTAGTAACCATGAAGAAATTTTATTCTAACTGAAAACTTTTTGCAGAAACACATATAAAGATTGTTAAAAGTTTTTCAGATAATTTCCAGTAACCTTTGATACAAATAAATTATATCTACAGTATCCACCAAAGTTACTTACTTTTTAAATTTCAAATCAAATGACTGAAATTGTATTCAATTTCATTCTGGACTTCACCTTTAATCTGCATTATGTATTCTTTATGGGAGGGAAGCACTTTCAGTTTCACAGTACAGTACACATTGTTATGTTTGGGTTTTCAAAAAGTGATTTTTATCTGGTGATTGAAGAAAATCAACTTTGATATCATTCTAGTCCTTAACATGTTGCGAAACCTGTAATGGTTTTAATTTAGGTCATTTTGCATCAGAAAGTGTAGATTTAACAGGTTTTTTTTGGATTGACACTTTCGTTATGTATGGATCTTACTGAGAAAATTTTAACCGCATCGGCTCGTGTTTCTTAACTTTAAACAGCTCTACTAGTAACATTGAGCACTTTTTATGAAGACTCATTTCACCAATTTACAGTCTGATTATGATTCCCTTGCTCTCTTCATGGCTAAGTTCCTCTGGGCTAATGTCTGCTATCGGCGGGGCATTCATAGCGACAGCTACTTGCTAGTTTAGATATGTTGTGGGGGTTCATGGGTGGAACAAAATTCCAAAATTTGAGCCTCAGAGCTCAAGCCGTTCCCTAGATATCACATTTTGAAGTTTCAAAAATTTTGTCTAAAATACAGACCGGTAATTTACAGACCAGAATTCCAAATTGCTATAACTCCTTATTGGTAAGTCTAAATGACATGAAATTTTGCACAGATACACAAGACCATAAACTTTTTCTAAAAACAAAAACAAAAATTAAATTTTTTTTCTCCAAAATGGCAGATATTTGAAGCCGAAGTTTTGAACTGCTTGAAAATACCGGTTGGATTTGATTCTCAGTTATTCCCGGCCCAAGATTCCAAATTGAATTTCTTTTTCAGATCCTGAAAGATCAATCCTTTAACTACCAAATATCAAAAATCTGTCGTGGAGAATTCATTTTTGGTTCAATAAATCAATTTTAAAGATGACCTATATTTTCCGAAAATTCCCTAGCTTGCAACGCCCTAGCAACAAGGCTTTAACAGGCTACACCATATACTGGAAGGCTCAAAAACAGGTTTTAATGATTGACAGTCCATTTCTGGACAGTTGTGATCATAGACTGATCAAATCATGAGAGGATATTCCTCTATATGCAAAAGAAATTCATAATTTTCACTGCCTGCGATGATATTAAGAGGCATTTTTTTAAGAGTCTTCAGGGTGTGATACCTCATCCTCTTGGATTTTTATGAAATTTTGACCAAATGATTCTACCACACAAGAAAATAAGACCCTGAAAATTTCACCTTGATATCTCACTTAGTTTTGAAGGTATAGCGTCTCAAAGATAGGCTACTAAGTGAAATTTGACCCCTAAATTTCATGAACTCTGGTGAGGAGCAAATTTTGAAAGCCAATGAATTTTTATGCAAGTACATTAGAAAGCTGATTTATATACAGTGGATTTCAAGAACTTTTTGTAGGGTATCAGAAAAAATCAAATTGAGTCTCCGAAATTTTCCTCGGAAATATTTAGCACTTCCTGTTGAGGGCTTCAGACTGCGTAATCTGGGTTTGGAAGCACTTTTAGATGGCTGCTGATAGTCCTTGAGACTTTTTTAAAGCAAACCTTTGACCTGGAGTGGTTTACTGGTGGGTTTTGGCCACAAAAACAACATTTTCAGGATTTCCATTTTGCGTAACTGTCAAAAATGGCCGAAAATATTGCTATTTTGGCAGATCTGGAGCAAAATTCAAGATGGCGTATCTTTTTGCGGCAACAACAAATTTTTTTGAAACTTTCAGCAAGGCTTCCTTAGTAGGTTTAGTTTATAGCCTCAAAAAATCTAAGTGGTTTTTTGAAGTCTCTTAAAGATATGATCGCTTGAAAATTTGCTTAACTTCGTTGTTTTTTCCCTCTTAAAATGCTAAATCAGGCCCACTTAAGGGCTCTAAAGGTTAATTTTTGTCAAAATATTGGTTGATCTTCTCTAGCCAACTAATCATTGGCATTAAGGGAACAACTGTAAAAGATTTCAGGTCATTTCCATCAACAGATAGCATTTTATGACTGTTTCTTTATTTTTAAGTACAGAATATGTAAAAAAATATGAGACTGATATCTGGCCTTTCCTACCATTCCAGGGCCTATATTTTCAGGAAAAGCCTCAATCTTTCACAGTTTGGGGAATATTTCTCTTAAATATAAGCAGGTTACTTCAACTAAATGGGTTTAACAGTACTTAATTCCTATTCAAAAACTTTTTAGAATCATTCAGAAATCCTACTTTGACAATAATTTGCGCTTTACCGCAAAATTTCAAGTGCAAGAGTCGTGATTAACTTTTAGACTGTCCAATATCTCTATATTTGTGTACACTAACAGCCTTACTTGTTGATTCTTAAATAACTAAGCAACATTACTAGGGTGATACTTTATGAGATACTGCAGACAATGATGTTTAAATCTTCTGGACAAGAAATATTGGACATTCTAAAGCTAATAGCGACACTTGGACTTATTTTGAGGAGTCACCAGAGTTCATGAAATTTAGGGGTCAATTTTCCCTTAGTAGCCTATCTTTGAGACGCTATATCTTCAAAACTACGTGAGATATCAAGGTGAAATTTTCAGGGTCTTATTTTCTTGTGTGATAGATCATTGGTCAAAATTTCATCAAAATCCAAGAGGATGAGGTATCACACCCTGAAGACTCTTAAAAAAATGCCTCTTAATATCATCGCAGGCAGTGAAAAATTATGAATAATCTTTTGCATATAGAGGAATATCCTCTAATGGTTTGATCAGTCTAGGATCACAAATGTCCAGAATGGACTGTCAATCATTAAAACCAATTTTTGAGCCTTCTGGTACATGGTGTAGCCTGTTAAAGCCTTGTTGCTAGGGCGTTGCTAGGGAATTTTCGGAAAATATAGGTCATCTTTAAAATTGATTTATTGAGCCAAAAATGAATTCTCCACGACAGACTTTTGATATTTGGTAGTTAAAGGATTAATCTTTCAGGATCTGAAAAAAAATTTTAATTTGGAATCTCGGGCTGGGAATAACTGAGAATCAAATCCAACCGGTATTTTCAAGCAGTTCAAAACTTTGGCTTCAAATATCCGCCATTTTGAAATAAAATTTTTAATTTTTGTTTTTGCTTTTAGAAAAAGTTTATGGTCTTGTGTATCTGTGCAAAATTTCATGTCATTTGGACTTACCAATAAGGAGTTATAGCAATTTGGAATTCTGGTCTGTAAATTACTGGTCTGTATTTTAGACAAAATTTTTGAAACTTCAAAATGCGATATCTCGGGAACGGCTTGAGCTCTGAGGCTCAAATTTTGGAATTTTGTTCCACCCATGAACCCCACAACATATCTAAAAAAGAAAAAAATCCAAGACATCAATGATCCCACTTACAGATTTTCTTAGGTACAATTGCTCTTAAAATCTTAAATATTTTCATTTTGAAGAATAGGTGCGCTTTTAACAAGATCTGCAACAAAAAAAAAGTGGTCTCTTCTCCTGATTGCTTCTTGGTGCTCCTTCGCAGACTGTTTATTCAATTTCCACCAATAAGATTGCCACATTTTTTACGGCCCTTTTTTATGGCCCCTGTGGCCTCTTAGTGCCTTGTGTAACTGGAATTGGGATTTGGAAAATTTTCTATGTTTGTTTTTTTTGCACAAACCCCTGTAACTATGGGCAAGTACCCTGTTGCTAGAAAGTTGGCTTGAAATTGAAAATGAAACCACAGAAAAGGAAAGTAAAATAAGCCCGCACTCCAAATCCGGTAATCTTGATATATTTTATTTATAATAATGGAGTTTAAGTCTATACTGACTGATAGCGCTAGATAATACCACCCTGGGATTGTCTGGTTTTCACTAAAGATTATGTAATCCAAAAACTAAACGTTGAACAAAGCCTGGGATACACGGGACGAGGCTGCTGGGATTGTTGATGACCTTTTTCGCTTTTCCATCAGCCATCTTGGATTATACCATAAGTTGGTCTAATATCTAATATCCCTTGTCTAATTCTGACAACCATTCTTTAGAGACAGGAATAATATTAAGTTTGAATTACTGATTGAAAAAGGATTATTCCTTTCTGACCACTAAGCAAAGAATATTTTTACCTTTCTACCGGGTGAGTCACAAAAAAGTTTCTCTTTAAAGTGAATTTCCTCTAGGTCTAAAAGTTTAAACATAACCAATCCTTTTTCATTGGAAAGAAGAAAGATAAACTTAAATTTTGATGGGTCATTCATGAAATTTTATTCATTAGTTCAAAAGTTATGCTCAATTTAATAAAAAAGTTACTGAAAAAAAGCCCTGTTGCTTGCTATGTACATGTGTCTTGTTGCTAATACCTTCGCTTGAACTCGAAAGCAAAATCAAAATATTTTAGCACACACTGTTGTGCATGTATTCTCGATAAAGTGAAAGAAAATCCTGACTGAAGAAGAACTAAGAACATAATGAAAGCAATAAAAGTTCATAATTCAAAAAGAAATGCCTACAAAACACAAAAGCTTTTATAAATATGTTCTTAGAGAATAGCATTTCCTGTTTCAATACCATTAAAAATTTCACAACATTCATTTTGAAGATTTGGTGCAAAACAGGGAAACATTGAAAAGTTTCATTTTATATTGGTTTAATTGAAATGCTGATTTAAATATTCTTCTGTGTTTTTTTTTACAATTTACACCTGTAATTATAGGCCTGCCAGGGCCTGCATCCTGAAAATGAAAATTAAAGTAAAATTGTCTCACACTCCAAATTCAGTAATCTGATAGTGATATAGGAGTTTTGATCTAAACTGAATTTGACATTCCTACTTATCCCAGCTCTAAAGATGATTAGACCTACTTACGGTATAAACACCATCTTTATTTGTTTCAATCATATATTCTGAGGAGAGGGTTGTATTTTTCTTATCTTCAACACTCAATCTTAAGCTGCAGGAATTTGATGTAAGAGTTAGATTGTTAAAAAATCCTTTGTGATTTGCCCCAAAAATTAGAACAGGATAAGAAAAATTTGAGGCTTAAAGTGTCAAAAAAATAGGAACAGCCAAGCCTCAACAAAAATTTGCTGGTTCTAATAAAAGAAGAGTGTAATTTTCTAAAAAACGAAAACAGCTAAAAATTATTTTTGAAATGGAAACAAAGCTGCTTAAAAATGTTGGCTCAAAATCAAAGCTTTGCCATAAAGCCTGTAATCTCAATACAGCAGTTTTACAAAAAATAACCTTCCATTCCACTGATGTATTTTGACAAATAACTTCTTGGTAAATTGTTCTCCTTCTAAGCTGTCTTTAGTAAACTTCCTTTTTTACCCAGATAACTAAAGCCATTATCAATCGACTCCTGTTAGACCTTCTTACCATAACTTTGTGTTATGCCGACATACCTTGTTTAATTCGGTCATAGCAACTATATGGTCTATAAAGTAGCTAAAGTGATTCCTCACTTGGAAGGTTTTATTTGTCATAAAGTATGGACAACTTTTGAGATAACAAATTTCAAATTTTCTGTTGGTGCAAATTATTTTGCCATTGCTACTGCCTACCTTTTCCAATTGAAATCATACAAATGTGTGTATGTTTCAAAATTAACCCAATTAAGATCAGAGAGAATGTCTCTTAGCTCTCTACTGTAAAATTCACAAACATGATTTAGCGTTGAAATATTTTCTTTAACTGAAATATCTCTCAAAATAGTTTGTAAATCACCCTCAAATATCAGCGTTATTAGATGAAGAAGATGAAGAAGCACTACATTATCTACAGTCTGTGGAAGTTGAAGAATTTGAAGATATCAAATCTGGATATAGAATACGATTTGTAAGACTTTCACGTTTTTATCACGCAATACTGCTGTAAGGCTTTCTGAGGGCATTCTTTGGTTTGCATGTTTTTAGTCTATTTGCTGGTCTGAAATGAAAAACTTCACTTAGACCACTTGCAAACATCTAAAACGTTTTTATATTAATGAACCAAATCTTCATTTGACTACTGTTGATTTCTTTTTGATTTCTAAATTTTATTTTTTAGCACTTTTCAGATAATCCATACTTTGAAAATGACTTAATTTGTAAAGAATTTATGCTCAGTGAAAATGGGGAACAGACTTGTAAATCAACTAATATTAGGTGGAAAGAAAATATGGTAAGTCGATTTTTTGTGCTAAAGTTCTTCACCTACCTTATGGACCAGGCTAATAATTAGTTAGGGAACAGCTTTGTCATCTAGGATCTTTCCTGACATACTTTGGAATCAAGTTTTCTTGACACAATTTTACATTCAAGCTTGTATTTGTCTGAATAGAGTTTCTTTCTAATTTTGCAAAAAGTTTGCCAGAGGTTTTTAAAGGTTTGGGTAAGTATAGTCAAATGTGAAAAAAATCAAAAGAAAGTTTTACATTACTGTGTCACATTCCCAATATAAACCATGTTACCTTCAAAAGGTATTAATGAATTTCTAAAAATCTTACAGGATTTAACAACGAGGCAAGCAGAGACTGCAACTAAAGCTGGACAAAAACGACAACATGAAGAGCCAGAAAGCTTTTTCTCTTGGTTCAACGATCAATCAGAAGTTGGTACAGATGAAGTAGGTGAACTGATAAAAGATGAGATTTGGCCGAACCCTTTACAATTTTTCTTGGGTGGAGGTAATGATACGGAGGAGGGAGAAGAGGATGATGAGAATGTTGTTTTGATCGAAGACGAAGATGACGATGATGACGACGATGATGATGAGGAACCAGATGAAGGCGACTTTGAAGGTTTGTTTTGGCTCACAAAATAAGATTGATTTCAACTTCACCATGACAGTAAACAGTCAACTCTACCAAATTCATCAATGATGAGATGAAACATAAGAAGGGAACTTTACAATCCACAACATTTCTTGTTGTTTTTTATGATAAAAAATAGTGCCGTGAAAATCTCCATAGCAAATATAATAAGGAACTTTAAAATTTGTAATGACCTTCTTAAAGGCTCTTTTCATTGACCATAACTTGAACCCCTAAAAAATTATTTGAAGATCAAAGTCGAAAATTCAATTTCACATTATAAAAATTATAATCTGGTCAATGACAGTTTAAGACTTTATTGACAACAAGTAAGAAATGAATTATTTTGGTTGATAAACCATACTTACATTTTCTCTCAGGTGAAGATGACGACGAAGAATTTGACGATGAAGAGGGAGATGAAGATGAAGATGGAGCGGTAAAATCATTTTGTATTTCAATAAAGCTGAATTCCTGCAGGGGGTACTACAGACATATGAGTACTAAAATGGTTTCCAAGAATTTTTTGCATAGCACTACACTATTTTAGAGAAATGGTATTTTACTACACAGTGCACTATATTATTTGGGATATTTTGACTCAAAAACTAACCTGTTTTGGTCTTATTCAACAACAAAAAATCCGTTTTTGCACAAATCGATACTTTTGATGATAACTTAACACAATTCATGAATTGAGCAAACATTAAAAGTTGATTGATTGCCAAAATAATTTGACTTTTGGTCTGAAAAAGATTCAAAAAATGATAAAAATATTTAATTTTACCACATATTTTTTTTGAAAATACGAAAAAAAATGTTTACCACCTTTTCGATATTGTAGTACCCTATGGTGCTACCGGGTGCACCAAAAAAAAAGTATACAGGTTTGTCGAGATATTGTGAGCTTCAGGATTTAAACTTTTTGTTCATTCTTTTTAAATCGTCTAGAGGAAGCTCTAACTTGAATTTTGAGCTATCATACATTTGAAAAATAGTTCGAAAATTATTTAAAGAAAAACTGACTTTTTTTAATGTCAGAATTTCAAAAAATCATCAAAAACAGCAATCACGCTATAAATAAGACAAAATGACAAAAACACAATTTTTTTTTTGTTTCTATTTTTTTTCTTATTTATATTTTGCAAACAGTTTCTGCATCTTATTTGCACGTCATGAACATCTCCAACACAAGCAAACTCAATGCAGGCCCAAGTTCTTTTCGAGGAATGGTGATCTATTTGATTTTAAATGAATTTTATTTATTTCTAGGAGGAGGAAGAAGGCAATGAATAAAGAAAGCATCTTATCTTAACAACCTGAACTGTTTGTCAGGCTTTTATGAACAAACTTACCAACGTACCAAAGCAAGTTTCTGCGCTTGTGGAACCGATTTATCGATAAAATGCTACCCAGCCAAAAACACCAAAACAATTGTGTAAATATTTTAAACAAGTGTCTTTCTAATTACTACAAAATGAACAGTTAGCGTTTTTTGGCATGGCATGTGTATTATCATTATCCCCTGGCGCTGTTTTAACCATACTATTTCGTCTGGCATTATTATTCACCACGTTACAATGTTGATGGAATTTTTATCCTTTATTAGTTTGTACTTAAAAAGTATCCTTTTATAATATTTGTGAAGCTGTGTAGGGTCTCAATCTCAATTTTTTCTCCTGTCCATAATTTCATTTCCTTTTTTATGCAGTCTTTCGTTTGGATTCTTGATCCTATTTGATCATTTTCTAAGTTAACTGAAAAAGACGAAGAAAGCTTACTCTTTGCCTGATCATGGAGTTGTATAGGTTTTTTAATATTGAAAGTTTTTAAAAATTTAGCAAAAATATAATGAATTTTTAAACTCAAAATTCCATCAGCAGTTTAATTGCTAATTACTTCTAGTATAGGGATTGTTGGAAAAAGTCACCGAGGTCGAAAAAAGACTGGGACATATTGTCCTTAGTGAAGCTGAAAAGAAAAGAAAGTTACCAAATCTCCAGCTACCATTCCAGCTACGGTGCTATCTCTTTAACGTGTTCAATTTTTATGTACCTTTTACAAATTGTTAAAGTATCGGAAATTTAATGATGCTTTACTCTTTTTAAAGGACATAATTTAGTGGGTTTGTTTCCAATTTACACAAAAATGACCTAAGGAGGGAGGTTCCTTTTGGGAGTTGGATAGGATAGGCTTTACATTCTGACTTTTTGAAACAAAAACCTCCCTGAAAATAATCAGTTTTTTTTTGCAATCATCAAATACTTTTCCCATGTATTTTTGGACTTTTTAAGATTTATAGGCAATCGGTATTCCCGAAAGCTTGAGCAACTGTATTATTATAACCGCCAACTGCTTTAAAACAAAGGGCACAATGAGACTGAATCTTGGCACCCCAAGCCCAGATAAAAATCAGCCCTACTAAGCTAATAATACCTCAAGCTCAAAACGTATTTCTCATATTTAATAAGCTTAAACCATATGGAATTTCTTTTATGTTTGATTTGACCTCCTAATAAAACAGCTCGAGATGGCTTTAAGAGGAAAGTGGAACGATAGTGACGTCATTCAATACAAATCACGTCATTTTTCGATAAGGGATTTCAGAACAAAATAATTGTTAAGTATAAAGTGGGATCAGTCTATCTGTAGCGACCATAATTAAATTTTTGTAGTAATCTTTCTTGTATTGCATGTCTTTTTGTGTATTTGTGAGCGCATTTTTCTCTCTATTTTCATGCAACCAGCCACAAAATACTTATAGCTGATATTACAAAAATATATCTTGGAATGTGTTCAGTCATATTTTTTTAATTACGTTATCTAACTGTCAAAAAGCAAAAACTGCAAATGACTGCAGAAGCAAAGGAAAGTCATCTTTCCAGTTTATTCTGTTGCTACAAATCTTATAATACTTCAAAAATTGTATAATATTCTACAAGCTTTTTTGATAATGTTTACATATTTCTTTTTTTAGTAATAAAAAATAACATAATACTTACAGAAAAAATACACATTATAAAAGTATAACAAGTAAAGGTCAGCTGCTAGCTTGCTTGGTGAAAGAAAACACAAAGATGTCACTAGGTAGCAACTTAGATATGGTATGAAACAATTTAATTTTATATTTTTATGTTGAATTTTGTGATTTTTAGGTAACTAAATTTATTCCTCGTTATGTCTACATACCGATGGAACGGTTGGGTTGGACTTAAGTGTTTCATAACGTATATGAATTAATCCATAACATTATCTTGTTGTAAAGACTATTTAAAGTGGATTTAGATCCAAAGGTGAACCACTAGGAAACAAGGCCGACACACTCTCACCTCATCCATTTCATAATCAATAAATCAACTGCTAACTAAGGAAAATTTTTAAGCTTTCCAGGGTTTGACCTTTATCTAGTGAAAGTGCTAACCTTTGCTGATCGACTTTTTCAATTTAGCCGTTTTTCTAGTCAAAGAAAATGTTCTGAGTTATTTTTCGGCAAGCCAAGGTATTGATCCGCTAACTTCCTTAGATATCAGTTATTTTGCATATTGACTGTGTTTTGTTCTATTGCAAGCGACAGATCGGTGTTCATTTCAACTGTGAATTTACAACATGGCAACACTAAGAAACAGTATATTTTTTACTCGATTTTAATTCGATGATGTTTGTTATAATACCTGCTCGCTGTTTATACTATCACTTGTTTTATTTCGATGTTTTGCGATGCTCTTTTTTTAATGTCTAGTAAAAAGTTGTTTCAATATCTCCAATAAAGGAAATAGTCTTAGAGGGAACCATTCAATTTTCCTTTGTATCGACTCTTGATGAAAGTTTGGCTTTAGAGACCTTTTGTTGGATACCTCAACCGATATTGATATTCCCTTTGATTATTGCGATTGTGATTTCTGGTTTTTGGTTATTTTTCTCTCTTTAATTTCTATATAGTAAAGTAAAGTAAGTAAAACATTACGTTACATTATATATGTTGTTGTTGTAGTGTATATAGGAAGCTAGAAATTTTCAGTTCTAGTAGTAGGGGGACAAACCCTCAGGATTTGTAGTATCTTTCGTGGGTCGATCGATTGGTTCGAAAGTAGAAATTATTTAAAACTTTTTTGAGAGGGGTCCCGCCAACTAAGCCTGACAAAGGTTTTTATGGCCAAAAAACTGAAGTTGTAGGTAAAATTCTTGACCCACAAAATTAGTAAAAAGTTTACCATTTTTAAAAGTCGAATTCAAAAAAATAATTAATACCATCGGACAGAGTATGAAAGTCAGAGCAAATTTGCTCAGTACAGTGCTTTAATTTCCGTTACACAATTGCTATACTAACTTTTCCTACCAGTATATTAAGAATTTTTCTACCTCTATACAGTTTAATTCACTTTCTTCCGGCTTAAGAGAGCTCTCCACGGTGAAACCTGATTTCAAGTTACATAATTGTAAAACGATCTTAAAACTCAAAAAAACTTAAAACTCATTTCGTCAATTTTTATTACCATACGTTTTCTTTATAAGAAACAATGACGTTTCTCTCTAGTTATAGGAATCAAAAAGGCCTTGATTTTCAGCTTTATCCGTACTCATAATTATAGTAATCTCTAGAAGTTGTTCAGTTGTTTATTTTAATAACTTAAGTAGACAAATTTCCCGATTATCGATCTTATATAAGCCTCCGGGCCCTGGTATACCTTTTCTCAAACTTGTTATTATTATAGTAAAGCCCTCCAGAATAAGGAAGACGAACCTTGTATGTTAAATTTCACTGATTCATGTTATAATCATGGTCTTGTCATACAATACGGTGCTATAATAGCAATATTTATTTTTGGTTTTGTATGTGTGAATAGACAAACTTTTTTTGAATGCTGTATGAAGTTTTTTAAATGTACTGTGCAATTACTAAGGTGATGTTTCGAACTTTTACCTAGCGTGGAAATATAAGTTATAGCATCTGTAGAGTATAGTTTAGTAGTATAGAAACTCGATTGACCAAAAGTCGTAATTTGATCTTAAGGAAGTAAGCCACCATTTTTGAATGCTATTCAATGTCAATAGAATTCCAAATATTTTGAAATTCTATACGAATCAATAGGCTCAAGAGAGGAGGAAGTTTTATCTGGGGGAATATTAGAAAGATGCGGTAATGTTCCCTGAGTATTAGACATCAGAGAGTGTCCTGTTTAAACTTCCTTAATCAGCCAACAGGCTTATTTTCCAATCTATTGGGGAATATTTATTCTCGAACTTGTATAGTAAAGTACCATTAACTTTCATTACCCGATGTTCGTCTTGTCAGTTAACCCTAAAAATATTCTTAAAATATTCTTATTTTTGCCATCCTGTGAGTTTTTTCTATCATTCTCAACTTCAGTTGAGCTAGAATCTGACAATGTCTGTCTGTGTGTGTCTGTCTGTCTTTCACAAAAACTTTAGGGCAGCCTGGAGAATTCAAAAATGCTTGGATTTGGCTAAAATTTGGCGCACTTGTTCCTTGGGTGAATATCTGGGGGTCTACAATTGGGCCTACGAATAAGTTGAAGCCCAGTGCGTTGCGCACGTTCGACTATTTCTAAGTATTTCGGTGTTTCAGAGTCTACAAAACCTTAAGATATTCTCAGCTTGTTCTTAACATTTTGGCCATCCTTATGCTTCTGATATTTTGTTCTTAGAAAAAAAGTGTAGCATCATTAACTTCATTGTCTGATGTTTGACTATTATGTCCGTTTTAACCATGTCGAAACAGGTCGAAAAATATGTTCACGTAAAATCTCCCTATGGCCGGGAGTGTTGAGTAATTACTTAAAAATACGTCTTAATGAATGCTCTGTCTATAAAACTTAACAGAGCTGCCCACATCATTTAATCTTTAAGCTTTAGTTCTTTAGAAGATTGCTAATTATCTGAATCATTAGTTTCACTTAAACTTGCCCTCGTGCTCTATTTTGAGCCGTTATACTCATTTGCCAATATAACAACCACGTAAATTGCTTGGTTCGAACCTATTTTCAGCATTTTTCGGCGAGTTTCGATCAATCTCTTCTACTAGTTTGGAATATGGAATATGGTTTTGTTATGTTTTCAGTTTTTTTGTCTTCCCTAAAATTATTATTATTATAGAGTTTTTACAGTTAGACACATACTCCCATACATAACCCGCTCTTCTTACAGTCATGTTGTTTCTGTCGTAAATTTCTTTAAATATAGTTTAGTCCTAGGACTACCTCTCACTTTCCATATATGACTCTTGTATTTTTCTTTCGATGTTTTTTCTTTTACTTTATGATGCCATTGTTTTATTATCTCGCGTTCTTTCCTTAAAGGTATCGAGAGAAAATGGTCGCAAAGAATTCTTTGAAGATTCCAGTATTGTGCTCGAAATTTTATCGGCTGTTGGAATTATCGAGTGTCATCTTTTGTTTTGAAAGGTTGATCTATAACCTATGGAACGCCATAGCTGCCTTTTGTGATAAACAATTCGATCATGCGATAAACCATTCGATTATGCGATAAATCATTCGATAAACCATTCGATTATGCGATAAATCATTCGATAAACCATTCGATTATGCGATAAATCATTCGATAAACCATTCGATTATGCGATAAATAATTCGATAAACACATTCGATAAACACATTAGATAAAAAATTCCTACCTAGGTCACGTGACATTACAATAGAAGTTCAGCGCTTGACCAATCAGAAGCTTCGCAGGCCATCGTAATAGCAGCAATATTTTTTTGCGATATTCACTTTTTTTGCTTCGAAGAGCTTAAAGCACAACATCTAGCCCTTCGGGCTTTATAAATCAGTGACCTTAACTTTGATCAAAATATTTTAGACTTTTTCTCTGAAACCATGGATCAGGGGGGGGTCAGTACTAAAAGGATTTTCACTAATTTTTGACATACCCCCACCTATTTTTCGAAAATGTTATTTTAGTACACATGTACTGAAATTATTTTGAGCAATTTAACATAGATACCACCCATTTTTTGCCCTTTTACGGCTTTAAATTTCCTGAAAAAAAAATCAAATTTTTTCCAAAATTGTTAAAAAAATGCTCCATTTTGGCTGATTTTAGAACAAAATACTAAGATTTTTCAAAAATTTCTTTAAGGGACCACCCTTCTTGGTATTTTAGTACACATGGTACTAAAATTATTTTTGAGCTTTTTTGCAGTACCACCACGTCACTAAATGTCATGATGTTTGAGATTTTAGTACCGACCCCCCCCCTGCATGGATACATCAATTATTTAGTCCTATTAAAGAATTAATCTCATAAAAATCATGTGGAGTAAATAAGACTAATCAACAGTCGCATAGAGGTACTATTTCGAAAATAAGATCAAGTGTACTAACTTCATTATCACTTCATAATTATATTGCTTTTAAAATATCGTTTCCTTCCTATTAAAACAACAAGGTATGACCTTATACAGACGGCCTCTAAATTGTTTAAACCACTATGAAGGCTTTTTTATAAGAACCAAGAAATTAGTTTTAAACGTAAAACGCTCAATTCCAGTCAAAAAAATTTTGAGAATAATCCCAAGCTCAAATTTAAAAAATGGCTGAGAACATAATGAGGATTTTAGCTTCCAATTGTAAAAAAACGAGCAGCACTCGAGAATAAATTCTCTGTATGGTCCTGTATGAAGATGAGAATAGTCGATACTCAGAAGTTTCTTATAAAAATAAACGTGTATACTTATAAAACAATTTTTTTCAGTCTAACCTCATAAACTACCGTTGGCAGGAAATGAGATGACAATAGTCTATGATACCATACTTATATAATAAACCTACTGATTATTGTGTTAACTAGAGATAGAGATACAATATTATATTATTGTTGACTCTTGTTGTATTCTTTGAAAGATTTTTCTTAAATCTTGTTTTCAGAACAAAAACAAACTATAGATATGAGCAACTATTTTTTCATGTGTCAATCTCGTGGTTTTTTTAGTTCTTAATGCACTTCATGGTATAATGTCTTAACATCAAAAGAAAAGTCCTTGTTGACCCTTTTTTGTTTTTTTTGTTTATTTGAGAGCTGTACACTTTTTGTCACTATTTGTTGTTGATGTCTGCTCGGTACTTTTTTCGCATTACGTAAAGAACTGTCTTACAGATGGTAACTGTCATTTTCTGATCGCAGTTTAGTTGGTAAAAATCTTTGATTTGTTATTTTTTTCTATTTGATGCATGGAACTCGTGGTAGAATAATAAATAATATACCATTCTCTATAGTTAAAGATGGGCATCCCTTGGCATACATAATACATTATATCTTGTCCTTTGGTTACGAGGTTATCTGTGTAGTCTTCTAGTCTTTGATAATGAGAACCAACGGGTTTAGGATTTAACAATATAGGGCTCAATTTAGGTGAAAAAAGATGTGGGAACTGTCTTAACAGTTAAGTCTTTATTCGTCTTTTATTTGTCATTAGTATTCCGGTATTGTCTTAGTATACATATTTGATATTCAATATTATCTACCTTGTCTGCCCTTTTTACGTCGACCCTTGCTATTTTTCCGTGGCGGTTTTAGGCCGGCGTTAAAAAGGTTGGTAGAGTGTCAAACATTCCCTTTGCCTGGGTGTTACTCAAAGTCTTTATACCTTGATCGATTACTGAATCTCCATTGACGCTCGAGAACTCGACTATATAACTCTATAACTTTATAGAAGTCTACTGTGTTTTAGAATCTCACTTTCAGGTATTGATACGGTTGATTACGATGTTGTTATTGTAATTTTTCGATTTAATCTGATTTGCATGTTTTGATAAAATATGGTTGATTTTTTCAACCTTAAGATGACAACGCTATAAGCCTCATTTGCACTTAGTTCTTATTAAGTTTTGATGGGCTTAGAGGTGATTTTCCATCGATTGTGTTGATGTATACCGCCCGCCTGTCTTGATATCGTGGATATGTTTAACCAGGCATCGAAAACTTTCTTTACTTTATGAAATGGGTTTTGTGATTTAAAGGAGCTTTATACTGTCTTGCTTCAAACTTGAGGATAACGATCAGGTTGAACTCCCGTTACATTTTTGCTTTCTTCATTTTGTGATTTGTGGTTTTATCGCCATTGAATTTTCAAGTTTTTTATAGACTTCGTTTTGGTCTCCATTTTTATTTGCGATGATTCAAATGATCTATTCACACGGTATATGGTAACACACAAGAAAGTAATGGGCTTTTGCCATTAATTTCGGATTTCAAACAATGAAACTATTGACAAAGAGTTTATATTTTTCGGGACATAACATTTCGTATGGTATTTTTTGGACACACTGTATAAATAAACAATTTTGTTCTTGGTGTAATTACAGTGGAAATAAAAAGAAGCTGAAGAAGAAATCAAAAAAAAATTTACTTGGTTTTTGGTGGTTGGTGAATTTAAACCTCGTGAATATGACATGAAGAATACTATGTTGGACAATTTTGCTTGTATTCCTATATCGAAGGTATTTTTTTAAGCTTTTGTTTTCAATAATATAGTGATATAATGTTTAAAGGTTCTCCTCATTGGGGCTTACACTGGGGTCCTTGTAACGTGGATGTCACCGCTGCGCCCCCACAGCCCTGTTTTTCTTCTTCAAGAAGCCTTGAAGTTTCGATCTCAACCCTTATACCCATTAGTATGATGCAAATAATATGCTGATACCCTACAAAACAAATCTATAAATTAATTACTTTTGCCATGGTTCTTTCTTGTAAGAAAGGGATTGATCAGCATCATGGCTTTAGTGACTAACTGCGCATGTCTGTACTTGTTTCAAAGCTGTCATAATTTTACATCAGTTTTCTATCTGAATGTTCAAGCAATAAAAAAGAGGGAGTATAAAATGTAACACGTAAAATAATGTAATTCTTGTACACGTTTTTTTTTCTTATAAGAACAAACTATACAAGGCTTCGATGGCCAAAATGCTAAAAACAAGTTAAGAACATTTTAAGGCTTTGCGGACTCTAAAGCACTCGATTTCTTAGGAAAATAGATCAAAATATTCACAAAATGGTGAAATTAAGAACATGTTAAGAACATTTTTAAGGCTCAAAACTCTAAAAGTTAATTAAGAGCATCCGAAGGTTTAGAAATTTTTGAATGTTCTTATAAAAAAGACGTGTATCATGGTTGCTTCCGTTCTTCACTTATCACTTCTTAATAGTATAATGAAAATGATGTTTAAAATATTGAATTTGCTTGTGTAGCGAAAAATTGAATATTTGCGCTGTCGTGAGGGTTCTTGCTATCGTATAAAAAGCAGTAAAACTTTGTTGAGGCTTGACTGTTCTTATTGTGTTCAGCACTTCGAACCTAATGACTTCTTATGTCTCGTCTGATTACTTATGATTCGCAGTGGCTAAACAGACCTTATCGAAGTTTTTGATTTTTCTAAAAAAGCGATGCATTGTGGGATTGTTTCGAGTGTATTACAATAGAATTCCCTCGAGGAATTCCTAAGATATTTCTATTGTAATACACTCGAAACAATCCCACAATGCATCGCTTTTTTTAGAAAGATCAAAAACTCCGATAATGTCTATTTGGAAGCAAAACTCAGAAGATTTGAAAATTTTTTAAGCGTTACAGTATATGGCCCCCAAATCGGAGACGGCCCCCAAAACGGAGGTTATCATTAAAATGAAGATTCTGACTTGTAGATTTATCAAAATTAAACGATTTTTGTTTATTTTGAAAGAATGATGGTTATACTAAAAAATGAGCATGTTTTTGATGGTTTGAGACAGATTCAAAATAACATATTTGCGTCTAAAGGAAATATTTTAACACCAAAATTAGATAAAAATTGCATATAACTCACTCTAGCTCCTTAGATATTGAAAATAAGTTATGGAAACGGGGTATAGGAAACTTTCTACAGCTAATGCCGTTCAGAAAATGCAAATACATCTGTGACTTTAGAGGCTGGTTAAAAGATATAGCATCTTGAAGGTCAACCAGTATTTTGGAGCCCTAGAATCAGCATTGACAAAACCGAAAATTCTAAAATGAGAAAAAGCAAAAAATCTTTGAATTCTATTCCTATCACCTTGAGTTAATAGTTTATAACAAAAAATTAACATTATATATAAAAATTTTTCGCTGAATCAGCAAAAACGGTAAATTCTGTCATTTTTTTGCAAAATATAGGAGAAAAATATCTTTAAAGCTTAATATTTTCAGTTCCAGTTAAGCTTTTTTTCTAAAATTTTCACAGCTTATTCCATACATGAATGGAACTATTTTCAAAATAGATTTGTTTTCAAAAACTTAATTAAGACGTTGTTAAATCAAAATTGTCATTTTGAAAATTTGTAATTTTTCTGTTTGGACTTTGCAATATCGAAAATCTTGAAATATTTAATAAAAATCATAAATTTAACATCCATTGGGTCGTAAATTTAAGGGAAAACAAAAATATGTTCATATTTTTTCCCCCTATTACCACTGGGATTAATAATTTGATTTTAACTACACCTCCGTTTTGGGGGCCCCAAACCTGCATTTTGACAACCAGGGGTATACTGTAAAAATTTTATCAAATAAGTTTATGCCCAAAACCCTCTAAATCATATTTCAAAACTATGGTCAAAATTTTGTATTCATATCTTAAAGATATCTCGAGAAATCGCTAAAATTTCAAACCTCCGTTTTGGGGGCCATTAGAAAAAAGCTACCTATCTTTAAGCGATTGAAAAATATTGTTGAAATTGAAAATTTTGAAAAAGAATTTCCAGGAAATAAAATGGAGATGTTAAAGGTTTTCATGCAGCAAAAATTTTTGCAAAATCTTTTTTCCTCTAGATTTGAGAGAAATTTCAAATTTGATGGCTGTTTTGGGGGCCACATACTGTAGAATTTATAAAGACAGTTTCTTAGAAAGATTTTATGTAATGAAAATTTTGATTTAAGATTCATACCATCTTTGACTAGGATTTCAAACATTTTCACACTTCGCTACTTAGTGTTTGTTCTTCTGTTTATTGTTTTTGATGAACACAAAGGGAATTATCTATCTTTTTCATTTGGTTTCTAAAACAAAAGATCACACATAAATAGTAGCGCTTGTCAAAATATTTGTATTGTTAGTTCTTTGATAAGGGGAAAATCAAAATTCCTATAATTTTATCAATTTCCTTTCAAATCAAAATTCTAACCCTATATATAGGTTAATTATTCATTGCCAAAAAGAATATTTTAGATTGCCCTTTTTTATTGATCTCTAAGCAATGCTCATTTTTCATGTGACGAAATGAAGAGAATTTCTAATTAAATGAAAAGTGAAGAAAATTTCCGCGACAACAAAAATGGTTACATGGTAACTTTGGGAATTTTTTTGTCCATTCGATCAGTGGTTTTTCTGTCCGCGCGTGGTTGCCTGCTAATAATTGTGTAATATTTAATTTTCACATTTCTATGATTTTATCCTTTTAATCTTCTGAGAAAAAAACAGCTTTATTAACAGTGTTGAAGAAAGCTCTGAGAGTACTTTGGATATTTTTAATATGGCAGCTGAACACGAGGTTAGTACTACTTCATTTAATTTTGAGGCTGAGTCTTAATGGAATTTCCTTTCATGGCTCTGAGAAAGGTAGCTTAGAGATTCCAGCTTAGATTTCTTCTTGGCACATGTCTGGTAGAGGAATGACATAGCGTCAGCCCCCTCTGCTAGATTGGGGGGGGGGGCTCAACCCAAAAATTTCAAGAATCTTTGGTGATTGAAACTCAAGGGACCTAATTTTTGCCTGGGACTTGTAGTGGTCAAAATTTCCTTGTCTTACACCGAGGTCAAGAAAATTTCAGCTACTTTCTGAATGAGCTAGAGAACCTTTAGCCCATTCAATTTTAATTTTACTGTTCACACGACTTGAAGGAAGCTGGCCGTTTTGAGAAACAATTTTCATTTGAGCAAGTTAGAGTCCAGCGCTATAATCGACTTTTAGCACTTTTACTCTGAGGACATCAAAAATTCGAGTTAGATTTTTCTATCCGCTGTCACAATCCATGTGTAAGTTGTAAATGATCTGATCAGTTGTCTGTAATCGATTGTTTTGCAATTAATTTTTCAAATACATACTGTAATTGCTACATAACTTGAAACAGTCAAAATTTAATTAAAAGACTCCAAATTTGCTGTTGCTTGTTTTAAATCTATTCGGGGATTTGTGAAAGCACAAGACAAGGACAGCGTGCACATAAAAAAATTCTCAGATGAAATTGCCCACTTTCATTTCACTAGGTTTTCTATCTTGATAGAAGGTTTATTGTCATAGAAATAATTATAATGATTATTTTTAGAAGATTTTCTTACAAAAATAGATTTTCTAAATAAAGTTACCATTTCTGGTCAACAGAAATATCAAAAGTAGCAAGCAGTCGATTACAAAATTTTGGTTTTGAAAAAAAATTTCAATCTGAACACTTCTCGAAATTTTGAATAGGATTTGTGAATATGTGTTGATAGATTTTATTGCATGTTCGCTGATTGATCATTTACAAATGGTTGGACAAATGGTGTCCATTTTTCTTTTCACAGGTTTAATCGTGATTCTCTCAAATCTATTTTTATGAAGTTTAGAGGTATCATATATATATTACAGTATATTTGAGGGTTACTTTAATCAGCATCTCTAATTTATGCTTGGGCGCCTTCCCCTCAGAGGAATATGAAAACTATTTTTTGTCTAGCACAGATATGATGACTTTTTAGTCTTTTTTTCACAGCTACTCATACAACAAATCGACGGTTGATTTGCTCTCAAATCACATTTAACTAATGTCCTTTGACACGATGATTTTTAAGGGAAATCTTTATCACTGAAAGAAGTAGAATTATAAGTCTGTGATTTTAATGAAAGTGTTGGGAGCTTAGCTTCGGTGTTTGTAAGAGAAGATAGGATACTCGAGTTAAGCAGGGGCCCTAGCTAGGTTAAGATGCATGATCCATCTATAATGTGGGATAAAGTATTAGGCAAACAAAAAGTGTTACATAGTTGTAAAAGCTCGTGACTGTTTTGAAACTCCTATCCTCCAGAATTGAGCTGAAAAGGGCATCTAGGTCTGATTTCATCCATTGAAAATACGACAATTTAATCCGATGTTGTAGCATTTTTTTCCGTGCAGCCTATGTAATCATGTGGGTATCTTATAAATTATCATAACCTTTTACGCAGTGAACTTGATTAATTTCGATTGAAAACGAGTGTAATGAGTGTACTGAGTTATTCCGGTTAGTTAGTTTTCATTTTCAATGACCTTTATACATCGTTTAGGAAATGTTTCCATTTGACCTTTTAGCCTTACTTTAGATTAGTCAGCAAATAAATACCGACCTTACTGAAATGTTGAGGGAAATGAGCGCTGAATGTGATAGATTACGTTATTAAACAACTGAGACTTGGTTAGACGTCGATACTTGACTTTATTTTTGAAATTTTATGATCCATCTTTTATTTCGG
Organism: Clytia hemisphaerica; assembly: GCF_902728285.1. Lineage (NCBI taxonomy): Eukaryota > Metazoa > Cnidaria > Hydrozoa > Leptothecata > Clytiidae > Clytia > Clytia hemisphaerica. The sequence goes on from NW_027104191.1 coordinate 356,632, forward strand.
AAACGAAATTAATCTTTTAAAGTCAAGGATGATGTTCGGCTATCATCATTCAGGATCAATATCTGACAAAAAGAGAGATTTGCCTGTATATCATATTCAAAAATAACAACACTTTGAATCAAATCTTTGACCAATGTTTTCAATCCCTGTTATACATCGGTCAGGGGTCAATGTTATGGACCAACAAAACTCACCTATCCTCTCTTCTACATTTATTTTGATACGACAGTGTTTCTAAACGTTTTGATTTCAAACTTTTCTGATTCTATATGGTTTTATCGAAGTAAATTTGATCAGATATGATTAAGTTTGCTGATTTTGCTTTGAAAGCTTGACATTTGATAGTATTTTTGGAGTCATATTCCTTTGATTTATTCATTGATTGAAAATCTTTATTCTTATATGATTCTAATTGACTACAATCAGTTATTTGAGCCCGAAATGTTAAGAAAATTTTCATAAGTTAACATAGAAAAAGGCTTCTTCGATTTGTTAATACTTTTTCAGCTGTTTGTTTGCAATTTGATCAACTATGTCATCAGCTGAGTATTCTTTATACGATTTCTTGGAATTCCTTCTTCTTCTTCTCTTTTTATTATCTACTCCTCCTAAGAACTTTTTACTCATATTTCTTCGTTCAGTATTCGATATCACGTTTACACACGGGTGGGGTATGGTATCGTGTTTGCAGTTATATTTCAGCTTTGTTTCAATATATTAGATATAGAGTATCAGTGCCGGATTTTTGGCTCCGTAAAAAAAGAAAATCGAAAATTTCTTTCGAACCAGAACCAGATATAAATATATAAAAAAAAATGTGCTCTCAGAAGCAGAATAGGCAGTGAGTGGTTCAGTTACATAATAACGTGAGGATTGCAAAGATGACCAATGACTGAGCAAGTTAATCATCTATGTTAATGACTCATATTTTTCGGTATTACGTACCATTCCATAAAAAAACAAATTGCTATAGTTTTGCTTTTTCAGAATTGATGCCTTAGAAGAAGAAATTAAAAGATGAAAAAGTGATTGAAAAGTGAAAGATTTACTGAAAATGGAAAATTATTTCAGGATGTTTGTTTCTGTAATAGTTGTTTCCTTTGTGAGAAAGAGATTCATTATCCCGACTTTTAATTCTTCTTCTTTTCATTCGTTTAATCAATACATTTCTATTGTTTTCTGACATGAAGAGAAGTGATGCGAAGAGTTGATTTGATGTGTCACTTTCTCAAATCTTTAATAACATCTCTAAACTTATTTTAATTTACTTACTTAACTTTATTTTCACTTTTCAGCCTACCTTATTTGAATTCATCTTTTCGTAAACAAAATCAGTTTTCTAACCATTTTCTTACAGATTCTTGTATTGCCAATTAGTCAGAAAACCCTGATTGATTTTTAACTGCAATATTAATAAAAACAGATCAATTAACTTAGACCATTCCCCCGTATCACAGACCCGCTGGGAGCCCAGCCCCACTGGAAAATTTGGCAAAAGTTTCGTCCCCGGTGGGAAATTTACTTTGATTTCATCCCCATTCGATATTCAATGTTTAGGCACTCCAAAACCATCCCCAATGGATTTTTTAACCTTAGAACAATATAATTTCTATCCCAATTGGGATTTCATTAGAAATTTTTATCCCCACTGAGGAAAAAAGTTCCACCGGGGCTTTGAGACAGGGGTGTACCATTAATGTTCAAATCTTTTTTCATTCGCTAAAAAACAGGTTTATATTATAAATCCGTAATCTGACGAGTATTAAAAGGTAGTCACCGTTTCCGAGTTTCTGCTCGTTTAATAAACTCCCAACAAAACTAACAAATTCCATATACAGCAATCTTAGTGATTTTCCGCTGACGTTATAATGGGTAAACCACTCAACAACATAGATCTTCATGTTATTCTTTCATCATAACCAGACCAAAAACGTAATGATCTTTATTTAATTATTTATACGGCCATTCCTAATTACCGCTGTACACCATTTTTCATTGCTATAACTTTTTTTCATTAGAACACAGATTTGAAGCTCAGGTGATAGGTTTTTAAAGCCTCCTTCTCCAAAACTCTGAAATTATTGAGTAGAAGAATATTTCTTAAGATGTTAACCATGTAAAATTGCAAACAGACTTCAAAAGAAAATTAGACTACCTACTTCCTACTACGAATTTTTTTTCAGATTTTGGGAGCTTTTAACTAGTGAAATGTAGACTTTAGTATTCTTATAAGAAATATTAGCATCACAATACAATTAATCTGTCATTAGTTATGTTATTACATTTTAATTACTTCTTGTTCAAAAAAAATCAATTCGATTATAATACCACCATACATCTCTAACCATGAAGAAGGAACAAAAACAACAGTAGAAAAAAATAATTCAGCGAAACAAATCAGTGACTTTTTTATAATTGATGTGGTAAAATGATGAAATGACAGAATGGGCGCGTTCACACTAGAAAGTTTACTTAATTAAATCTATCAAAGTTAAACAAAGAGATTTATGATGGATGAATACACTGGTTTATTACAGTTCTTTGTAGGTTCACGAGATCTATTATAACACGGTAATTGATTTTGCTTAAGGCTTCTCATTGGTTGATTTTTTATTGAGAGTTTCGATTTCACCTGTGATTGGTTGATATTGTTATCCATACATCACTTGAAATCCGCAAACATATTTGTTCTAATGGTTTTACTCAATAACTGCATTCATCTTACACATCAACAACACCGTTTGCACTATTTTTAATTTTTTCCTCAGTTCATTCGTTTTTGAAATCGTAAAACTTTTTGTTCACTGCACGCATTCTTTGTTTATGCTTCCTTAATAAAATCTTTTGTTTTAAGGGAAGCCTCTACCCTACCCTTAAGACAATAGAGCTTACGACTCTTAATTAAGGAAGATCGATTAAAAATTACAATACTACGCGTTCGACTCTTTGTTAAATGCACGTTCTGTATTGTAGTCAACAAAAGATTCTCCTAATTACATTTTTATTAAGGAAGTTCTGTAGTGTGAACACGACCAATGAGTTTGAATAGAGATCTCAACTGGGTCGTAGATGATAGTTTTGGATTTTGTTGTTCAATTTGTTATTTTTTTTCGATGGATCATGTTCCTTTGAACCTTTGTGATTTCAAATTTTTTGGATACAGTATGTGGCCCCCAAAACGTCGATCAAATTTAAAATTTCTCTCAAATCTAGAGGAAAAAACGTTTTACAAAAATTTTTGCTGCATGAAAAACTTTAACAACTTTATTTAGTTCTTTTTCAAAATTTTCAATTTTAACAATATTTTTCAATCGCTTAAAGATAGGTAGCTTTTTTCTAATGGCCCCCAAAACAGAAGTTTGCAATTTTAGCGATTTCTCAAGATATCTTTAAGATATGAATACAAAATTTTGACCATAGTTTTGAAATGTGGGTTTAGAGGGTTTTGGGCATAAATTTTTTTGATAAAATTTTTAAAGTATACCCCTGGTTGTCAAGACGCAGGTTTGGGGCCCCAAAACGTAGGTGTAGTTAAAATCAAATTGTTAAGCCCAGAGGTAATAGGGGGAGAAACTATGAACATATTTGTGTTTTCCCTTAAATTTACGAGCCGATGGGGATGTAAAATTTATGAAAATACTTCAAGATTTTCGATGATGCAAAGTCCAAACTTAAATTTAAAAATTTTCAAGATGATAATTTTGATTTAGCAACGTCTTAATCAAGTTTCTGAAAAACCTATCTCTTGTGAAAATAGTCCCATTCATGTATGGAATATGCTGTGAAAATTTTTAAATTTTAGAAAAACAGCTTAACTGAAACTGAAAGTATTAAGCTTTAAAGATATTTTTCTCCTACATTTTGCAAAAAAATGACAGAATTTGTCGTTTTTGTTGATTCAGCGAAAAATTTTATATATAATGTTAATTTTTTGTTATAAACTATTAAGTCAAGCTGGTAGGAACAGAATTCCAAGATCTTTTGCTGTTTCTCATGTTTAGAATTTCCGGTTTTGTCAATGCTGGTTCTAGGACCCCAAAATACTGGTTGACCTTTAAGATGCTATATCTTTTACCCATCCTCTAAAGTCACAGATGTATCTGCATTTTCTGAAAGCCATTAGGTGTAAAAAGTTTTCTATACCCCATTTTCACAACTTATTTTCACTATCCAAGAAGCTGGAGTGAGTTATATGCAATTTTTATCTAATTATGGTGTTGAAATATTTCCTTCAGACGCAAATATGTTATTTTGAATCCGTCTCAAACCATCAAAAACATGCTCATTTTAAGTATGACCAACCATCATTCTTTCGAAATAAACAAAAATCGTCTAATTCTGATAAATCTACAGGTCAGAATCCTCATTTTAATGACGACCTACGTTTTGGGGGCCATATACTGTAAGGTTTTTCTATAGTATAACATTGATATAACCAGTTGAAACTTTGAAGAGCTTCCATACCATAACATCGCCATCCCGTCAAAATGAAGTTTATTAAGACTTCTACCAGGTCGGGATCACGATGAAAAAAACAAACTCTTTTACGTTAAAACCTTTTATAACTGCTTTAACGTTCGCTTGAAAAAAGCCTCCGTCGGACGCTCTTCAAAAAATAGAAGATCGAAAATCTTTAGCCCGTATTATTAGTTGAGTCCAGAGACTGAATTTATACGGAACAGTCTGACTGATTGATTAGTAATAAAAACCAACTTAATGTAGTTGTTATGAAAACGTGTTTTGATTGTGCGAGGGCTTTCAACCATTATAAAAGTGCGGAGGGGTGATAGAAAAATTATGATTTATATTATAAAGACGTTTTCTAGTTTGAGTTTCTGTAGACAAAAGGGAGAGATTTTTGATATGTCAATTTGTCAATGGGCTTTTAATATGACACTGGTTCTGTTGATGTTTTTCAGCTTTACACGAGGGTTGTAAGGCATGGTATTAAGAAAGTAAACAGTCACTAGATACGCCTATCTTAGCTATATATTATGGAGCACCCCATAGTTTTATAGCTTCCTTGTTATCTTTCATGTATCTGTTATTGTTTTGTTGATCACTGTGGAATAAGACGAATTTCAAGAGAAGGTTCTTCAAGTTTTTAGTCAACATCATATTAAGTTTAACTTTGATTTACAACTCAACAACTCGAATTAACTCGATATAATCCCTTCTTTCGTCATTTATAAAGAGCGTACCTGAAACTGTGTATTCGGATGGAAATGGGTCATAATAAATAAATTCAAAACACACCAAAAACATTTGGAAACGTTTCTATAATTAAAAAAAAGGAAGAACATTATGTCGAGTTGAATTGCTGAGTTAAGACGAGTTGTAAAAGCCAAATTACACTTGATTTAATGTATTAATATAACATAGATTCTTAGCGGTTTAAATTTCAAAACAAAACGTTTCGAAATCCACTACAGATTGTTTATTTTGACTTATGATTGTATATTTTGAACGATTCTTAGAAAAAATAACTGCTAGTATTAATTAAGAAACACGACTGGTTGAAAAGCACTTTTTAGTGCATTGTGTACGTGTGAACCTGTGTATCAAAGGATTTAGAAAGATCTGGCATTTCAGGATTACGACTAAATCAATCATGGTAAGCCCCCTTTTAATTTTAATTTTTTTCAATTGATTCTTTTTATTGTTTACTGGCTTATAGGGGGCCTTTAAGAGGATATCTAAGTATTAGACTTTGAATATTTACAATTTGTACTTTCAAAGCTCTATCATTTGACCTAGGACCTAAAGTCTATTTCAAAGGGAAAGCCGTGGATGGACGTATAATTTTGACGTTTTGTCCTACATTCTCTTTAGCCATCTAGGAAGTAATGCTTTCAACGATTTTAATTGTTTTATGTCAATGACCAAGGTTTTATTAGATCATAGTGAAGATAAAGGGTCTAGGGATAAAGAAGCATGAATGAACTTTCAACAGTACCATAGCTTTTCAAATAAAATATTCCATTTCCCTGCTTATCCTTCCTGACCTTTGCTTTGTTATTTTCTATCACCCAATAAAAAGTATAAAACCTTCTGGCTCCATTTTTCAAGCAAAATCTTTTATCCGTCCTATTGTGTAAGAAAACAGGGGATTTTTGGGCTTCGATTTACGAATTTTTCCTAATGTCTTTTCGATACTCAATGATGGTGATGTCTGCCCATATTTTATCTAAAGTGGTAACCATACAATATTCTTATTGGAACTGTGAAGATCATATTTTCATTATCGTATTTAGTCTCTGCTCCATGTTGCATGAAATTTGAGCATGCTTCTACATTGCTTTATCGGGAAAAGACCAAAGGTAGATTTTGTGACAACTTATTCTTTCTTTTAGCTGGCGTGCTTACACCGTGATGATTTCAATAATTGTGATTTCTTAGAGATTTTATCATTGCTATACTTTGTACTTGCAGTCTTAGCCCGATCATCGTTGCGACGATTGTCGGCGATCAACATTAGGACGATCATCATGTCCTTTCTCTTTTCTCCGAATCTATTTCATAGGGTTGATTTTGTGTAACATAAAGTTTCTTTGTCAATTTGTCTTCTAGTGTTTATGTTTGAGGATTTTTTCACTAAAATTGACCTTCAGTAATGCATGCAATCCATCCTTTATATGTAGGGAAACATCTACATTACAAGACAAATGACATGCGTTTGTGTGTGCGTTAGATTTAAATGTTGGAAAAAAATGTAGAAATTTGAGTATCATGTCGGGGACCCCCGACACCCTATTCCTGTGAATAGAACTGAAAATTTTAGCATGTCTTTATTTTGATTAGCATGTCTAACATTTCTTGCGTCATTAACTCGAGGAATCGGCACGTGTTTTCCATAATCTAATTTCGTTTAAACCATTTTCTTGATCCTTATGGATTGAGTCGCTATGGATTCATGATAGTTTGATAATTGAAAAGGTTTGAATCGAAATTAATAAATATGCAGTCTATCACTAAAATACCTTTAAGTTCTGGCCATAATGTCACTGCCGGCGTAATTAATTTTTGCATGGCATTTTTTCAAGTTTGAGTTTCATTTTGGCGACTGTTTAACCGCGAAATTTGGATTGGATATTTTGAGTTTAAAGCTCCAAACAAGGGATGAAACTCTTGGCTTAGAAATGAAGCCACTTATTTCTCATCGAAATGCGTGACTCGTGAGGTGTCAACACAAACGCTGAAAAATCTGCCAAAAGTCATTTTTCGTCTGTTATGACCATTGGAAAGTCATACTGAAGTCTCATTCTCACCTTATTTGGTAAAACTCAGCAGTGGATCATTTTAAAGTTGTAAACAATTGATTTCTTAATCAATGCTCTTCAATTCCCGTTGGTATTCTGCTATTATACTGTCCAAGGTTTCGGTAGGCTTCTGCTCATCCTCTAGCGAAAAAGTTTCTTATAGGAAGTATAGGTCTGCGAATCAGACTAGGGTTTCGGTAGCATGGGAAGATCTATCCCACAACACCGAAATCCTGAAAACTTTCATCACAAAATCGGGTAAATCCTCCATCGGGTACTCGAGACAGCAGTGTCATTTATACGAAAGTCAGAAAATATAGTACATTTTCTACATGGTCAAAATTAATTCATTGTTTTCCAGCGCCTGCTGGGGAACAGCAGTAAGAAAGCCACAGTATTTACACATCTTGTGACATGTATGTTGTAAACTTGGTGAAAACCTTTAAAATGACAGGTTTTCCTTAAGAAAAAGAGCCATACTGATTTTATTCAAGTAATCTCCGGCTAAAACTTCAACAAGAAATCGATTGAATTAGGGGGCGTGCCCTTTTCCCCCATGAATATGCATGCATGTGTTTCATATAAAATTTCCTGCAAAAATTAGAGAAGAAATGATGGAAAAAAATGACCTTTTGGCTGATGCAATGCTATGTTTTTCAAATCGAAAGTTTATTTTAGTGAACACAATATCTAATCATGACTGAACAGACTATATCATCGATAATAAGATATTATTATTCGCTACTGGTCAGTAGAAAAAAGCTGAGTAAAGGGTATTTTCCATGTTCAGAGCCCGGGTTCAGAATCGTTGCTCCGTACGGGTACCTTTTAGAACTAAAATATAGTTTTATGCATCTGCAAGTTTGTGTCGTAGAACTCACTTAACCTGAATACATTTGTCCCTTCAGCTAAAAAATTCTTATTAATGAACTCCTTTAAATCAAACTGTCTATAGCTAGAGCAAGTAGTCATATTTTCCTTGTGAGGGTTCGAGTTGTATGGACTTCCCTGACGTTGACATTAACTTTAGTTGGGTTCTGCATTGTGTACACAATTGGAGCCCTTAGACACCCTTATGCAAACATATCTCACTGATGTCAATAATTTCCGTTCAAATGATAGTCTTTTGGGTTGCATTGTAAATAATGTTTCAGACATTTGGTTAACTTTCAACCAAATTCTTTGCGTTATTACTAATCTACTTAGTAAACCAGTCGATATTTGAGTGGACTTTATGTCAGTTATTCATCTGGTTTACTTTAGTTTCGTAAGCAAGTTCCTTGTTGTTTAAATGGTTTTAACTAAGCAATTTTCAAAAAGATCTCAAGATACTTGAAAAGCAAGGAATTTAAGAAAGTGTTACATAGCGATTTTCCAATATTATAATCGCATCAGAAATATTTTTTAAAATTCTTAATTTTCCCTTTACGATTCAAAAATATTCAACCTCAAGCAGATTGCTCCACTAACATCAATAGAGTTTGTTCCTGTCTTTTCAAAAAAAGTAAAAATGAAGAACCGCCTGAGAAAGCGAAGAAAAAGACCGAGACAATTTCCAAGAAAACTTTGCTCATCTGCTAACGATAGTTTCGCCGTTCTGTTTGCGATGTATGTATTTGCTAAGAAATCAAATATCATTTATCAAGGATATTTGACCGGTAAAAATATTGTTTCACAGACAGTAGTTGGTTTGGTTCATGATGCTTTCTTGTTAACATAACACGAATCTTTATAGGTTTATGATGTAAGCACAGCACAAATATGATTTCCCGTAAAAGGAAAAATTAAGATCTTTGTTGTTGATTGAATAATTCTTTCCTTCTAACTTCCCGATATTTATACGTGTGTTATTCTGTTTGATAGATGATGTTCTATAAAGAATTCTTTATTGATCGTTTTTTTTCTTTCATTTCTGTTAGATTTTTCTTCAGTAAGATTGGATTGCGCGGTATATGGTCTGTCTGGAACTAGTGCAATAAAAACGATTTTATGCGATTTTTTGGAAGAGGGAAAGAAGATTATTATATTTGACGATGATAAGATTTTTTTGAGGAAAAACGATCGGCTGATTTACGTGAGCGGAAAATAAAGATGGGCCGTGATCTCTTTCACATATTCTTTTATTTATTCCAAAAGCATGGTCTATATTTATATACATGATAAGTGATAACGTTTTATATAACGTTTTCAAATAGCTTTTGACGCGACGTGATATATTATTAGATCATCTTGAACAAAAGAAACTCTTGAAATAAACGATTTGAGATATCATCATCACATTTGCATACCTCTCATAATCCATGCTCTCATACTTGAAAATATGGAATTTTTTCTTTCGCCACACAAATTCCATTCTTGAGATTACTTTGATTATAGACCAAAAAATTAACAGCGCGTATGTATGTCGAAAAATTGTCATGCGCGGATGCGAAAATGAAAGTAGAATGACGCGACACGGTGTTGTTTTTTTCCCGTTGACGTAAAAAGTAAAAAAATCGTGTGATTTAAAATGTCTCCATGTCACCGAGTTTCGTAATTGCTTTCAAATCGGTTTCTAATTGGTTGAAATAATGCTGATTAAGCATTTTCTCATCTTTCTTGCTCAGGAGAGAAGTTCGAACAGTGGTTTGTTGATAAAGAAAGGAAGTATCAAGGAGAATATCAAACCAGAGCAATGGGCCAAGAAATTTCGAAGCAATAAACGATCGAAAGGAGGCCAATCAAAAGGATCTATCAAGATCCACTCTGGAAGTGAAGATCTACCTAGAATGGCAACTGGTTCAGTAGCAATCTCAAGAACAACCATGGATAAAGTAGCAAAGACAAAAGTTACAATTGAAGCATACTACACTACTCTTATTGCACATACAAGAGAAAGAAGGGAAAGGTATATATTTCATTCATTCTGTTCACAATTATATATAATGTCTTATTAAATCATAACTTCTGTACTCTTCTGTATGCTGGTCTAATGTCGACATCACAAATCAATTTTAGGTTAGGTTAGAAAAACGTCAATACACACCATTTAGTAGTGTCGACTGCGCATGCGTCTAAACAAATTTTTGATTTTAGCGACTGCTCTTTCCCGTAAAAAAAACGGTAGGTAAAATTCCGGTTCTCGTAAGGAAACCTAGCAGAGAAACGGTAGGTAAAGAACTCCTTTTAATCATAACTTTCCTCTACTGTAGATGAATTTTTGTAAAATTTTCAGGAGATATCATTGATATCATGTTCAAATGTCTAAACCATTCTCATTAAAGGAAAGAAAAAAATTGATAATGTTCACATTCCTCTAACCTTCCACGCCACAGTACTAAAAACGTGCTCATTTTTACCTACCATTTTCTTGGTGGAACACGGCCTGGAGATAGCATAGCGAGACTCTTAAACGGTGTATTGACGTTTTAAATATTTTAAAAGCTGAAACACCAACCCACACCCCAAAGCATTAAACACCTGAAATCCGCCCTGAAAATCAAAGAGATTCTAAGTGTTCAGGATATTCATTGCTGTTTTGTCAGCCATTTTTATTTTTGCCACTGCCCGGCATAGTTTACATTTGAAAAATATAACAGATAATTTCTGAACTTTTTCACAAAATTTCCTGCAAATTAATTATATACCTTCCTAGGATAAGCAGAAGAAAAAAATGGTCATCTGCAAAAATTCCAGTGCCGTGTGGGCCGTCCAATGAAGAGAACCAGAGGCATAGACATCGGGTTGTTTGTTTTGATTTTCAAAACAGCCAAGAAGCAAAGCAATAAAAAAGAAACATGGCATAGTAACATTTGGCATAGAATGATTTTCTCCAAAATTGATATTTTTGAAGATTTCTTTGCCACAAGCAAACGTCCACAACTTACACTAAATCACAAGAAGTATCTATTCAATTTGTAAGATCTTAGAAAATGGATAAGTGGCACTGTCACATAAAAAGCATCATCATTGACCACGGACGTTTGCAACAAGCAAAAAATGGAAAAAAGAGTGGCATTTTCGGCATTCAACAGAACGAACAAAATTTTAAGATGGTAGACAGCAAGTAAAAAAAAGAGTAGCGAGAAAAAAGCTGTTTTTGTTAAGTATAGCTTTCCTCTATCAAGAGATGATTTCACATGGGATTTTCATGAGAGTGATCCTAAGCTATCACAGACCACAGATAAATAAAAATATTATTGTACTTACATTACAATATGAAAAATGCATATTGTAGAAGGTACTTTTCAAGTCAATTTCAGACATTTCGCTATCATCTAAGAGGTCTATTTGAAAATCTTTTTCATGAGATGCTTGGAATTATCGTAAACAAAGCCATTCTAAATGACTTATACCAAAACCTTGTTCCTTTGTTCTGAAAATCCAAGAAAACTAATCTTTGAATGCGTTTAGGGAGTCCATTTACAGTGGTTTAGAGAAAAAATGTTTCCTTTATCCTATAATTAGCAGACTACAGATTACAGATCACACAACTTCTTATAAAATGCAACTTTAAACACCCATTAGATTAAAGAAACCTAAATATTATTAAGAAAAGAATAATGAACCCCTGTCCCAGAGTATACTGAGAAATTTGGAGCGAAAATATTTATCCAATCAGCAGTGAAAAAGCAAAATACAGCAACGTAGTGTATCAAAATACCTAGAAACATTTCGATATTCACCATATCGAAAGTGAACTGTAATTTCACTGGATTCATTTGCGAAATTAAAGGTGGTGGACAGGGAATTGTCTGTGTTGATTCCTGTTTTTGCAGGTTGGTTATCTCACTTTGAAACAGCCGTGTGACAATCAAACAAAGGATTTTCTGTCAAAAACCTTGTACCCACCAAACTTTTTAAACACGCAAATTGAAAGCAGTAATAATGATCAATATTTTGATTTAAAATTATTTATTAAATGAATATTACATGTTGTAGGCACTCAGTGGGCCTCCAAACGGATCTCAATTTACAAATTTCATGTATCGAATTTCTTTGGATGACTTTTCCATGCTTCTTTCAACTTTTCTTTGAAGCCTTTTATGGAAACAGCAGCTACCACCTCAGATGACAATTTATTCCATGTAGGGATGGTTCTGTAGTAGAACGACTTTGTTTGCGGGCCGCGTAATCCATCACTTGCAAAGTTCGGCTAGAGTTCATCTTTGTGTTGTCGATTCGGACGTGGTTGATGGGTAGTTTTCTTTGGAATCGTAGCTTTATCGTAGAAGTGAAGATGCTTATAGACCTGCACCATATCACAAAAAGTTCTACGAAACTCCAGTGTTGGTAATTGTAAGCTTCGTAGTCTATCCTCATAAGAGAGAGATTTTTGTAAAGTTTGACAAGCTTGTTGCACGCCTCTGCACTCCTTCCAATAGGTTGACGTGTTTCCTTAGTTTCGGTGACCAGACTGATTATGCATATTCAAGATGCGGTCGAAAGAAAGTACAGTACAAAGTAAGAAAAATCTGTGGGCTATAAGGTTTTGGAAGCCACGTTTGATAACCAAGCATCGAATTGGCCTTGTTGACTTGCTTAGAGATATGTTCCTCAAAACTCAACTCTGCATCAATAACAACACCAAGATCTTTCTCTATGAAAACGTGTTCCAGTTGATTTCCATTTAGAGTATATGGATGTGCATGTTTAATGTTTGTAAACTTTTCGATTGTAAGTACATGGCACTTGTATGGATGGAACTGAAGCAATCAGTCTTTAGACCATTTCTCCAGCTCCTCAATATCTTTTTGTATGATAAGAGAGTCATCGATATGGAGTCAACTTCTTTAAATATTTTTGTATCATCAGCAAAGAGTAGTATGGATGAGATGATTTTATCAGGAAGATCGTTGATATATAGAACAAAAAGTACCGACCTAAGTACACTACCCTGTGTTATTCCACTACATCATTTGTTGTTGATTATGACGTCATTTTGCTATTTTAACCAGAAAAATACAATTTTGTGAGGTATTAAGATTTTTTAAATCTTGTGAATTAAAATAAAACAATTTTCTTTTATTTTTTGACAATTTCATTTATTTTTGTTTTAGAGTGAAACAGTTAGAAGAGGCTATGGAACGTGAAGGTCTGGATGATAAAGATGTAAGTAAAGTGTAAATTTTGTTTCACTGTTTGGCTATTTTTACTTCTTTCTCAACCACTGAGAATGTGCTCTTTTTTAATTTCTGCTTCGAAAATCGCATTTTTAAGGACTCTTAAAGCAAGGTTTATTGCAAGAATTAGGACTAAATTAATTTTGATGATTAACTTTTTCGTTTTCAGAAAGAAACAAGGAGGGCTTTGTATGCTTTACGAGAAACAGAATTTTTACGGCTAAAAAGGACAAGGATAGGAAGGGAAGATTTTGAATCGCTGAAGGTCATCGGAAGAGGAGCCTTTGGAGAGGTAAGTGTCATCTTTTCATCCTTTGGAAATAAAACCTCTCTTTTATTTGACAAAAATGTCATTTGCAAAGGTATAAAGAAAAATTGATATTCTTTCGAGTCATGATTTAGTTGCTTTTTATTATTTTCTATAAAATATGATTAAATTCTCCTTTTTTCTCTTATTAAGGTTCGGCTGGTACAAAAGAAAGACACTGGTCATGTATATGCAATGAAAATTCTACGGAAAAAAGAAATGTTAGCAAAAGAACAGGTATGTTTTAGTTGTAGACCTATTGTACCTGTGTGGCGTATTTCTACATCTTTCTTTCAAGTGATTTCTAATGAAATCTTCTAAACCAAGTGGTGTCAAGGATAGGTGTATAGATCTAAGATCTCTTATTTATTGATTCGTGCAAAATACAATAACAGAAGATTTTCAGATTAAAGTATTTTTTCATTCATTTTAAAGGTTGCACATGTTCGAGCAGAAAGAGATATATTAGCAGAATCTGACAACCCTTGGATTACAAAGATGTATTATTCCTTTCAAGATCAAACATGTTTATATTTAGTGATGGAGTTTCTACCGGGAGGTAAAGATTCTTTTCTCGACATTTCCGTAACCTTAAATAGATTCCAGATGATTTAACTGTATCATGATAAGTCTATGATAACATAGTGGGAACCCCCCCCTAACTTTAGGGGGGGTTGGAGGTTTTCAGAAAAATTTAAGCAGGTGGGGGTTAGCCTGCTCACAAATCTTAGGTGGGGGTTACCCTATACAGGTGGGGGTGACTTTTTTCAGGTGGGGGTTGGAGAGTTTATTTACTAGTTTTCTTATTTTGACTCAAAAACTTTCTTTCAACCCTGCTCATCATAAACATATACATTGACAGTAAAAATCTATTTCTTCCCAAGTCTAATCGACCGCCGGAGGCGGTTTCTTTCATAGTGGTACGCTAATCTCGTTTTGCCTTGGCTCATTACTTTGTCTACCATTTACTTTCGGTTTTTTTAACTAGATTACCCAGGTGTTTCTCTTTTTTTTCCCTGAATGTCTTTTATTCGGAATTGAATAATCGAGACATGAAAAATGACTATATTGTAGTCTGTTTTCAATGAATAATCTAAAATGTACTGGAGATGACATGTAGGCGTTAATAACGTGCGCGCGCTTTTTCGCGTGATGCGTGATGGAAGGCAGTCGTTTCAGTGCGGTTTAGATCCACACTGTGACCTAGTAATTATAACAAAAGATGTATGAAGTATAAAAAGCATAGAAATTATTTTCAAGTGATTAACCTTGCTTACCCTCAAAATTGTTAAAACAGTCAAAAACCTTTTTCAGGTGGGGGTTGGAAACTTTTCAGAATTTAGGTGGGGGTGGTCCAAGAAGGTGGGGGTTGGGTCGGTAGCATTTTTCAGGTGGGGGTTACCCTATGCAGGTGGGGGTGACTTTATTCAGGTGGGGGTTGGAGGGGTGCTGCCCACTATGGATAAGGCATCTAGTTTTCAGATTTTAGATCAATAGCTCTAACCCTGTGGAAAGCTAAAAATGTAACAGGTAAGTTTAGAATTATAGCTGTAATCCATTTAAGACTTCCCCCTGATTGCTGTAAACCTTAAACTTTCGATTTTTAGGGGATTTGATGACGTTACTAATACGAAAAGACACATTCACCGAAGCACAGACTCAATTCTACATGGCAGAATCTATACTAGCAATAAACTTTATACATAGTTTGGGTTTCATACATAGGTAAGATGAGTCATGACACTTCATTTTTAAATGTTTGTTTTTCATTTTAGCGATTTTTTCTTCTTATTTTATTTATTTATTTCCAGGTTTATCTTATTTCTAAATTGCACGTTTCTACTGGTTTCTATGCCTCCCTTGCGTTGTTTATTATATTTTCTTATATATGTCAACCAATGCATTTTGAAACTTTTGAAGTCAAATCTTACTGTATTTTTGTTTTCTAATTTTCTAGAGATATTAAACCAGACAATCTACTACTGGACGCAAGAGGTCATATAAAACTATCAGATTTTGGCTTGTGTACCGGCTTGAAGAAAGCCCACAGGACAGAATTTTACCGCGGCATTACGCCTGCAAACGTAGCAGAGTTATGTAAGTTTTTAATCATTTTTGTTTTGGTTAAAAACTTTCCTTTCTGTAAAAATTCAGTGTTCAAAGCTCTTCCGGCTAGGCAAAGTGAAATACTAGTTTTTTTGTCACGAATTTTTGAAAATTTTAAAGAATCTCTGCTATTTTTTTTGCTTTGAGCCCCAAAACTTTCCTTCAACCACTTAAATTATCTAAATGGACTCTTCCAGAAAATATCTGTTCATTGGGGGTGGAGGATATATTATGTTTTCAATGAATTACCCCTGGACACCAAAATGTACCCCTGTATGCAATTTTTAGGACTTTTTTGGGACCTCTCGACAATTCATCCTCCATCCCCTATGGACGGATTTTTTTCTGGAAGAGCCCAATAGATCTTATTTTGGTAGTATTATTGTTAGTAGCGCTTTTTTTTCTTAAGCCTATTTTGAAAGGCCTTCCAACTTTTTGAATAATTTTGTAGGTGACCCAATAGGAACCAAGCAAAAAGCAATGACTTGGAAAAGGAATAGAAGACAAATGGTAAGCTGAAATTCATGTTTCAAAATAGTTGCCTCTTTTTTTGGGATTATGAGCAAAGAAAGGCATTAAAAGTATTTTATTTAGTGGCATTTTAATCAAACGATGTCATCTTATCGAAATGATCTGCTTAAATTGTTAATGCCTCTTTCACTGTCTTTAAAATGTATTTTAAAAATGAGAAAAGACGTTTGATATCTTGCTATTATTGTGCCACATAATATCACCATCGATTACGTAATTGTCTGGGAGAATTACGTAATCTGTAAGTCGAGACTCGATCAAGTTCAAGTTTCGTAAAATACGATGCTAAATCTGTTTAATTTTTTTATTTACATTTGATATGCAGCCGTAGTTATTTATGTTGTTTCAAGTTATTTAGGAATCAAATATTTTTAATGGAAATGCATATAACGAGAAGAAATCTAAATATAAGCTCGAACAATTATCATGATATCATTTTTTTCTCATTTTACAGGCATATTCAACAGTAGGCACGCCGGATTATATCGCCCCCGAAGTGTTTACGCAAAGTGGGTACGAGAAATCTTGTGATTGGTGGTCACTGGGTGTTATCATGTTCGAAATGTTGATTGGTTATCCGCCATTTTGTTCCGAAACTCCTCAAGGTATAAACAATGAAAGGAACAATAATGCATTTTCATCTCCAGATATTTTAATCTTCCAGTTGCAATTTGAACAAAAGGAAGCTAGCGTCATTCTTATGTTATTGCAATATGTTCTTCGCAAATAGTACAAAACTCAACTACCGTATTACTTCGAGTGAACGCCCTGGACGTTTATTCATTTTTTTGGTTCTCAAGAGTGACGTTCATTGAGGGGGCGATCATAAAGAAATTTCCCAAATGAGGGGCGTTTATTCGAGGGGTAATTCTTTTACTTAAACATCTGGTTCAATGCAAAACCATCCTTGCCAGGAACGAAATTTAGAGAAAAGACTCGAAAAGATTGTAATCTCTGATTCCTAAAATTTTCTAAATCTCCTTTTTCTTACAGAAACATACAGGAAAGTAATGAACTGGCGTGAGACGTTGGTTTTCCCTGTTGAGATGCCCATCACGAATACTTCGAAAAACCTGATACTTTCTTTCTGTACGGATGCTGACAGGAGGCTGGGCAGACATCAACAAAGCATCGATGACATACAGACACATCCCTTCTTCAGAGGAGTCGATTGGGAGCATACAAGGTAAATGTTGTCTGTTTTTTTTTTATTATCTGGTTGTTATTTGCCTAGACCTGGACCTTGGTTTTTAGTTTGTCCAACATGTCTTTTTGACCCAAATGATGGACAAAGTCATGTCATCTAACGATACTGTGTGAGCGACGAGACAGCGGTGTGGGCTGGCTTGGAGGAAGTCTGATTCTGCTCTCCTGAATCAATTTGTTGAGCTTATATTGGGATGAGCTGGAGTTTTTACAAGATACTTCACTAATTGGTCATTTAAAGTGATAGAGATGACGCGTTCTTTAGAAAAATTCTTTTATTACATCTTAACGACCAACCAAATCAAATAAGAGCTTGTAAAAACTCCAGCTTGTCCCCATATATTGACAAACCTGTCAATCAGCAAGTCTTACTTTTCTTTCAGGGATCGTCCCGCTGCTATTCCAATCGAAGTGAAAAGCATCGATGATACGTCTAATTTCGATGACTTCCCTGATGTCGATTTGTCTTGGAGTAAGTATTCTTCATTTCTAGAAAATTAATGAATTCACGTTATTCTGTTTTGTCTTGTATGTTAAAATCAAAGTTTGTGGATTCAGCTTAGTACCTTCCTTTCTCCGTTACTTATTTGTGAACAAAGCTTTCCTGGCAAATCTCTGATTTATTATAGCCTGACGATTAAACTGTAAATTCCTCTCCTTTTACAGATGCTATCCCAGAGAAGAGCGAAACAAACAATAAAGATTGGGTCTTCCTAAATTATACTTTCAAAAGATTCGAAGGACTTACACAAAGGGGCTTGAAGAATTTACCGCTGTGATGATGGAAAAATCTTTTCGTATACGCCACACTGGTAACACAACTTTAGCCTTAATGGAGAAAAGAGAATTGGATTGTGTGTTGTTCTACCATGATTGAGTAGTCCAATATCGTGGTCTTTTTTAGCTGTAGAATAAAGATGATCTTGAAGTGGATTGGAATTATAGTCACGTTTTAAAAGAAAAATTATATATATTTGGTGAAAATTCAGCTTTCTATTTTATGGAAGCGACCTGTACCTATCCATGTTGAATTCATGAAACACGCTTGGATTCTCTCATAAAGACAATTGTGTTTTTACGTACACCAGATTACCTAACTTCTTGTCTACAAGGAGGGAGGTGAATTTGGCGAAGTTGCGTTTCAAAGCTACCTTTGGTTGTTGTAAATGGCTGGCTTACGAATTAATGGTTGCCAAAATTGATTTTAAAGACGTTTGTGACTATTGGGTGAAAAATCAATAATTCAGGTACCTACCTACCACATGATGGCATCATATCCTAACCTCTCTTTCTTGACTAGATGGAAAGCAAAATGACTTTTCTTCCTTTTGGTCTCTGGTTCATTTGTGAAGACAAATTCTTCTTCAGTTTAAGTTTTATTGATATGTTGACAGCCCTTATTTTTGTCCTGGCTGAAATTTTTATATATTAATAAAGAAAAAGTAACTGTTGGTTGTCTCCCTTGTTCAAACATTTGGATTTTCTGTTGTACTGACTAAAGGCTATCTTCTGAAAACATGTTTTTCTATATTCCCTATTGGTCAACTTGAAGGACTTTTCATCTTAGCTGGTCTAAGTGGTAAAAATTACTTTCAGTTGCAGAAAGGGCTTAAAGTTGTATTCTAAAAAAAAGTTTTATGTTCAATTTCAATATATAGTCTTTAATGTACGCACAGCATTAAATTTTGAAAGGAGCAATCAAGAAATACAAATACGAATTGTAAAAGTATGCAAGTAATAATTAATGAAAAAAATGCTTACACAAATTTTAGTAAACTTTAATTATCATACGTAGTTGATTTACTATTTTTAAAATTTAATACAGTACCTTTTTCTTTTGAGAGAAGAAGAGTTTTCTTTGACGGAAGACTAAGTACTGTCCTTTCAAATGTACGAGGTATTTTTCTAACCTGTGAAATTGAAAAAGTCGTTTGCTAAACAGTGATACTGTTTTTCCTGCCAATTATGTATATTGTAATCTGCAGATAGATAGATAACCTTGATAGGTCAGGTTTTCTGGATATATCTTCTAAACTCGATGCCTATTTTCGGATCTCTTTTGCTTTTTCAACTCTCTTTTGTTTTCTCTCCATTGTCCTCCATGATTATTTTATTTTTGTTGTTTTACTGTTACCTCCAAGTTTTGAAAGTGTGATTTTGACGAGCTAGAAAAACCTCTAGAAAGTAAATTGAAAAAAAATTACTTTAATTTATTAATTTAGTGTAAAAAAACTATTGTATAAAGTGTGACGGTGAGTGCGAGATACCGAGCGATTTTTTTGTCAAGTTAAAAGGAAATAGAGAATTTATTTACAACTCTTCTATGAGATACATATATTCAATTTGTTTCAATTTTCTACGACTCCCCCCCCCCCCGCCTCATCTTATATCACAAATAACACCCCTGTTTCACAGCCTCGTTCGGGGCTTCTTGGAAATAGAAAATTGTTCTCGGGTTAAAAAAATCCAGTAGGATGATTTTCATGGAGTGCATTTTTTCCAGTGGGTGTGACACAGGGTTGTACAATTTCAGAAATATTTCATGCCAGGGTACTAAGTTTCTGACGTGAGAGGTATCGTGGCTTTATAAATATTTCACTTATGTAAGTATGAGAGGTATCGTGGCTTTATAAATATTTCACTTATGTAAGTATGGAGATTTTAGCCAAAAGGAACGAGCTAAAAATTGGTCAATATGTGTTTTTGTTACCTTAAGGATACAAACTTTCGCGGGGATTATATTTTGCGAATTTTCGCGAATTTCACCTTACTCGCGAAATATAATCCCTCACAAAAATTTTCAAACTCTTATCCCTCGCGAAAATTAAGTTTTTTACGCTAAAGATTTTTTCAGCTAAGAAACTCTTAAATGAGTCTCCATTACTCAAATGTCTCTATAATTCGAATAAATTTTCATTCCTCTTAGCCGTTCGAGTTATGGAAACTCAGCAGTTACTGGACAAAGTCGAATCAAATATGCAAAAATATTGGGCGTGCGAAATATTTCTCGTTTTCAAACATAATTCCAATTTACATGCATGTAAATCTGGGGAGTTTTTTATTCAAAAGTCTTATTTTTATTTTGTGACGTAACGTCAAAAAGAAGATACTCAATTGTCATTGAACTCGTTGTGTGACGTCAATTTTTGAAATATATAGCCCCCATGGAAGCTATATATTCGAAAATATTACCGAGTTTATGTATTTGCACTTTTGAGGACGGTAGAGTGACTGAAGCGATTTGGAAAAACCCGCAATTCCGCCCCGCAAAATCGAGGACGGTAAAAGTGCTGATTTACCGTCGTCCTCAGCTGGTCAGGACCTACTCAAATTAGAACCTTACCGTCTCCGTCGCTGAAAAACACACATACATAAACTCGGTATTGGACAGCAAAGAAGCCAACCAAATGTCGCTATTTACGCACGTCGGATAATAAATCATTTTATTAACGTCTTTTTCAAGTTCATAACGTCATTTTTGTAATTAAATTGGTAAGTACTCTTCAACTGATCTTTCTTGACTATGGTCAGAGTCTTTAAAACCAGACAAGTGGCCGCAAACCCAAAATTTCATGGTAATAGGCTTATTAATAGAGGGCGTGTTTTTATTTTGAAATTCGAGTTTCCAAGTTTTCACCTGTTCTACGAATTTAATTAATTCAAAAGATTTCCTTCGAGAGGCAGTTCTCGAGAGTTTGTAACGTAATCTCAGGTGCCTGATAAACGCGAGCCCCCTTTCATTATTTTTTGATTTTTTATAAGCTGCAACCAAATTTAATTTTTCCCGCCATCCCCCAAAATTAATTCCCGCAAAATTTAGCTGCATTCACTCCAAAAATGTGTGCTACATGTGTGCTCGGGGAAAACTTCGTCGGGGAAAAGTGACGAAATTTTGGACAAGTGACGAATATTTTCCCCGACGAAAATTTTCCCCGGCCTTAATGCGGTTACCAACTACCACCAAGTGACGATATAAAGGTAGATATTTTAGGGAATCGAAATAAGCGAAGAATAAACCTTTTCGAGCTTAGCCACCAATTACAGTGGGGTATTTTTTTGTCCACATTATCCCACTAAAACCGTCCTAGTCCTTTTTTCGCACCTATAGACAATAGAAAAATGTGTCAAAAAAGGATTGGATCGAGTTAAGGGGGATAATACACGTGTTTCCTATTAGCGGATTCATGTAAAAAAGTCACGAAAAACGTCGAGAAAGTCTCTGATTGGCTGAAATATTGCATATACAAGCATATTTTTCAAAATGTCCAGAGTATGAGGTAATCTTTGCATGCCTCCGCCAATCAAAAGTTTGTTTACTCGACGTTTTTTCGTGACTTTTGCATGAATCTGCTAATAGGAAATAGGTGTATTAAATAATTAAGTTGCTCGCGCGCCTGACTACGGTCGAAAAGGTGTATTCTATGCATAGACAGAAGATGACGATGTCACATTCTATGTCATCATAATAATAATATTTCTTTCGAATAATGTATATAAAATGGCGATAAAATCTTTATTACGAGTTTTTTACAAAAAAAGGAATGTCGCTTTAAACTAGCAAAAAAGGGAACAAATTTTCTATGTTGAGAAATTATTGCCAAATATGAAATATTTTTCTACATTATCTGTAAAAACTAATGATACATAATTAGTAAAAATCATTTTGAAAACTTCTCGTAAAATTTGAAAAATTACCAAAAAGGTCCTCAAGTACCCGTCAGATAGTGGTGGGAATAATGTTAGTTTTATCATCAAAAAACCTTCAAAAAACGTTTCTAAAAAAATCGTAGCCAAAAAATATGAAATAAAAATTATCAAAAGAACAGTATGAATAAAGAAGACCTTTAGAGACTTTAAAAAAACTTATATTAAAAACTGATTACATCCTATGCCTCCAAGTAAAAGGTCTACAGTGAATTAAATGTATATTTAAGGCATGATCAATACGATCTGATCATTGATATATTACACGTTTTTTTTATAAGAACGTCAAAAATTTTCGAAGCCTTCGGATGTTCTTAGTTTTTTGGATTTGAAGCCTAAAAATGTTCTTAAAATGTTCTTATTTTCAGCATTTTCTGAGCATTTTGGTGTAATTTTATTAAGAAAATGCATGTTTTTAAGTCTCTAGAGCCTTAGAATGTTCTTAGAATGTTCTTAAATTTTTGGGCCTCGAAGCCTTATGTTCTTATATAAAAAAAACGTGTATCACGAAAACTGCAGACGCTATAAAAATTTTGTTCTAGAAATTTCAAAAGGACATGTCTTCAGCACAAGTAAGCATTAATTATTGCCAGAACCTAATTTCTGAAGGCTTTGGTCAAATCTCGATTAACTAGCTTTTTCAAAACTTCTGTATATATAAATAAAAAAATTGATACTATGCGATAGCTATAGGGCGAGCATTTCCATTTAAAACACTTTTCTCAGCAGAAGAGGGGACAACTACTGGAATATCATTATCTCCGTCATTTTCATTTAATCCATTATGAACATTATCTCCATTATACAAATTATCTCCACCATAATCATCACCAACATCACGCGGTAAAATATGAACTATATCCTCATCATTTTCAACCATCATTTTATCACTTTCATCAATAACAAAACCCCCGTCTTCACTTTTATCATCGTCATCAATGACGTCATCTTTCGGTATCATTACGTCATCATTATGATCAACACCATTGACTCCCTTAGCCTCGGTTGGTGACAATGAGTTAATATTATCAACAAAAGGTGACATAGATAAACCTTCCTCTGCATAAGATTCGGCGAAGTAAGCTTTAACATCTTCTTTCTTATATTTGTGGACTCGGCACAAATGTGTTGTCATGGCTCTCCGGTTGTGATACGACGCCTCGCAAATTGAGCAAACGAAAGGCTTATTGTCGGCGCCCGAATTCGGCGTCGAGACTTTACTGACGGGTGACGTAGAATGTAGTGAGCCATTACCGATCATTGAAAACTCACTCTTAATGCCAGATGCCTCTTCTGGAAAAAGACGTTGTCCGCCTTCCCATCGGATACCGTGCTCACCGAATTCATGTGATTGCAACGCTTTCCGATTCTTAAGAACTTTACTACAGACGTAACACGTCAAATCAAGGTGTTCATTCGAGACGTCCATACCAACAAAGGAGGTTTCGTTCACCATGGTAACAAGACCCTCTGGACTTCCCAAAGAATCAGATTTATTTGAATTCAGATCATTACAATAGTCCCTGTAATGAGTACCGTGAGCTTTAAACATATGTATGCGCATAGCACGCTCGTCTAAACACTCCTTGTTGCAGGTTGGGCATGTCGAACTTTCACGTGGTAAAACAGGGATACCATTTGGCCAGTAGAGACAATATTGATCTTTAGAGACTTTGTGGGCTGAGTAAAGATGCGCGACGAATGATTTATGGTTGGTGAAAGTGCGTCCGCATTTCGGGCAGTCAACGGATGCAGCTTCTTCCGGATACTGCTTCACTTTGGACCGGTCACCGATGATCTCTGGCGATTTACTGGCTTGGTTTTCTTTCGTTTCGTCATTGTTTTGAATGGACAGTTCGGTGCGAGAAGGCTTTCGTGGGACGAACACGTGGTTTGGTTCTGTGATGCGATGCGCTTGCCGATAATGCGTGAACAGGGCGCGATAATTACCAAAAACACGACCACAGCGATCACAAGGACTTGGAGCATCAACTAAATCGTGTCCTTTAGTTGGTTGATTCGGCGCTCGATTGTACTCTTGCGTTAACGGCGTCACCCATATTTTACTTTCGCTCATTTCGTTCTTTGAAAGTATAATATTATGCCTCTTGTACGAATGGACACGCAGAGCTTTCGTGCTTCGAAATTGTGACACGCAATTTGGACATTTGTAGCGTAATTCGTCTTCCGGTGGTTTGACTTCGGTGTTACTGGTTACCATGGAAGCAATTCCCTCATCTTTAATAAACGAAACTGGAGTCGTCTCATTGGCGTTCTTAGCCGGCGATGGCGTATCAGAGTCATTACGACATTCTTTTAGAGTGACGTCATTCAAGATAATACCGTGTTTCTTGAATGTGTGAACACGAATGGATTTCGAATTATCGAACGAAACTCCACACGTTTGACAGGTATACAACCCCTGTATAATTTTCGAGTTCGTTGATGGAGTTTTAGTTTCCACAAACTCTTGTCGTGTTTCAAAATCAATATCCTCTTTACTGACAGTCAAACCGTGTTCTTCTAAACAATGCGCTTGAATACTTTCAAATGTATTAAACTCTTGATCACAATTACGACATGGCCAGATAGTAATTTTATGTCCGTTCGGGTATTTATGTGAGCTTTCTTTCGCCCAGATACCGTGGACCCGTCCGTAATGTGTCTTCATACCGGTGATGGATTTTGTCGTCTTCTTACACAACGGACATGTGTATTCACCACGTCCGTGGTCGTACTCCGGATCATTCTGAAGAAGCTCGTCTGCCTCATCTTTGGAAAGTTGGATATTAGTCGAGTGTAAATCCATTTCCTCTTCCTCTTCTTCCATTGCATTCTGGGTATAAGGGTCGGGCGCAAAATCACCATTTTCCTCCATAGGTTTTTCGTACGCTTCGTCCTCTTGTGATGCGTTGGTTCCTTCTTCTTCAGGTAATTCTTCAGGTAAAGCTGCTCCTGGGTTATCACGTGCAAATTTAGCTTTACATGTTCGAATATGCCAAATAAGTTCGGTGGAATGCCCATGTTTTGATGAGCAAATGTAGCAGGTGAATAATTTGATCTTGTGAGCAACTCCTTTGTGATTTTTAAGAAGTTTCTCAGCCTTGAATGCAGCACCACAGAACTGGCAAACAAAAGGTAGCTTGCTTTTGATTTTGCCATGGAAATTCTTTGGTTTCCATAACTTGCCAGCAGTCTTGGTGAGAGAGCCAGCTGGTCGATTCTGGTGATTCTTCATATGCCAGACGATTTGACTTGAATATTGGAAACGTTTGTTGCAAAGCTCACACAAGAATGGTCGTTCGCCATGAGTTAGTCCCAAGTGATTCTTCAAACGTTTCTCAGAATCGAATGTTGAATTACAACGTTCGCATTGGTACGGCTTATCAAGACCATTGGCGTTAAGGGCGTGATTGACAGGTGGTTCTTTCTTTGGTTTGATGACTGTTAATGGCGGCGTAGGGTGGCTTTTATTTGACGCCTCTTCCATTGTAGAACTGATGTTGTTGCTTTGGTTATCGATGAAGCTCAGCATAGTAGCATTTGACGAAAACTCAGCGGCCGAGGATGTCTTAGATTTACGATCCGGATGTACAGTACGTCTATGCATGGTTAGATCTGTGAGCGTATACAATGTCAAATTACAGTCACTGCATTTATAGATACGATCACCTTCTTCGGCAGTTGATTTACCGTGGACGTCCTCACGGTGCTTGCGTAAGACGTGCTCTTTAGTGAAAACGGCAGAACAGTCAGGACAGTTCTTCTTTAAATGTTGTTGTTTGGTGTGAAATTTCAATCGCGTCCACGTCCGATACACTTTGGAGCATTTCGGACAACGGTAACCATTCTGTCGGCGATGGTCGTTCTTTAAGTGTAGTTTACGTGCATCGTCGGTTGGGAAGAATTCTTTACAGACGTCGCAAACGTACGTTGTCACGTCACTGCCACCGTTTTTAGAACATTGTTTAACGTGTCGTGATAAAAGTTCTTTGTTTTTGAATGCTAAATCACAGTATCGACACAAAAAGTATTTTCTATTCGTATTTGAGCTGACCGTCGTCGGGACACCGGATCCAGTTGATTGCTGAGAGCGTGAAACCGAGGCTTGATTGTTGCGAAAACTAACGCGTGGCGGTTGTGGCACTTGTTCGATTTCATCTCTTATAACGTGAGCGGTGCCGATATGATCTTTCAAAAACGCATCCGTCTTAAACGATTTTCCACAGAAACGGCATTGATGTTCAACATCAACTTCTTTATGTCTTTGAAAATGTTTATTTAACGCTTCAGCATTGTGAAACACTTTAGTACAATAACGACATTTGAATTCGGGTGCGTTGTTATCGTGCGTAGCCATGTGTTCCATAACCGCCGGGTGGGATTCAAACGGTTGGTTACACACGCCGCAACGGAACGGCATTCGTACATTATGAACTTTAATACGATGTTGGTTCAACTTTTTAACAGACGAGAAACAATTATTACAGTCCATGCATAACATTTCGCCATCATATTTTCCACATTCGGAAATATGAGCATTATGTTCTTGTATACTGTTACTAGCATGGAAACAATTCTCGCACACGTGTTGATGGGTGGCCCGCATGTGGTCTTGTAGTTGTGCATTACCGGCGAATTCGTCGGCACATATCAAACACTCGAATAACGAATCCAACGAACGAATTTGACCGAAAATCGTTTCCGGTGCATACCGAGAAGCCTCGGTAATAAATTGCATTTTTAAATCAGTTTGTACAGAAGATGAAATTTCAGATTTCTCCTTTTTCTTTGTTGGAGCGTTGAATTCAACCGGATCTGTTTGGATGGCGACTTCGGCTGTCTTTTTTAAAGGGATCACAAGCATACCAGCCAGTTGGTCAAGCGAGGCTGGATTCCCTGTCATTTTCATTAATTGTTCTGGGCTAATGTACATTTGTCCGTTATTAGGGAATCCAACATGAGGCATTGGTATACTTTGTTGGGCGGTTTCAACGCGAGTTTGAAGTTGAGTTTGGAAAACTGGTTGTTGATGATGATGAGGGTGTCCTTTGGGCGGTCTCTGGTGCGAAGCATAATGCTGCTGGGGCGGAGGATGGTAGTTGGGTTGAACTTGGTAAGCAGTGTGGATCTCCATAGGTCTTGGGCCTGGTTTTCCGCGTTGATGATGTTGTTGGGCGGGATACTGATGATTAGCTTGGGGCGGTGGCGGTCTATGGTAGGCTTCATGAATCTCCATTGGAACTACTTTACCGTCCTGATAATTTCCTGGTTTGGCTGGTGCGATTGGTATGTATTGTTCAGCGTGGACGAACGGTTTGTACTGTGGTGCATGTGTATAGTTTGGATGTAGTTTGACGTATTTGGACGATTCCTTACGGATGTACATCATAGCTGAATGAGGAGGCATGGCTGGTTGTGGTTGCACGCCTTAAAATAAAATAAATAGCGGTGTTAAAATATGACATTTTCAGAGAGCCTGACCACGAGTCGTGCAAGTTTTGGTCGGGCGAACCGGTAGGCGTGGAATAAAAGCAGGCAATTTTCTATCCCTATCCCTATCAGTCTTAGTTCTTTCAATTTATCCCTCCTTTTTATTTCCACAAGGTCACTGAGACAGTGAAAAGGAAAGGAAATAAGTCGATGCTTACCTGGAGGCGAGATTTGTATTGGGTGTAACATGGGTTGGACCTCCGCATTCAACATATGGGGAGATGGTAAATCATTTGGTAATGCAGTCAACTGAATATGAGGTTGTTGGGCTGGCGGTGGTTTAGAATGTTGAAATTCTGATGATGGTATTGAATCTGGTTTCTTGGGTTCTGTTAGAGATTGAACCTCGCCAATCTTTGGTGATGGCATTTCCTCATCTTCGTCATTGCCAGTAGACGAGAATAAATTGGTCAATGGTGGATGTGGATTCTCTTTAGAGGACAAATTGGTGATGTAACCGTCAAGACGATTCTCCTTGTGTTGGTTCGACTCTTCCTGATCTCTTGGTAGAATCGGAGAATCATCAGTGGTAACAACATCAAGTTGAGAGATTGGTCTTGGTTCCGGTTTGATGTGTTGACGGATATGTTTGACCAACCGATCAAGTCCTGTCTCACAGAATGAACATAATGGACAGTTGAAAACTTCGATGGAATTATCCATCTCTGGTGGTCGTTTGGTGTGGTGGTGACGTCACCGTTGATCAATATGGTCTTTGTTTTTGATGATTCTGTAGAAAGAAATAAAAGAGACTTAAAAAGCTAGGAAATGGTTCGGGAAAGCAAATGCAATAGAGCAAGATTTCCTACTGTAATCTTTCTGGTGGCCCTTCACAACCCCGACTGAATAGCTTAAACCAAAAGACCAATCTTAAAACAAAGCATGTTTTCGCCATTATGTTCAAGCTTTTCGAATCAAAGTTTCTAGGATCTGACATTTTTTCACAGCTCTTTTCCACATTGACTGGACTTTTCTTCACAATCACCATCAAAAACGATGAAGATATTGTCAAGAATGCGCGCCCTCATTCGACTCACAGTAATATGTTGACTTGTGGCAGAGAAGTTCAATAAGAAATAACATACTAATGATATCAAGGAAGTCCGGAGAAAAACAGAACGATGTCTACAGAAGGTTAAACTTCAAAAAGGGTCTTCGCAATAAAGTATAACTAGCCGGTGCCCGGCGTCGCACGCCGGTTTAGCTGTTTGCTGAACGCATAATGGGAAGGTGGCTTCAACACGATGAAATCAAAGTTTGACTCTACCCTTCCCGGGTGACGTATCTTTTAACCATATTTTGAAAAAGATTTTTTTGGCAAAAATGATCAGAAAACAGAAACGGCGTCATTCCCAAATTACACCATACCGGCGACCAGCGACGTCCGAGACGGCTCTGCAATTAGATTTTTTTCTCGCTTCGCTCGTGTTATATTTGCCGTAGTTCTTGATGTTTAGGAAAACTTTGATGTCAAGATAAGCGGAGTGAAATAATAGACATGACACGCGATTCGTCGAAAAAAGGCAGCCCGGGGGAGAAGGGTATGGGTATGGGTATGTGCCGGCCTTAAGGGTGCTTTTTTTGAAACATGGCAGTTTGAAAAATCGGAAGATCAAACTTCAGTCCCACTAAGAATTGGAAAAATAGGAACATTTCAACTTTTTACCCCCAGAAAGATAGAAATTTGGTCAAATTAGTTCCAAAAAGTGAATTAAAATTCACACAATTTCCCTTCTTTCTTCTCTTTATTTCAACAAATTCAACAATGACTTGGATTTACAGCAATATAATAATCGACATACATGTTTAAAGGTCCCTTTTTACGAAGAAAGAATTCTAGTTTTTACCACCATCGAATGTATTTTTAATGTTGCTGTTGTTCTAACAAACTTGTCTTGTGATTCTTGTGTTTTATTTTACATTTGTTCTTTTCTTTAACAGATTCTGTTTAAAAGATTTCTTTTGTTTTGAAAAGAATTCGAATGTCTCAAATCAAATAAGGTCGTTAATTACATTCGAAAACATAAAACAAAAGAAAAGAAAGAAAAAAAAAGAAAAAAGTCTAATCTATCAATCAAAACAAAGTTTTCATAAAACGGCGCGAATCTGATTTAACACATTTGTGGAGCAAGAAGCAAAAGTCATCTTTTAAAAGAACATTGCTTGCGAAAACGAAAGTGACACACAAAAAACAAACAAACCAACAAAAAACAAACTGACATACAGACTACGGCTATTAATATATAGATGTGCAATGCTATCGCCTTTTTCATAAGTATAATAGTCCTTATCGTTTGGGAGAAGCCCGCTTTTCCTCGTTGATATGTTGGTACCACTACCAGTCAAGTAAGTACGCTAACTTTTAAAGTCAGTATGAGATTTCTTAAACATAATACATTTTTCCCGAGTCTTCCTTTGAAGGAAACTTATGTTAAATCAGAGAAAGTAAGTTGAGAAAACTGAGTAGATTAATTACACCTCCTAAGCCTGGAAGGACCAAAGTGAAGGATATATTAGTCTAAACGTTTGGCAAAATAAAGTTATGCAAAACAAAGATTGGGTAATCAAAAGCGAGGCTATAATCTATACGTGTCGAAGGTAGTAAAACCTGTTCGATTTCTAAACATTCACCATGAACAATAACAAACATAGAATATAGCTTTGAAATTTGAATGATTAAAACAAAACACCAAGAAATATTCTGTCAGTGCAAAATCAATACTCCTCGAACAATCTCCAACACATAAAAGAGCGACAGATTGCAGTAAAATTCAAACAGACCTCAATTCACATTTCATATCAACAAAGAAACAGAACAATTATAAGCTGTCATCGTTAGATCAAATATCTCCAAATGTGAACACACAGATTTGACATAACAAACTTGAATCTTATTCTATTGTCAATAACGACACCATCATCATAATGGTATCACAAGTATTTAATCGGAGATGGAATTATATTTAACAGTTGTTATAAATAACATTATGATGGTTTTCAGGTCTACCAGTCTTCAAATACAACCAAAATATAAATTTCATGGAAAGGCAACTATATATCCAAGATCTCCGATCAGGTTCTGAGGACTCCGCACATGTCAAGTATTCATTCTAAAGACCTTCAGTCTTCTTCATCTAGATTTGGCGTGAATATAAAATGAGCTTCTGAGCGCGATTGATTTACTCAAGCAAAGCAAGCAAGCACAGTATCAAAGAATCCCTATCAATTCTTGCCCAAAAGATTTTCTCCCAATTGAAAATCAAGGACATTATAAGTGAACCCGAATCAATTTTGAGACAAGGGTGTACGAGAAAACTGGTGTAGATGAGACAAACAACATTTTACAATGTAATTAAAAAAGGTCTTACCTTCTAAAACGATATTATGGTCTTTCTATAGTATCGACAAATAAGATATATCTTTCCTGGTGGTTCTGTTTCATATAAATGTCCTTGTCAAATTGCATGGATATTTATTATTTTTTGCTGTAACGATAAAAAAATAAGAACATTTTAATGATGAGAAAGACTTAAGTAGAAATGAAAGTTCAAAATAAAAGTTTGCTGTTGACACAGTCTTCTTAACAAGTATCAGTTTCAATTATGATATATTGCAGTGCATCTTGGGATATTAGTTGCTATAGTGACAATCAGATGCATCGTGTTTTGAATGAATAATTATAACTAAAGTAATATCATTTCAATCTGATTCAATCCAGATTTCTGTGTTTTACTCAAAGACCAACATCTTCGCCTCTATCTCAGTGGATTCGTGTAAACACCTGTCTCAAAATAAGATCTTAACTTTGTATGATGCCTGTATCATTCATAAAATTCATGTGAGATTTCCCTACCGACACCCCTGTATCATTAATATTCAATATCCAATGAACATTCATGTACAGTCCTATTCAATAGCCAATCAGGACCTTTTTCTTCTATCTTATACTCCGAGGGGGGGGGGTGCTCTCGATTTCTAAGCAACGGCGTGTACCAGCAAAAATTTAGCTTTAAAATCATACCCTTACTATACAGTGCAGCTCTTGAGCAGTGAAAAGGTGCCCCGGGTATACTCCTTTTATAGAGCCAAATAATCTAGGAACACAAGAATATTTTACTTCACAATGTGCACGCACCCCTTCCTCTTTACCAGTCCTCTGTACCCTATGCACAAATCCTTCTCGGAAAATAACTATGAAAAACGATTGTGATTTGAGATTGGGTGTTGTTTTATTCATATCTATAGATATCAAAATGAGTGTTGACTAAATTCTTATTTGAAACTCAGAGCTTCACGGCGCGTCCACACCAATTTTATAGATATCCAATTCATCTTCAAATATTCAAATGTTTCGAAATTTGACAAAACAGATAGCAATGCAAAAAAGACCATCCATCACCATCACCAATATGCAAAGTAACACAGAGAGAGAAAGAAACAACAACAAAAGGACATTACATTGCGTATATTCTCATATCTGTCAACGAATCAAGAAAAAGCTCTTTGGTGATTTATAAACCAATCGGTCATTACCGATTAAGAGAGGATTTCTTAATTAACTTTCATTCTCTTTTCATTGATGGTACATACATGCATATTCAAATTATATTGTCTTACTGTTGTTGATTCTACAGCGATTAAAAATATAAGGAGCACTTGAGATACGTTTGTGGTGATTAAACAAGATGGAGATGAGATTTAATTCGTTGGAGAATTATAATCAACCAATGACATGTCTAGCATTTTGCTATATGACCAATCATGTTTCAATAGGAATACAGAAGATTGTCCCCAGGTCCTTTTCCGCACTTCGGATATAGAATCGCACGTATTGAAGCCAGTATTATCTCGTAGAAAATGCACACCGAAATATACCGATCAAACCTGACACAAAAAGCGACAATGGTTTGGGCTCGAGCTTACCAGGCATTCGAGATTATTAAGCCGGCGTTTAAAAGAAACATTGTGTGTTAGCCTTGAAGTAAAAGAAAACGGATCACTATTCAGGCAAAATATTATAGCAACATTCTCATGTTCCTAAGTATTTATGTAATTCACGAAATAGAATTCTATCAAACACCGGCTCGAAAATTACAGGAGTATACATGACGGCACTATATTGTAGAACCAGTAAAAAAAAGCGTCGGTATCCGAAAAAAGGTTATTCTAGCAATTTTTCATTATGACTATCTTGGGAAATAAATGTATAATTGCATCCTATACCTGGAGTATAAATTACGACGCTATTTCGGAAAGACAGAACACACATTACAACCATCATTTCAGAATATATTTTGAGAATCTTAAAAATCAATATTTTCAATGCACCTAACAACACATAACATATTACATACACAATGAAACTTGAAGTTTTCTCGTGACTGTCAGAAAAAAACCGTTGTAGCCAACCTTTCTCTTAAAAACCTTAACCTTCAACAGATATGAAAAACGTTCAAAGTAATCTATCTTAATCTCCTGTTCTCGTATTTGATGGAATTCATTGACATTCTAAATTAAAACAGAGAAAAAAGGAGTTTGATGGTCAGATTTTGATATTGACCAATAAAGATTCGAAGGCTTGAAAAAACAAAACACAGTAACTATGGTGATAGTTCAGTATCTAGATACCAGGTCCTCCATTTCGTTTTCAAGATTTGGCAATGCGATGACAACAACATAGTGAATGGCAGTTTTGGTTCTTATATATAGAACATCAATCTGATCAAACGAAAACATGTAATAGGCTTACCTTGGTTTCAAATTTCATAGTTCACAGCGATTTGCTATGTGAGGTA
Organism: Clytia hemisphaerica; assembly: GCF_902728285.1. NCBI lineage: Eukaryota > Metazoa > Cnidaria > Hydrozoa > Leptothecata > Clytiidae > Clytia > Clytia hemisphaerica. The sequence goes on from NW_027104191.1 coordinate 390,134, forward strand.
AGCCCTGAATCACTAATGTCAGTTAATTAGATATTACATCTTATATTGAAGTGCTTTTTAGAAGTCAAATAAGAAATGCACAAACTGATTCAAAACTTATTGCACAGGCCCGGCGGAAGCGGAGAGACTTCAGCCTCCCCATTTTTGAGCAAATGAATTTTTTTTCTTAAATTCCTAGCGAATTTTATCTAATTTTGAGCCTACAGCCTCCCCACTTTTACGGTTGTTCCACCGGGCCTGCTGCAACTTTCAATTGAGCAAAAGTAGATTCTATCTATCTATCACTCTTAAGGTTTAAAATTTGAACTTCCCAAGATTTTTAAAAAGAGTCCTGTTAAATCTAGGTTCTTGTAAGACAATGATGGATATATTACTGAACGAAGTCCTGTGGTTAGCATGGAAATAACCTGTCAGGTTGTATCCATTTTAGTTTAAGAGAAAACGAACGTTGGTGTCGCTGATATTCTAACACCTATCTAATATCAAAAAGGTTTTGAGAGCATAATGTTAAGATCGCGTCAATCGCAATGACTAACATTATTAGATACAAATGATTTGATTAGCTTGATGTCAACCTTCAAAAGAATGTGTAATATAGTTGCATTCCATTATGCTTGTTAGAAAATTGATTGGTGATTGATACATGACGGCCAAAGGATGACCGGGATGTCAAATGTGTAAACAGAACATCCAGCTGCCTTGCTCTTCAAAATGATGACAACATACAACCTTTTTCTAGATACTGTAAAGATGATTAATTGCAAAGACATTGGATCAGTTTTAATGAAATTTTGGTGTCAAAAACTTTTTTGATTGGTAAAATTCCTTAATGGAGCATAATAGAAAATTCAATGCTATAAAAAGGAAGCACACGCCCGATACTATTGTGATCAATCGGGCGATTGATGTTCATGTGAATTAATCTTTAAATATAAATAAACAAAGTAATGGATTGGTTCACCAGGAAAGTTACCAAGTTAGAATAGAATCAATCATTAAGATCGATGAAAGAGTTACTTCTATTAATTTCAGTTTGATTTCACCATTGAACCAAAAGCGGAGGAAAAACGTATGAGAACGGAGACTCCATTGGTAAAAAACTACTTTACAACTCTACCCAATTCATAATAGCCAAAATCTAATTGCCAAATGAATGGAATAATATAATTAAGAACCAGAGAAAATAAAATCTAGCATTTGAAACGAATTCACATTCTCAATCAAAAAAATCGTTCTATAAAATCACGTCCAAATCAAATGTTGATGACACAAACCATAACACCCTCTTCTCTCATCGTTGACATAATATCAAAAAAGGACTACATTATGGATACAGATTGCCATAAAAACAAAATAACAGAGAAAAGAGATACTGTGTTTTAGAGAGAGAGAAAAGATATGACAGAACAAAGGCTTGATACATACTCTGCTTGTCAGTCAAAGCGTAGAATTACATCTTGCAAAGCCATATTTAATGAATGCTTCTTGCTAGAACGCAGTCGTTCGCATCTTTGGTATGAATAGAAACCTACAGAAAAACCTTTTGTTGGTTATTGTAATTGCCTTTACAGATGTGTGGTCGAGTTATGTCGTTTATCACATCATGCTATGGTATGAGAATCTGTTCGCATCGATAAGAGCTTTTCACACAACTTCGCAATAGTTGAATTGACTGATCATGGAAACGATCTACGAGATGTAATTGATGGAATCTTTCTAAAATTGAATGTAGGGCTTATTTACTTGTCATATTTTGATACAAATTGCAGAAAACCCCCAAGCATTTTAATCTTTAGTTATATTTGGCCTTACATTGATAACCAATTTCAAACATGACTTCCCTGTATCAGAGATCTCTCCTGCTCAACACCATCATGTTCAAGACTACTATACGATTGCCACAATTTTCACCAATTAAGCAAGGTGAAAAAGGAAAACAGTCTTTGCCCTTATGATGAGACAGGGGTGTATAATAAAACAATAAAGTATAGCCGAAGGCAGGATTTGGCAATAACTCTAAAATATATCTTTAGTCACAGAGATATTTCACTGAAGTTCCTATCGTACAATCAAACTTTTCCTTCAAAACCTCACAATTAGTTCACATGAAGACAACATGTAAGAGAAAGAAAAATCTCTTTGGTTTTTAGAATGTAAGAAGAGGAGTGAATATCCATTCTGTCAAAAGGTTATAATCTCAAGTTGAAAACCAGTACTTCTTCAAGAAAAAATCACGAAAACAAAAAGGATAAAGGAAAACTGAGAAGGCAAATGATAAAGAAAAGAATTTAGTGAATTTACAACGTCTTGAATGATTGGTTGAAACTAAAGATAAGTCGAAACCACATAAGACTTCTTTTGAATAATGTACATCAACCAAACAATCTGTCTCTTTATTGTTGTAGCTCTTTTTAATGCAAAGTATTGGTTAGGTCCCAGGCTGCACCCTTTCCTACATACTATTTTGAGGAAGTATGCAGTAACACATGTAAGAATCGTTTCAGTGTAAAAGTTGATTCATGGTTAGAGATTTATTACGTTTGTTTTTCCTGATAAGTTTGTCATCCAGCCAACTTATCTATATTTTAGTATTCAAAGTTCAATCGACATTCATGTTAAGAATCATGTCAAAGCTGGTTTCGAATCAAGCCGTCACAAAAATCAGTGTTCTCTAGTGTTATTATCATTGATTCGATATTCAAAAAATATGCTTACGCAGACCTTGTGGATATCTATTTAACTGCTATTTGCTGCAGATGAACCACGTTAATAAAAGTTCAGAATAAAATCAATAATTTTTATTTTTCAAGAGACGAGAAATTAGTTTAAGAAGTCTTTAGTTCAAGACACTTACCCCGTACAAAGTTAAATGCTAAAAAACAGGACATCAAATCTCCCTACTATTTCCACGCTTACATATTTAATAACACAAGCACTCACAAAGGCCAGACCAACTACTGATAAACGAACGAGCACACTACCACTAAATAAAGGCACACTTGGCTGTAGTTACCAACGATAAACATAAAGAGAGCATAATTGGAGATCAATTAAGAAAAGTAATAGCCCTTCAAACAGAGCAATTATCACCAGATCCATTGTAGACAAGATATACTTCACCAATATATTACATGTGGCCAATATATTTACCAAAATCGCAACAAAACCATATATAATAAAAAAGCCGAAAAACCTGCTCCAATGAAGTTTATTGTATACATGTTCCATACACCCAGATACACCATCTTCTCTATCTTTTTACTTCTAATTACAAACGATGACACCATTTCATTACAAAAGGGGGAACAATAACAGATTCTGAAATATGAAGAAAATTGTCCTCATCTTACCAATCCCCTTTGACTAAAAGTCTTAGGACCAAAACAGAATTGATTACAATTCCACAACTAAGTTGGTGAATTTGGCAGAAAATAGGATGAAATACAGAGTCACGACACGTCGTGTGTTTAACTCATTGAATGAGAAGAAACAACGAATCAAGAAAACTCCTCCAAATAAGTTTTCCACAGTGTAAATAACAAAGAAACAACACAAGAGAAAAAGAGATGGGAACATTTTCAGTGGAAAGAATAGTATCCTGACACCAAGAAACAAGGTTATCTTTTCCTCTTGACAAAAAATTATCTTCTACAAAAATCAAAGAAAGAAAATCAAAAAAGAGGAGAATAATTTTCACACTCCACTAACAGTTCTAGAGATGATCTTATACTTTCTAACCAGAGAACAATATAATGAAGACATTCTCATATTGTTGAAAAAGCAAAACAATGAAATCATAGATTCTGATTGGATGACTATGGAACAAAAGAATAGAAAGTACTGCAATATTCAATATTTATTCATTTCTATTTGGTAAAAAAACGGAAAGAAAACTCAACACCCTTAGGTTTTCAAAGATTGACCAAGATGAAGTCACACACGAGATTTTCTTCAAGAGTCTTTTCATAAAAACCAGAATCAGAAACGCCGGCAAAAGAAAAGAAAGAGGTTTCTTTTCATTTACTAATATAATAAAGAAATCTCTTTGATTTTTCAGATTCAAAAATATAGAAAGAGGGCTTTACCAGAACACCAGAAAACAGCAGTATAAACATTAAATATCCATAACACATATGATAAATATCTCAATCTCCAAGGCTTCAAAAAAAACATTGAAAAAAAACTTCACAAATGCATTGACTTCCATAGCAACTTTTTATCACCAATATATCAACTCTACTTTTTAAAATGTATTCAATAAAATGATGGTTGCCAATTTAGCAAAGGTCTTCTCTTCTCAAACCAAATCTACTGTAATCTTATAAGGACATAATATAGACATTTAACCCATTCTTAATGGAGGGTCAATTAAAAGGTACTTATATTGGCTTTCTTAGATAAGGGCTCTTTTCATTGTTTGTTATCTAAAAAGTAAAGCACCAAGAAAATAGAAATGAAGGGTTTAAGGAGGTCATTGTAAATCATTTTGATATAAATATTGAATGAACAATTGAAGGCCAATAGAACGCTCTCAGTTGAATTTGAATGCACAGTAATATCAATATTCTACTATATCCTGCATCATATCTATATTGAATAAAGAATATAACTTTCTGATTAGATTTATATGTTTCCTGTTACTTTTTTGAAGATGTTTCAAATTTCCTTGGCAATATCCTGTGTTGAGATTGAGAGATGGAAAAATCTCTGTTTTTCAACATTACAGTAACCACCAAGGTTGTATAGATGACTGCTCCATCCTACCCTGCCATATCAAGGATCTTGTATATTTCATTCCCTAAAGTATTCAACTTCTTTTACTGTATCCACAAGAAGAATGCAACATTTGCAAAAAGTCAAACTGGAAAATGTTATCTAAAGATGCTGTTATCCAAAGATTATGTTAAAAGAGAAAATTCAAAATGACATTATATTAACCATTCTTGACTTCAATCAACTTCCATCTGACTTGCACACACACCACACATAAATCTCCCCATATCTGTCTTCTTCAATAAATATAACATTGTTAAAAAAAGATCTTCCTCCTTCTTCACAAATTGTCTCCAATTCTCTTTCTTCACCAAGAGGGCGAGAGCAAAAAACCAGGTGTTTTTTTCTCAATTCTCTCTTTTTCATTCCTACTTTTCTTCCTTTGAAATAATGTGAATATATCAGCTGCCAGCTAAACAACTTAAAACCATTTTAAAAAGAAGGCTCGTGGTATGTTACGATAAAAAGAATCATTGAAATGTAAAGTCACATTCTCTATGTCCCTCTTCTTTGCATACTTTTGAATGCAGCAACTTTTCACGCACATTTTTTTCTTTTCGCGCTTCTTTCGTTCTTTTTAGAATGTAAACATTCCAAAAGATGGCGTTCTTAAATCACGTTTGATTGGTCCGTGTGCATTAACCCTGTTGCGGAGCAATGATTCTGGCCAATGATACAAAAAGAATTTCCCGCGTAAAATAAAATATTCGAATTATCCAAATGTAAACAAAAAACTTTCTGAATAGGCATAGAAGAAAGAGGGCATCACCAAGAACAGAAGAAAGGTCAAGTTATTAACACACTTCGACATTGTTCAACTTGGTTCAACTTACTTCAATTCGGTAATTGTGAAACAATATGCTACACATTTGATGACCTTTGATATTGATTTACTTATCGTTTGAAAATTCTTAGGATGGCTCCTTCAATACAATATATACAAGCATCCCTTCCGTACCCATCGAAAAAGGTTAAATCTTATACCACTCAGCCCCGGGGACTCAGCCACTACTGTAAAAAGGACCTTGAGGAATGTGTGCATCTACAAGAGAACATTATGTCACAATACAGTAGCCTGTTTAGAATAGAATTCAATACGTAAATGAGGAATTACTATCAGTAAAAATACAGATTAAAAACATATGTTGAACACTATTTAACAATTTTTCATCAAATGTTTGAATCTTACTTTGCCAACAAACAGTACACCACATGCTTGTTCAAAAGTCACAATCAAAAAAAGAAAGAAAAGAAAGCCGTATGTGAATCTAAAACCTCACTAGTAATTTGATATGCGCGAGCAGTCGAGGGAAGAGAATGTTAAAGGCTCACATCGAAATGTATTGTCAAACAAAAACATGAAAAGAAACGAATAATCACAAGTCATTGTTGTAGAGAAAGAAGAGAAAAGAGAGAAGGGGAGACAGTGTTCACCAGTACGTAAAACATTGGCAAAAAAACCGTAATCATAAAAAAAAGAGTGTTGAATTTTTGTTAATTCGATTTCCTTAAATAAGAGGAGTCCACCCTTTAGATAACAGCATGTATGACATCTTGGCATATGATATGTTTTAAATTAACCACCATCGCTTTCGCTTCTGAAACACGCCAATGTCTCTTTTTTTGACCAATGTTTCTACACACTGTGAATATAAGCTTAAAAGAAATCCTTTATCTCCAAATCTAACAAGAAATCCTTTTAGGTTTGTTGAGGATTTTTAGTAATATGATCTTTTTGCACACCAAAACGAAAAGAAAAGCACTGTCTTCAAAACTTTCAACAGCTCCTTGTATGATCTAAGAATCTCAAATGTCATTGTAATTCATCAGGAACCAATATTATATATATTCAAGCTCTTTTGTGTTGACTTGCCCTTGACTTCAAATATCAGATTTTATTTGCAAGATTTTCATCGATATGTATGAATAATGCCAAGTGTTTAGATACTTCAACACAATGGCTTTTACCTCCCTCAGGCCTCCCAATTCCTCGTTTCGCGATAAAAAATGATTAACCTCGACAACATAATAAAAAGTAGAGATGGTTACAACAAATTTTCTATTGCAATCTGGTCAAGCAAAATCAGCAATTTTAAGATCTATTCTTCTTCTATATTCTAAACGCATACTTACCAACGAAATTCAAAAATCGTCAAGATATTTTCTCTTTTATATCTTGTATCCTAGATTTTTCTTCATATTCACTTCTTCATTTGATAGTGAGAACTCGGTAACAAACAAAAAGAGAAAAGAAGCTTTCCAACGATTTGACCAAGCTGTGTTTGCTTCAATCAAATATATCAACCTTAAAACCATTCACCTTATTCAAACTTTCAAATGTATATTCAATAACCATAAAAAATATCTGAGCAAAAAAAAGTGATTTTCTTTTCAATATCTCTATGTCGTTTATGGTGAGTTTGTTTGAGCATATTCATCATAACATCTTATATTCATCAGCTCTTTTAGTAAACCACCAATCGTAGCAAAAGTTTTGGTTAAATTCATCAAAGAGGAAAGACATTCTCACCAGCTCTATATTTGATTTTAGAATGTTGATATGAAAAATTCTCTTCATCAAACAAGAGAAAACCGGATTTGAAAGTCTTGCATCAAATAGATAAAAGTTAACTGACTATTGTAACGATATAGACATCCTCTTTCCCTTTTCTCTTGTTAATTTCTCCAACCTAAACCATTAGACACGCGAACCATTCATTGTTGCACAATCTTGACAAGAAACTTAAGGAAGCGATCTGCTAATCATAATCTTGGTTAATATGTGAAAAGCCTTCATCCTTGAATACAAGGTTTTTCTTTCTTCTTTATCCAATAACTGGTGTAATAAAATCGATAAAATATTAGATCAATTTACCGAGATCTAGAGGACCAAGAAACTGAAACATCTCGACCTCGTCTCCTGTATTCTTTCGATACAAACATCTCAAGCAACCACGCGATTTCAGTTTTCATTGTAAATCAATGTTAATTTTAGTAATCTGAAGTTTCAAGAATACCCCTGTGTCACAGACCCACTGGGAGCCCAGCCCCACTGGAAAGATTGACAAAAATTTCGTCCCGGTTGGAACATACCTTAGAATTTCAGCCCCACTTAGAAATTAACTTTTATTTCATCCCCATTCGAAATTCAATGTTTAAACATTGCACTTCAAAACCATTGCCACTAAATTTTTTAACCTTGGAACAAAGGAATTTGCTATCCTTATCGGGATTTCAATAGGAATTTTTATCCCCACTGAGAAAAAGGTTCCACCGGGGCTGTGAAACAGGGGTGTTTAAGACTAATAAACCAAGACGTATCAAAATCAAATGGTAAACATAATTTTTCAATAGATAACTTGTACACTGTAGCCTTACTAATGTTTGTTAGACGAGAAAGTGTTTACTGGTCATAGTGAGATGATAAAACCTATATTAACATTCTTGACATTCTTGGTCAAAAAATAAAAGATCTCTGACACGATGACAATGACATTTTTGATATTCTGATATTCTGAAAACCTGGTCAAAGACATGAAGCATTCGATTTGTTTAAAAAGCGAACCTGTTAACATTGCTCTAGCGGGACGAGATGGAGTTTTTTACAAGCTCTTATTTGATTTGGTTGGTCGTTAACCAGTAATAAAACAATTTTGTTACTTTTTCTGAAGAATGCGTCATTTTTATTACTTAAAATGACCAATTATTAGAGTATCTTATAAAAACTCCATCTCATTTTGCTCTAGCAAACCCACTATCTGTTTCTATGATTTCAAATCTGTATTCAGATGTTTCGTATCTTTTTTGGATAAAAAGTTACATCACTGTAAAGTTGGTCATGTTTGGTCGTTTTAGATCTAAAAAGGAGCTGTAAATTTCATCCAAGAAATATTAGAAAAATCTGAACATAGATTTGATATTAGCAAAAAATTCATAAAAAAATTCATGTTCGATTCAAGACGGTCGAAAAAATCTTCTTTTTTTATTTTCATTTTCTTCTTCATTTTTCACTTTTCAAAAATCTTTTATCCTTTAGATTATTCTCCTCGGTAATATCCAATGGTGTATAGCTTTTTGAGAAAAAAAATCAAAGTGCCCACACTTTTAAGACAGATTGGAGAGATAAAAAATGTTTTCAAAAGAGCTTACAATACTTCCTTAGGTCACCAAAAAATCCCACAGCTTTCCGTCAAAGTCATATTAAAATTGTCTGCAATAATTTCTTAACTGACTGCATTCAGTGTAACGCTTATTGATAACCTTCGATGCCACTTAACTTCTTTTAATTCCGTTTATTCACCAATAAAAAATAAGGCAAGACATCGTGGTCGATGTTTTTATGTCAACACTTCACATCCTATCAAGATTCAAAAAGAGCGATTACAGTAGAATATAAAAAAAAACGAGAAAAAAGAGAAGTTCTTGTCAAATATCAATATTACCATATGCCAAAAGATCGTTGATAAAATAACATTGATAACTATTCATCATTAGCAACAATCAAAACTGAAAGTCCAGATCTAACAAAAAAAGAACGACATCACATCAATCTCATCAAAACTCCATAACATGTCAAAATAAAAGCTGCAAAAAAGAAAAAACCGTTTTTCGACAATGTAATGTAATATCAAATGCCAATACTGTAATCTGTAGGAGGATATAACGTTTATAGACCATAATACAATATTGAAACAATACAATAAACAGTCGTATCAAGCGCTAGCATCTTTTGACCAACATATATAATATAAGATTCCTTGGTAAATGATATTTGACTATTAATCTGTCAATACAGCAGAATCAATATAACCAACTGTAAGAAAATTTAAATGATGAAATGAATCATAGCAATTATAGTATTCGTATTATGGGAATATCGTTCATTACATTACGGAACATTTACGGTAAACAACAAAATTTAGAAAAACTTAAAACAACGATCTCCTCAGATTGTAAAAAAGCCCAAACTTTGGACATTGTCAGGATTTTTATCAAGTTTATTATCTATAAGCTCCATTTGTCAAAGCTAGACAGCCAAGATAGAGACTAGTGACATTAAGAACCATCATGCATCGTATATTTATTATAATTTCCAACGCATGCAAGCACCAATGTAATAAAAACTTCATTACAAAGAAAAAAACGCGAACCAAGCGAACAAAAACGCGAACCAAATCACCAAAAACCAGCATTCAAAAAAATATCTCCATCTTGATTGAGAGATACAGTTCAAGTTTCCAAAATTCAAAAGTTTCATAATCTCAAATATCAAAACAAAGGCTTTCAACAACTTAAAAGTTTCTCTTCTTTTCTCCAATAGACTCGACAAGGATGGTCGGTTCACCTTATTTTATTTTGATTGAAGGAAGATAAACGTTTAAAAAATATAACAATAATATACTTTGTTGGAGATTTTGTTGAGATTCTCTTTTATATCTCCAACTCCTCTCACCCTCCAACAAAAGTTGACTCTGAAGCTGAAAGCATCTACTGAATAATTCAAAAGTAGACCAATAGAAGACATAGAATAGAAAGGTTGAGAAGCAGGAATTGAATATTCAAACGCATTGAGATTTTTCTCTTTCACTTTGGTGATAAAAATATTACATTGATTCTGGAATGTGCATGATAAAGCATAGCCTGCTGTATACAATTTGGTCTATCTAGATGCCTATAAACCCAGATTCGGCATATTTTAGCTTCGCGCAGTAATTGAATGAACAAAGTGCTCATCTGATATTCAAATTCAAATTGCTTTAGGAAGACTAGGTGGTAAAGCAGATTGAAACATCAAAAATAAAAAAAAAGGTTTACAGCCTGGATATCCAAGCTAGGTAAAACACTTTCCGCAAACGTAGCAAGAGATAACTTCAACAAAACCTGGTTTATAAATGATGTAGAATTTTGAAGAGAGCTATACTACAATCCGTGCCATAATATATTTGCACTTTTGGCTAATTTATCATTTTTCGAAACTTGAAGTTCGAGCGAGAATGTCAATTTCAGGCCCTCAACTTGATTTCATCGATTATTTCGATCTGGGAGGGATTTATTGGTTTCTAGGCTATATTTCAAGCCCTACTGGACCATTTTTGAACTTTTGGATCCTCAGATCCTAAGGTCTTAAGTTCTAAGTCTAGCGTTAAAACTCAGAGTTAAAACTCTACCCTTCGAACCTACTTTAGAGCACTTACAAATCGATTGTGGTTTCAAAACACCCCGGTGAATTTCCCTTTTGTACCAAGTATTTTGTCCCTGATTGTAGTATCTTGTCCAAATCTTAATTATCTTTCCTGACAATCCTCTTATGTATATCCTCCAGACATTCAGAGGTTTTTTACACTATTGCAAAACATCCGTCAAAGTACTGTAAAAATATGCATACTTCTTTAAAAACAACTGTACAAAAGAAGATATATGAATTTAACATGGCAAATTAACAATCTTAAATCTGACTCTATGAAAATCAAATCAAATTGTCATACTCTGTTATTGCCGTTTTGTTTACATTAAAAAAGCAGCATATCATGTAAGCGGCCTAACCATCATGCTGTGGTTACTGTTGACATAAATTCTGCTGTTGAACTGTGGTTACTCTTCAGTGTCAAGTATTCATAATCATACAATAATGTTGACCATGCTGCATAGCTGGTTTTTCACCATGACAAGACACCCCCTCTCACAAACCGGTAGGATTTTTTCAGCAAGTGGGGATAAAAACAACGGAGTTAAACTCGCGATGGGGATTGATATTCCCATATTTTTTATGGCTGGGGATTTCAATTATTTTGTTTTAAGTCAGAAAATTCAGTGGGGATGTAAAAAAGTAGCACATATTTTACATTAAGGATCTCTCAGTGCGTACAAGAATGGTAATACAATTTTCCAATGGGGACAAAATTTTAGCCAATTTTTTCAGTGGGATTGGGTCCCACCGGGTCTGTGAGAAGAGAGTGTTTTTGTGATTTGGTATTTTTATTAAATAATAACCTGAAACTGATTAGGGTTTTCACTGGTTTTCAATGATTTAGCAGTATTGTAGCAACAGATGTTTTTTTTATTTCATGTTTTCACAATTTGTCAATATCATAGTCAGTTCTTGGGTTTTAGTTACAAATTCACGCATTCGCGCAATTTTTTTCTCGAGTTTCGCGCAAATCAGATTTTTCCGAAAAAGGTTTTTTAATTCACGCATTTTTACGCATTTTTTTCAATTTTCACGCATTCACGCAACCGAAAAAGCTCATTCATGCATTCACGCAAACCGGTGGGAGGACCCCATTAAGTGGCTGTTTTTAATCGTCTGGTCAACGTATACTCGACATTCTCCATCGGAGAATAAGTCTTTAGCTTTGCGAAAGCAATCTTTCGAAAACTATTTTTAGGTATACTTAAACAATTACAGTTCATTTTTCGATAGAATTCCGAAATTGAGATCACAAATTCAAAGCTATTAGCTCAACGTGAAAGCCATTTAAAAATGGTCACAGATAAAATTGAAATCAGATTCTAAAATCGGATTGGTTATTTTCAATAACGGATCATTAATCAAGTGATTAGATTGCCTGTTTCCTGCAAATGTAACGGCACGATTACGAAATCTAATTGACAGCTAACTAGTCTCAAGGAGAAGACCACCCTACCACCGCCTATTGTATTCCTTTTTAGGGGGGATTTGGGTTTAACGATGCGGCTATATTAATATTTTCTCCTGTCGGCGTTTCGGTGTTTGAAGAAAGAATGACGGTATTTTGGCAGTAAAGAAGGCGGTTTTCGTCTAGCGGGCTAGTGTTGACGGTGTTCAATGAATATGCGTCCGTATTAAACTTTCAGTTGGTAGGGTAGAAATTCGATTTTTTTAAATCTAGGATTTCAACAAAAGAAATGAATTTGTCTTCAAAATGGCTAGTAGTAGCATAACATTTTGTCTGCGTCATGCAGTAGATTATTAAGCAGTTATTGGACAAAGTCGAATCCAATATGCAAAAATATTGGGCGTGCGAGAAAGATATTGGACGAGGCTTCGCCGAGTCCAATATCTTTTCTCGTAGCCCAATATTTTTCCTATTGGATGAGACTGCGTCCAAATAAATGGTTTATTATCCGTTCATTGCTAAAATATTTCTCGTTTTCAAACATAATTCCAATTTATATGCTCGTAAATCTGGTTTCGTGTTAGTTTTTTATTCAAAAGTCTTATTTTTATTTTGTGACGTAACGTCAAAAAGAAGATGCTCAATTGTCATTGAACTCGTTGTGTGACGTCAATTTTTGAAATATATAGCCCCCATGGAAGCTATATATTCGAAAATATTGGACAGCAAAGAAGCCAATCAAATGTCGCTATTTACGCGCGACGGATAATAATTATAATTATTTCTGACGTCAAATATTTTCTGAAAAACTACTAAACGTCCGACTTTTAGTAAAAAACATGACTTTTTTCTTTGCGAAAATTGGTTTTATTGATTAGTGATCGGATATTCTGGCTTCAAAATGGATAATATTTTCATGGAGATTGCTTCGAAAGTTGATTCTGCCTTAGACGCAAAGTTAGACCAGCTCCACCAAAATAACAAAGATTTATTTTTATGCAGCAAAATGGAACGATTTCGTGCCGATGAAGCCCTTCGTCAAAATGATAATTTGTCGTGTGAAGTTGAATTGCTGGAAAGGGTTTTCAGCGAAAGCAGGGCAAACCACCAGGATGAGCAGAGTCATTTGGCTATGAAATACGGAGCGTATGTCCAGAGATTGACTGACCAGTTGGATAGTCAACAACAAAGAATGGGGATTGCAGAGAATCAGTTGAAAGCATCTCTGGCGAATGAGAATGCACTGAGAAAGGTGATAAAAGAGCAAGAATTGATCATCCAAAGCGACGTCTCTAGAAAGAAATTAAAATTTCTTGAAAATGAAAACAACGAACTTATCGTTGAATTGAAAAATTTGAAAGATTCTTTTGATGACAAAGAGATGGATTGGAAGCAACATTATTCAGAATGTCCGAAAATGATCAAGAATATAATGGAAAAATATAGCCAATTGAAAAAGGAATCTCAGGATTCCCGACAAGGCTACGAAAAATTGATAGATGCTTTGACCAAAGATTGCCAGAGATTGAGAGATGAGAATCGAGGTCATTTGAAAGCACTTAAAACTCAAAAGTCGGAATTGGCTAACACCAAAAAGACAATGCAAAGTGAAATTGACACCATGAAAACAAAGGTTTCAAAGTATAAACTAAAGTATAAAGAACTTTCTGGATCCTTGGAGAAAAAAGAGAAAATTATACAGCAGTTGACGAAAGATCTGGATGCGTTTAAAACTGAATGCATCAATCAAAAATCGAATCTGGAGAAGCAAGACGAATCTCTTACATCGAAAACCAAAGAATGCAATAAACTTCGGGACTCTAAGAAAACTTGGCAAAAGAAATCTGAAAGCTATAAAGGAAAATACAAGCTGGCTAAAGATGAGCTGGAGAAGTACCAAAAAGAAAATGAGAGGCAATCATTCGAGCTCAATTGTTTATCCAGAGAACAACAAAGAGCTGAACCAATGAAAAGTACACCTGTTTGGAATCAATGCAATAATGCTACCATCGATCACCACACCCAAATTGTCGATGATGGTAATAAAAACCCAGTGAATACAGAAGGAAAAATACATACCAAAGATACTCAAAACATTGACCATAAAGAAAACGATTTTATGAACTCTCAAGCTCGTACTGATGAAAATGCCCCAAACAGCGTCAACAATTCTAATATTGATAAGAGCACATCTGCTGGTAACAATGAGGATGAAGTACACCATATACAACAATATGAAGAAATGCCTTTCACTGAAACGACCGAAGATTCCGAAAAGTTCAGTTATGAAGACAATGTTGATAGTCATTCACCGTCCGATATTAACTCCAGTAATAAAACAACCAACAGTAAACCGGAGGTTAATGGTAATATATCTACAGGAGGAGATAGGGAGAGTCTAAATACATCAAACTGTGTTGAAATCCAATCAAATGATGTTCCTCCTATTAGAAACCATAGCGTTTCCAGTATTGGTGTACCGGTACTAGCCGCAAATGATGATGGTGAAGAAAGTTCTCCTGGTGATTTTATGTCTAACAGCAATGCCAATTCATTTTTTGCTGGTCAAAATGAAGAATCTGACGAGATTTCTGGCTCCGTTTCTGATTGTCAGGAAATCACCGATTTTCCACTGAAGTCTGACGTACAGCATCCATATGATGAAATTGTTGATGACGACTTCTTCGCCAGCAATAACATCAATCTATTACTAACCAATACGAATTTTGTTGAAAATGATGACGAATTTAGTGCAACAGAATCAAGTCCTGGTGATTCTCTTGATTCAATGGGAAGTGATGAGATGGCCAGAGCTTTAGGATGTGCATCACCAACGCAAACCTCGAGAACTGATGAAGAAATTATGATACATGAAGAGGAGCTCTTTATGCAAGATTACGTCAACAAAATTAAACGTTAGTTTGGATTTCTCGTTTCTTTGCTTATACAGTCGAGTCCTCATAACTCGAAGACGCACTGGGAGCACAAATTTGTTGGAGTTCCCTAAGGAAATTTTGACTAATGTTTTTAAGGCATTGTTAACTGAAGGGACGAGAAAACTTTTTCGAGTTAATGAGATATTCGAGTCGTAGAGGTCCGAGTTAAAGAGATTCTACTTTTACGTGTATTAACTAAATTAAAGTTCTTAACACATAATATCTGATAGGGAAGTTTCCCTTGAACGATTGCTGCAAGCCAGATAGTTGAATTTGGTTGAAAGATAGTGGAGTGATACACCTCTGTCTCGATGATCCGGGTAGATACTGTTAAACCGGTGGACTTTTCGAATTCTATTGTTCACAGCTTAATAATAGTAAAGTCGCACAACTTTAAAGATTTAAACAATACAAATGAGTAGTAGATTGACCTTTGATATTTCCTCTTTAAAGTTGCCTCTGTTTTGCCCTATCTTCTTTGTCGCTGTAATGACACCAATATTTCTTTTACTTTTATAGTTGTCAACAGTTTAGTAATTGAAACATCAGAGGACTCTGAAGCTTCTGGAGTAACAACAGAAAGTAGTATGAACACTGACGATTTACAAGGTGAGAAATTATTATATTTTTGTGCCAAATTATCTATCTTCATTTGCATAGAAACCACTAAAATTGCTTGAGCAATTACTCTAGAAAAGTATCGTATCTCTTGACGCAGAACTGGAACCTTAAATTGCAAGTTTATGCATTG
This sequence comes from Clytia hemisphaerica, assembly GCF_902728285.1. Taxonomy (NCBI): domain Eukaryota; kingdom Metazoa; phylum Cnidaria; class Hydrozoa; order Leptothecata; family Clytiidae; genus Clytia; species Clytia hemisphaerica. The sequence goes on from NW_027104191.1 coordinate 406,189, forward strand.
AAGGGAAGATTTGATCGAAAATACTACCGACCCAAATCATTTCTTCGATAATAATACTGGATAGGTGTAGGCAAACTATCTTGGAAAAACTTTTAAGGTTACCTCTTGCCCCCGGGAAATCAGAGCAACAATTTCACTACGAGCAACAAATTTTCCCCTAAATTTCATTATTACTGATTATTAATAAACTCAAATATTCACTTTTTTACTTTCACAGGGAGAATAGCAGCCAAGTTAAACACCATCTCAAATCGAATTCAAGATCAAAGTTTAACCAAAGGAATTCCTGTCGTAAGTCAACAACAACGAGATAAACCTGAAGCAGATCATTCTTTATCTTCCAATGATTCACGCGAAGCGCTCGATTTTTCACCAATGCATCAGGCTGGATTTTCGCTATTTGACCAATTAAAGATGATAAGGAAAAGTCCACCTTTAAAAAACTCTTTCCAAGAAAACGATGAGACTTCAAATTCAAGAGATTATCATTCACAAGCAACGAATTCAAGCCCGTTACCTAAAGAGAACATCGGTCATCTACCATTATCGATTAGAAACAAGAGCCCGCCACCTTTAAAGCAGAGCTTAAATACGGGCTTACGTCAACAATCTACGAGACAAAATTCAGGTCTTTCGCAACAAATGCAACATTCCAAATCAATAGTCCCAAGTCAAGTGCTTAAAAAAAGAAATATTGCCAAAGAGGATAGTGTAGTCAACACTCAACCGTTTAGCCAAAGATTAAATGTTAAAGTGAAACAACATAACCCACCAAAAGAGCAGTCTATCTTGAGGACATTTTCGACTCCAATAGCAGGTAGCTTTAAAGACAGAGTTGATTTTGAGGATATGAAACAAACAAAACAAATCAAAGTCAATAAAATACCCAACTCCATCAATCTTGGTGATTTTCAAATCCCCATGGGAAATCAAATTGATTCTGTAAACAGGAGACAATCATCTCTCGCAAGTACACCAAGCTTATCTCAAGGATCAAAACAAACTAATCAAAAGAATAGATCTGGGTCCAATTTGACTTCACTCTCTGGTGCACCAAGGCTTTCAGGAAGAAATTGATGAAAAGATGAATAAAAACCGAACAATATGCTTGAAAACTGATTCGTCCACTATATTTCTTCTCCTTCATGAATTTCAAGAAGTCTCTCGGAAGAAGCTCTCTCGGAACAAGCTGGGGAAGGCTGTCACATAATAAATAATCAAAATTGTACCGCAAAAGAATAATTTGATACGAAATAGTCTGTATTCACTTCAGTGACATTTTTCGTCTTTACTCTTGGTTATTATAGAAAAGATCGAAAAAACAAGAAAATTCACAGCGGGTAGAAATCCAGGAGAAACCAGCATTTTTTGTAAGAAAGACTTATTTTTTGAAAAACTGAATTCAATCCACTGAAAAGGTACAAATTCTACCAACTTTTTGCTTCACTCTGTATGTAGCTCTGTATGGAGCTGGTGCGATTCTAAAAGCCACAAGTTCCCCCACTAGATGCAAACTTTTCAGGTTTTTCATGGACAGCGAATCCTCTGTATAACATAGTTGTCAAAATTCTAAAACAATGGTTTCGTTCTGCAATTGGCTGTTTTACTATTGGTCAGTCATTATTATCAACTTCGATAAAAGAAGTCTTTTTACAATCAATTAATTGCGTTGCCAGTTTATTGGCTTCAATCGCATCCGCTTGTTTAGTCTCTCCAATAAATAGTTCGAAAGTCGATTTCAATTTGAAGAGTAAATCCGCCGCTGTTGAATGTTTGATTCTCAAAGCAGTGACATCTTGAAGTAGTTGCTGATTTTCGTCAATAATTTCTCGTCGAGCATTTAATCGTAAATCTAACGAAGGCTGTAATTCATTTTGTCTAGCGTTCAATTTGTTTTGACGAATTTTTTCTTCTTTTTCGTTCTTCTCCTTGACTTCCTTTTCATGCATATACAACAATTGAGATTCAATTCGTCTCCAAGAGTCCTAGAAAGGTCAAATCAATCAATGGTCAAACGTATGATGAACTGAGGGCAAACATTTTACGCAGTTTTGTAAGTAATTAAAGCGGTCATAGAATGAAGGTAGAGCATCCAGCTACGGTGCGTAAAGTGGGCCCAGCCAAATTATCTCCCAAAATGGTACTTGATGCCTCTCTGATTGATGCTCAGCAACTGAAGAGGCGGATCACGGGTAAGTGATGCCAACCCGGTAGACAAATAAAGAAATGGAATTCTCAAATTTTCGCCACCGCGAGCCTTACTTATCGTACAAACCTGCATCATATCATAAAAGAAGGGACTAGGTATTAGCTTGGCATTGAAAATATATTATATTGAAAAACACATGATAATTTACCTCAATTTTTCGTTGCCAATCTCTATCAAGATACTTCAACACGTGTTTATTTTGTTCTTGAACGCATTTCAATTTCAACCGGCTTGCTTCTTTATGTCCTGTAATCATCCTCTTTTTAGCCTGTGATCGGTCTTTGTCAAAATGCAATTTGAATTCCTTGATTTTCTTGACAAGATCTTCAACCCTCGGATCACTTTTCTCGAAATCCCAACTTCTGGATTCAACTTGTTTTGCCTCGTGGACCATTAATCTATTCTGAAAAATTAAAAAAGAAACCATTAGAAAACGATGAAACAAACCTTTCCAGAATTTTACAGTTGACACTCTCTAAAGAGATTATCGAAGTCAGTGGCCCTATCACTTTCACAGTATAGCCGCGGCCCCCTGAGCATCCACAATTTGGTTGTCGACAAACAGTGTGCTTTTGACTTAAAAAACAAACAGGTCTAGTGGCTAATGCGAAGAAACCAAGTCCTTTTTTAAACATTATACTATCAGCTCTACTTCAAACTACTTTGATATTTTAAAGAAATGAATGTCGATTCTTTTTAGTCAATTTCCACACCCTCTGATCATAGTTCACGAAGAACACAGCACTGCGAAGATTCTGAAATGTCTATAAGCTTCTTACAATACACGTTTTTTACAAGAACATCCTAAATTTTTCAAGCCTTTGGATGTTCTTAATATGGTCTAATTTCACCATTTTGTGAGTATTTTTTGCCCATCGAAGCCTTGTTTTTATAAAGTTTGTTCAATAAAAAACGTGTGCCATAAAAATCTCTTGACGTAATGTATCCCTTACCATTTTCTTTTCTTGGTACTTTTTTTCCATTTTAATTTCTTTCCGATATTTACTATCATCTTGAATCATTAATGCTTTCAATTCTTCTTGATACTTCTTCAATAAAGTTCTCAAATGTTCGTTCCGTTTGATGTCATTCTTCAATCTTAAGTCTCCTTCAACCCATTTGGTGATTTTTCCTGCAGCAACTTTTAAATGAGATAAACAAGGGGGATGTTTGAATGATTTGCCAAAGCTTTATTTAAAAAAGGATACTACCGATTCTTAACGCTTATAAATGACTCAAAATCGCAAAAATACCCTAGTCTCCGCGAATACTTTGTGGATAGGCTCAAACAAGTTTTTTATATAAAAATGTTCAAAATTTTCTTAAAATGTTCTTAAACTTTTTCTCGATATTTTAGCTAGTCTTATGTTCTATTCTATTTCTATTTGGTTGAGTTGCAGGAGGCTTTGAGGCCTATTTTCGCAACTATAGACGCTTTCAATGATTGCCCCGTCAGCACCTAGGACTGACTACCCAATTCCCCTCACATGGCAAGGGTTGACCCGGGCGAAGGTTCATTCACTTGCCAAGTGAACCGCTGCGAGTGGGAATCGAACCTCAGTCGCCTGTGCAGTAACTAAGGTCAATGACCACTATACCACAGCGCCTTCTTTCTTGTATAATGTAATTTATTCTTGGTGCATTGTCCTAAGGAGGGGGGATATCGAAATAAGTTTCTACTTCAAATACAAGAGAAATATACAAACCCTACCTTCGACATCGTCGTGATCTGGTTGGTGTTCATATTCCTCCTCTGTTGTAAGAAATGTATTTTCAAAAGTTGTCATATTGTGTGCATACCAAGTTTATGAAAATATTTTAAACACACTCTGCTCTGCTCTCAAAAAATCAATCGATGAGCCGAGAAGGTAACCTTTACCCTCTCAATTTCTTCTGAACACTTTCTAAATGTAAAACGTATTATTTTCATATTTGTGATTTATTAATTTTCATAGATTTGTGATAATTCTATTTTCCTTTGTTTTTAAAAAATGTATAATTTATCAACTTTTGATGGATAATAGACGATCAATCATCTGGAAATCTGATTACCCGTGTTTTTAATCGAACATCGCGTGCGCGCGCAATACACCTTTTCGACCGTAGTCGCGCGGTCAGGCGGCGCGTGCCACTTAATTATTTAATTATCCCCCTAAACTCGATCCAATCCTTTTTTGACACATTTTCCCATCGTCTATAGGTGCGAAAATAGAACTGGGACAGTTTTAGTGGGATAAAGCGGACAAAAAAAATACCCGCGCGGCAATTGGCGGCTACGGTCGAAAAGGTGTATGCAAAACACAGGAAAAGATTATTGATTCCCTAGCCTAGGGATTGTTCATTTTCAGATGTGGTTTTTTATTCGATCACATTAGTCTAGAATTTTAAGTTCGGGAAAGTAAGGAAACTAGGGAAACCTATTTTCCCATGCTGGAAGTGTATTACCAATGTGTTAGTGAAAACGGATTTCCACATGTGGAAAACTAATATTTTTAACATTCTATTTGCCCATTCAAAATGCATCAGGAAATTAAAAATCCCAAGTTTTTCTAAACTGATTATGGATGAGCCAGGAAAAGAGAGATCACGAGTTTTGGAAATGATTACTTTCTACAAGCTAGGGAAAGGAATTATCACGAATTGTGACCTTGCTTGCTTTATTCTATTCTTTCTCTGGATCGGGAAATGTGATTTCTCGAATTAGGGAATTAAAATTTCCCAGATCGGGAAATTCGATTTCCCAAACTCTTTAATTTGAGTGTATTCTTTAAACAATTAATTAAATCAGAACTTATTTTTCAAACCTTCAAATAAGACAATTCAATCAAAAATTTTAAACTGTCAGAAAGTAGAGCCTAAGTTAGGGAATTTTTTTTTTAGGTTAGGGAAAATTGATTTCCCTAACTTGTATTACGCATGCGTGAGAAAAAACCACAAGTGATTTTTCACTCAAAAGTGTTCGAGTACTCGACCTGCGTTGCTCAGTGGATCGAGATTGAGGTCATTAAGTTGGCTCTCTAGTGCAGCTCCACTGTTGTGACAAAAGTGCCGGGATTCTCAAAGTAGCGCAAGTACATGTTAGAACGAATGAGAGCTATCGAACCAATGCTCACAGAAAGATCGAATACATTTAATTATTTTACCAGCTTTCTAGTTTATGCGGGATGGCAGTTAGCCATCCTCAAGGATGGCTTCCTCTGGGAAGCCTGGCGCCCTTGCCCTGCAAAGCCATTATAGATCTATCGATCGTTTAAAAGTTTTGCTAGACAGACAGTTCCATCATTTCCACTTCTGTTGTGAGAGTCTCTTTTTCTTTTTTTTACTTCATTGTACTTTTACTGGATTATTAAGGAAACTTATTTTGAATTGAAAATTTTCTAGAGACGACTTTAATCACTTCAGTGTTGAAAATTGTCAAATGCAAAACTACGTGAATATGTTTTTCTCTCTAAAACTTGCATACAACCGAATTTTAACTGTATATAAACCGCGAATTTTAGTATATATAACCTGTATAATATTTTAAGAATTTTATTTTTACTTTTCATTCCATCTCTTCGGAGAACTAGGTGTAGTTGGAGCATCTTATAGCCCGGTTACGGCAATCCAAATAGGAAAAGGAAAATTCTGATATAAAACCACCCCTGTACAGGTTGGCGTCTGCAGGGTTCTCTTATGCCTCATGGGGTGATTGACCTCTTTAGACACTTGTTACTGTCATTCTCTCTAGGGTGTATCCAGTGGCGTGGAGCATTCGAAACAAAAAGCTATCGAAAGAAATAATCATGACTTCTCTAAACAGCACCAGGGTTCAAGCCCCTGCTTTTCCGGTTCTACAACCTAACCTTGTTTCTTCAGAGACTGATGAACCTCCTTCTCCAAACTCATCTGAGCGAGAAGGCGGTGATAGGATAGAGTCTGGAACCAAAAATAATAACCGCAAACTTCTTAGATGTAAACACTCTACGATTTTTAGCACTTTTAACGCGCGTACTCTTACTTTAACTAGTCGCAAACAGGAACCACTCTCCTGTTTTTCCAAATGCAATATTGATATACTTAGTCTCCAAGAACATAGAACATTACATCCTGAGGTTAACTTTCAACATACTAATATTGGTAAAAATAAACTTATAACATCCTCTGCTTGGAAAAACTCTCAGGGTTCGACCATAGGGGGCATAGGTTTACTACTCTCTCCTAAGGCAGCGAACAACCTAATTTCACTTTCAAAAGTATCAAGCCGTATTATTGTCGCCGAATTTAATAGCAATCCGAAAACAACATTCATTTCTTGCTATAGCCCCACCAACATTTCTGATGAATCTGAAGTTGATGAATTCTACTCTTCTCTTTCTAGGGCTGTCCTTAACACCCCTGCCCACAACTTCTTGGTGATATCTGGTGATTTTAATGCTCAGCTTGGCCTAGACAACGTTAAGTTCTCTTTCCACCCATTAACTAATCGGAACGGTAACAAACTCTTTGACTTCATGCAACAGTTTCAATTACTAGCAACAAATACAATGTTTATGAAAAAGGCTTCCAAACTCTGGTCATTCCAACACCCTTCAGGAAGCCTCTCTCAGTTAGATTATGTGACTGTAAGAAACAAATGGAGGAACAGTGTTCGCAATGCTCAGTCCTATTCTTCTTTTTCTTCTGTTGGTTCTGACCACAGAATTGTTTCCTGTCGCATTTCTCTTAGCCTTAGATCATCTAAAAAGTCTAAACCTGACCCAATGAAATCCATCGATTGGCAACAGGTTTATTGTAACCACGACCTCCGAACTACTTTAATCGGATTAATTTTCGCGAGATTAAATTACGCGATTTCGCGAATTTTTGCCATTTTCGCGAAATTAAAACTCGCGAACACGCGTGAGATTCCTGATTCGCGAAATTAAATCCACCACAAAACTTTTAAAATTGTATTTTTGGCAGAGAAACTAGTTCCAAGTCTCCATTTATGGCAAAAAATGGCTATTTTCAGCTGTTTTCTGGCTTATTCGCGAAATTAAATCCACGCGAAATATTTCAAAACACTGACTCGCGAAATTAAATCCAGAAAATTTCGCGATTTTTTTAGCTCGCGAAATTTAATCCGGTTAAAGTACTTACACTATTGAAGTGAAAAATAGATTTGATACATTGGCTCAAGCAGACGACGACATTGAGAAAAGTTACCAAAATCTGATTAAAGCTAATAAAGAAGTTAGTCTTGCTCTTCTACCAAAGAAACAAAAAGTCAAAAAGAAATATCTCTTTGAAAACAACCTTGTTTCTGAAGCACGGAATGCACTTGTAGAGGCCAAACTAAAACATCAGCGACGCCCTACAAGAAGAACATCAAAAATCCTCTCTGATGCTCAAAAAGCTCTGGATGATGCCTACCTTAACGCCGAATCGATGTTTATTCAGGGTAAGATAAACTCAATTTCCAATCTTCATGTTAGCCATCAGCACTCGGCCGCTTGGAAAACGATCAATGATCTAACAGGTCGAAAAGACCACCCTTCTATTCAGCTCAAAGGTGGCTCACCAGATAAAAGAAGAGAAAACTGGCTCAACCACTTTAAAAGTTTACTTGGAAACCAACCTATTTTAAATACTAATGCTCTCCCTTTAACTCAAATTTTTGATGAGCTTGACATATCAACTTCTCCTTTTACAATTGATGAACTTTCAAATTGCGTTAAACTTTTTTCAAATAATAAATCTTCAGGCCTTGATGATATTCCAACTCTGCTTTGTAAAGATCCCGTCTTTATGGAAATTCTTCTCGATTTTTGTAATCACACATTTGAGTTTCTAACTCCCCCTTCTGCTTGGTTAACTGGCGGTATCATTCCTGTTCCAAAAAAGGGTGATTTGACCTTAGCATCCAACTACAGAGGCATCACTCTTATGCCTATCGCCGCCAAAATCTTCAACAAACTTCTTTTACAACGTATCGTTCCAGTTCTTGATCCTCTTCTAAGGAAAAACCAAAATGGAAACTTGTGAAGGATTTTAAATATCTTGGCTCTCATATTAACAGCTCTGAAAACGATTTTAAAATTAGGAAAGGTCTAGCTTGGAAAGCTTGTAATAAGTTAAACAAGATATGGCACTCTAATTTGTCTAACGCTCTTAAACTTCAAACTTTTAGAAGTCTTGTCGAGCCCATTCTTCTATATGGCTCGGAGACTTGGACCATGACAAAAACCATGCTGAAGAGCCTTGATGGCTGCTATACAAATCTTTTGAAAAGAGTCCAGAATCTTGATTGGCGCAACCACCCAACCCTTCAAGAGATATATCATGGACTCCCAAGAATTTCCTCTGTCCTGACTAGCAGGATGCTCTCTTTCTCAGGTCACTGTTTCCGTGCGAAAAACGAAATGGTGTCTGAGATCTTACTTTGGTGTCCTGCGGGCACTAGGCGCTCGAGAAAGCGCACTTTTCTTGATACTTTGAAACGAGAAACAGGGCTAGAGATTGAGGAACTGGGCACTGCAATGGCTGATCGAGAGCTGTGGAGGGAGGGTTATTGTTTGTTTCCGACCTAGGTCCATTCGGACCTAGGTCGAAGGATGATGATGATGATGAGCTTTCTATAAATCAGGATTTAATTCGTGAATATGGGTAACCCTATAGGGTTTTATTGGGGTTCGCTCAAGAAAAGCAATAATAGGGAAATTTAACATCCCTAGGTAGTCATAAGATCGGGAAATTTCATTTCCATAACTACTCTCGGGTACCTGATAGCCGGGGGGTTTGGAATAAGCGGGGGGGGGGGGTTAGAAAAAATTTCAAAACTTAATAAGCGGGGGGGGGGTTGGAATAAAATCGTCCTGGGTGGAAAACTTTTGAAAAGGAGGCTAATACAGCAGAATTAGGACAGAAGAAGGAACTTTCAGAAACATTTTCCCAAAAATCAATAAGCGGGGGGGTTGGAATAAGAATGTCCTGGGTGGAAAATTTTCGAAAAATTAATTAGCGGGGGGGGGGGACGGCTATTAGGTACCCGAGATTAGGGAGCTGTTGCACCTTCCCTAGTTAGGGATTGGTTAGGGAAAAATCTTAGCCTAGGGAATCAAAAAATTTTTCCTATGAAATCTGGTATCAGTACATTTATCGTGTACCGTACAGGGGTGACGTAATGATCCGAGCGACGCTCTGAGATTGGCTGATTAGTAGAAACAGAAGGGGAAGAAAAATAACGGGTTGAATGCAGCACTACACACTAGAAATGATAAATGCCATTGGATTGGATGAAGTTGGTCATTGAAACATAAGCATCTAACGATGATACGAACTCATGTCATTATTTTCTTCTTTAACCAGACAAAAATCTTAGGCTGTAACTTTTGACTGCAGATAAGCAGACCTGGAATTGTCGGGTTTTCGTGTCATCAAAATCGAAATAGACAGAACAACCAACAATAATACTTAATATATTAAGTCACTTATAGAACCACAGTTGTTTTTCTCCATATTAATTTCTCGATTTTTTTGCGAATCTTATATTATTCCACTCCAGCTAATCTTTTCAACAAGTAAAAAACCGCTAAAAAAACAAATTACGAATCTATCAAGAGTTTGACAGCCTTTTTTCATATTTTTTCAAAATAAGCAATTTCGATGAATCTCGTGAGATTGATGGAAAATTGCCAGAAAATTGCCAGAAGATTGACGAGACTCATTTTGATGAGCAAGCAAAGTGCTCCAGGCCAGGCGGAACGAATTTGAAATTGGAGAGGCTGAAAATCAGTTTTTAAGGAGAGAATTTTGAAAAATACCTTAAGTGGATAAATTTTCACGTGTACTAATTTTCGCGAGACGAGAATTTAAAGAATTCGCGTGGATTAAATTTCGCGAACCAAGGGTCTTTAAAATTTTCGCGTGGATTAAATTTCGCGAAAATGGCCTTCTTTATTTTTTTTCACGACTATATAAATTGTAACTAGAAAAGAGATGTGTGTTTTTTAATCGAACAAAGGCAGACAAAGTCAAAAGCTTTCAAAGAATTACTTTTAGGAGGTTACTAGAGTTTATAATTGAAATGAAGAGTTGAACTCGTAATATGTTTTGGTTGTAACATGTTATCTAGATCTCGCAAACTTTTATTTTTGCGATTGTAAAATTCCAAATAATTTCGCGTGGACTAATTTTCGCGAATCAAAGGCCTTCAAAATTTTCGCTTGGACTAAATTTCGAAAACCGCGAAAATCAATCCACACAAAAATTTATCCATTTAAGGTAGACGCTATCGATTGGCTAAAGTCGAATCAAATTTATAACAGTACTGCTGAAGTCTCCCCAGCCTCCCAGCTTTCACTGGACGTGTACTCAAATCAGAAATAACTAATGATGCCTTGAATCTTGCTTTGGGCAAACCAAGCTAAGATTTCAAAATTGGATTATTTTAGTTTAGGACTTACTTTACAAAGTGAATGTCACATTTATTTTCCCGTATATAAGCATAAAATAAAAATGAATTTTTATACTGTAATACTAATTAAAGTCAGTTGTAGACTATAAAGATTCTCGTCCATTTGGTCAACCTCTTAGAGAATTTAATTTTTACATTAATAGCCTCCAATTTAACTTTTAAATGGATTCCCAGAAAAAATGACAATCCTCTATTTGCAAATATTGCTCAGTCTGGAATTTATCTTAAAAGGTCAAAACAAAACTATCCGAAATTAATTTTGAGATGGGAAATATATGATATGAAAAAGAAGACATGAGCCTAGTGAAACGGTAAATCAAACCTTTTACTGAGTTTCACAAGTATAAAAGCTATAATAAGATACCATAAGGGTGAAAAGACTTGTTCAAGTACATTAGCAGCTCTTAGCATAGTAAATGGTGTTAACATTGCGGATATTATATATGTACGCTTCGGCACGCATTTGGTTAAGCAAGGCCAATTTAAACAAACAAACCCAACTGACAACATCTACTCGTTTCAATAAAAACATTGATCTTTTGTAAGGACTAACTTTACTATGCAGGTACCAGAAGTACGAAAACAGTACTATATATAATATACGGTAGATAGGATTGGAAAGGAAAACTGTGATCACTGCAATAATAAGACGCTCCATAAAACGAACGCCTTCCCACCAATAAATTTCTATTTGTATGGTTGATCAGCGATTTCTGCCAATTGGTCATCTGTAACCTGGTCAATATTTTCTTCTGTATTACCAAGAAACTTACCATGAACAGTTCGAATTAAACAGAACAGTGGAAATGCAAAATAGATTAACAACTCCATTGGTGAAATAGTCCTACTGTAGCTTAACAAAGATCACTCCAATTGCAAACGGGAAAGGAAACACCCAGAATGTCAGAAAAGCACTAAGTTACCAATTTGCCATGGTTGATAACATGCAATACTATCATTAATAAATAGGAACGTTCTACCGTTCATTGATTTGCAGTTAATGAAAGAGAAAGCTGTCTGACAAATGTCTTTGAAGCAATATGCCAACACGACGTAATAGCCAACGTAAAACTTGTGAAAAATCTTTGAAATGAGAAAACATCCAAAAACGGTCAAAATCAATTATTGGAGTTCCATAGCCCTTTAAGAGCTCCTTAGTTATTATGGTGATACCGTGAAAGGCGCAAATGTTATCTAATTCCACTCTACCTTTTGAAATGATAATGTTAAAGATTCGGTCCATAAATAAATTTCACTCTCGTTATTGGCTTTAACTGTCAGCAATGAGTTGAGTTGACAGAAGGTCATTACAGTATTAAAAATAGCGGATATAAAAGAAAGCTCTTTTTCGTCAATGGCACAGCGCTCGATGGAGATTGAGACTGATTCAGTGGAGTCTATAGGTTCAACATTGACAACATTGGTTTTTAGTTTGCAATGTATACGAGATTTGAATTCGAAAGCCAGTATTTTGATTTCATTTGCAAATGTCAATAGAAAAGCAATGGTCATCGGAATTGCGAAAAAGAAGATCCAGAAGAAGACTCTACTGCGTGGTAAACATTTTGAATTGTGAATACATTTGTTATTGAGGTTAACGAAATGGTTTTCTTGGCATTTACCACATAAAGGTCCAGTTCGGTTGAAATTAGAAGTTGTTGGTGAGATGCATGCATTTGTTTCACGGTTGCAACAGTAATCGTCAGGACACAATAAAAAGTTATATTCTTTCTTTGTGTTTATGAAACCATAAAAGTTATCGCGAGCTTTGATAGAGCCATCGGTGCACGTAGCACCGGTAGGGCAATCTTGACATACCAAGACTGTATTTTGTAAATTCTTGAAAAAGTGATTCTCAGCTTGATTGATCTTTGTGGTGTTGATGTTAATTTGTTCACCGATTGCGTTTGTTGGATAGGAATCTTTCTCGCTCTTTCGACAACCAATACTTAACAATTCGTTATCCAATTGTTTTTTGATCAATACAAGCCATAAAAAGAAACAAATCACCTGGACTGGACTGTGGAATCACTCCAGAAGCTCTTCTTGACGGAGGCGATGCAATGGCTTCCATTGTCCATGATTTTTGCCACGAAGTTTACGTTAACAAAGTTCCTCCTAAACAATGGATCACCAATTTAATTATTCCTGTCCCTAAAAAGGGAGACCTATCTTTAATGAATAATTACAGAGGTATAACACTTATGTCAATCTGTGCTAAAGTCTACAACAAACTCCTACTAAACAGAATATACGATATCGTCGATCGTAGACTTCGACCAAACCAAGCTGGTTTTCGATCCGATCCGCTCCCACTTGTTGCTACCTTTATCGACTTTCGCAAGGCTTTCGATTCCATAAATCGAGATTCCATGTTCAAGATTCTACGATCGTATGGTATACCAAAACCTATTGTATGCTCCTAGTCTACTTCACTGGACTCAGCGTCATAAAAATTTATCAAAAAGCAAAGTTCAGCCAGAGGTAGACTCTGGTATGCATAGGATAGACATGGAAAATTTCATCAAAATGACATAAAAGATAGCCGTCAATCAAAAGTTAATTAGCTTTTTTTGCTTTGAAAATGTTCTATCGCGACTTCTTTTAATCTCCAACTTGGTGTGCTTGAAGCTTCATACCTTAAAGGAAGAAATTTTGGCGGAAAGAAAATTTGGCGGATTTGGCCCGAATCCGCCAAATTAAGTTCCTGCCAAAATTTCTTTTTTTCGCCATCCGCCAAATTAAATTCCCGCCAAATTAAACTTTTTGAAAATATGAGCTCCTTTAAGGTGTTTTTGCATTTTTTTTGCTGTTTTTACGCCATATTAAGAATAACTTTTTCAGCCAAATTAAATTCCCGCCAAACTTAGTTTTTTCGTTCATCCGCCAAATTAGATTCCCTCTAAAATACTTTTTCGGCCATCCGCCAAATTAAATTCCCTCCAAAATTTCTTCCTTTAAGGTATCTCTATAACAAAGACTTCATTTACAATAAAATTTTCACCGTAGAAGAACGCTGAATAAATGCGCCTCCAGCTAATTCAAATTTTAGTTGATTGAGCTTTAAGTCTTTTCAAAAATTGAGGTGAAAAGTCTAACATCCTGACACCTTCATTGCGACTCTTCCCGCTTTTTAAACAAGATTTTTATTTTTGCGACACGTAGAGGGGTTTCTTAGGTCTAAAAAAGAAACATCAATTTTTCTCCCCCCAAAAAAACACATCAAAATTCCTCCTATGGCACAAAATAGAGGACATCACGTCAATTTTCTTAATCCGGGGGGGGGGTGCTTATAAATAAACTCTCTCAAATGTCATAAGTTCTTGAAATTTGAAAATTTTGGAGGAATAGTCGCTCTAACAGTGGCAAAAACATCAAAAATTTTCCAAATTTAGTCGATTTCGAATACCCTACGTCTCGATAACGTAGTACCTCTCCCCGCCAGGAAGTTAACTTACGTGGGAAAACACAAGAAAGAAGACTTCTTTGTGCCTTGTTCTACTTCTACTTTACTCAAAAGTCATTTTTGACATGCAAACTGTAAGTCTAATTTTTTTGGCAATGATTTTTGTATCCTAATTAAGATATTAGGAGAGCAACAGTGATTTTGACGAAAATGACCGAAATAACAACTTTCTGACCAAAAGTTATTACCATTCCAGCACGCAACATTTTTTGAAAACATGTTCAAAATTTCCGACTTATTTTTTTGAAATCCAAATTTTCAAACTAACTTGTAATTTGAGAGTTAGACAATGATTTTGGTATCATTAGAAAGATTATTTTTATACTCTTTCTAAAAGCAGTTTATGCCCTTTTAAATCAAGTGGTCAGGGGTTATAGCATTTAAGTCTTGGACTTGGTATCTAATATACCAAATTTAAAACGTGTATACACGTCTCCCAGGTTTTGAGGGGTTAACAGGACTCCTAATAGGACTCACAAAAAAATTGCCCTTTCACCGATAAACTGCAAAATCTAATCCTTTTATCCGACAATTAAAAGTTCCAAATAAAACTATCACCATCAGAGACAAAGATGCATTATGGATGACTCCTGAGATTAAGCAGATGCTTTTGGATAAGGCTAAGATATATCGTCGTTGGAGAAAAAAAAATCCTTTAGATGGTCAGACACTTGATGACATGGTTGGTAGGTGCAGATTGGCCATCAAGACTGCCAAGGATAGTTATTTTTCTCGTCTTGGGGCAACTCTTTAAATGATCCAAACATAGGAAGTAAGAAATACTGGTCTACTCTGAAGCAGTTTCTGAACGTACGTAAAACCCCAAAAATTCCACCTATTCGAAATGAAAGAAACGTTCTTGTAAGTGATGTTTCTGAGAAGGCCGATATTTTTAACTCTTTTTTCTCAAACCAATGCTCACTTATCGATACTGGCAGTGTTTTGCCACCTGAACAATTTCTTACTAGCTCTAGACTGGATAATCTTGTATTTGAAGAAGAAAAAATCGAGTCTATTATTAATTCTTTGAATGTTAACAAAGCCCATGGATGGGATAATATTTCTACTCGCATGGTCAGAATCTGTGGTAAGTCTCTAGTAAAACCTTTGCTTAGTATATTCAATCTTTCTATCAACTCTGGCATCTTCCCATCACAGTGGAAGAAAGGAAACGTGGTTCCTGTCTATAAAAAGGGAGACAGGAGCATAGCCAAAAACTACAGACCAGTGTCTCTTCTTCCTGTGTTTGGAAAAATATATGAAAAGTGTATTTATGATACACTTTACAGATATTTTGAAATTAACAACTTATTTTCTCCTTGTCAGTTTGGTTTTCGGGAGGGGGATTCCTGCATTTCTCAGTTGTTATCCATAACGCATGATATTTATACAGGGTTTGACAAAGATCCTTCTCTAGATACCAGGGGGGTGTTTTTAGACATTTCAAAGGCATTCGATCTTATGGGGTGACTGGACCATTGCTTTCCTTAATTCGCAGCTTTCTTGACGATAGGCATCAGAAAGTTGTGTTGAATGGGAAAACATCTGAGTGGAAGCGAATCAATGCAGGGGTACCTCAAGGCTCGATTCTTGGTCCATTGTTCTTTTTAATTTATATTAATGATCTCCCAGAAAACCTTGAGTCAAAACCCAAGATCTTTGCTGACGATACCTCTTTATTCTCTCTTGTGATTGATCAACTCTTGAGCCTTGATGTACTTAACAGAGATCTCTCCAGGATAACTGACTGGGCTCATCAATGGAAGATGTCTTTTAACCCTGACCCATCTAAGCAAGCCATTGAAGTCTATTTTACCTGTAGACTCACTCCTCCTAATGCTCCAGTAATCTCCTTTAATAATTCTAATATCGCGACCATTGAGTACCAGAAACATCTTGGTCTAATCTTAGATTCAAAACTTTCTTTTGATCGCCATCTAGACGAGAAGATAAAAAAGGCCAATAAAGGAATTGGTCAACAGACTTCGCAAGCATGTGCCTAGGAGATCTCTACTAACCATTTATAAATCTTTCATTGGGCCTCATCTTGATTATGGTGATATCGTATATGACCGCCCAGGAAATGCTACCTTTGTGCAGAAGCTTGAATCTATTCAATATAATGCATGTTTAGCTATAACAGGCTGTTTTCGTGGAACGTCTCAAGAAAAACTATATTCAGAACCTGGTCTTGAAAGTCTTGCTGACAGGCGCTTTGCTAGAAGAATGACATTCTTCTATGGAATTATTAACAATTTAGCCCCTTCGTATTTACGTAACTACCTGCCAGTAAGACTTACAGCACCAGGTGGCCTTAGAACAAGAAATCCTATTTATCCTCTTAATATACGAACTGAGCGTTTCCGTAACACTTTTTTTCCCATGCAAGACAATCTTTGTTCGACAAACTTCAGACCCTAGGCATAATTTTTCATCCGCCACTTAACACTCCTTTTTTCTGTCGGCTTTTATCATATGGGGATGAAAGTTTGACTTCAAATCTAGATAAATCTATTCTTTGTTCTGTTGTTGAATTTCTTAACGAAACTGGAAGGTTTAGCGGTGCTTTATTTTAGGCTTTTACCTAATAATTGTAGCTTCCTTCTCCAAGATTTTTTCTTTATTTACTTATTTATTTATTTTTTACATAGTCTAGTACCTCTGGCGATATAGCGGGGGGAGGGACTATATTTTATGTTTAAGTAATGTTTTGTAATATATTTTCGTAGTGTACACGTGTTTTTGTTTCAATAAAGAAAAAAAAAAAAAAAAAAAAAAAATTAAAAGTCGGCGAAACCAAAAGTTTATTTTTGTAATAAGTGCAGTACTGTTTTTTAAAACAACCCCATTTTTTGTGTCAATAAAGCCCTTATGTGTTCTATTTGAAAGCAAAATTTTTACTTGATTAAAACTATTTAAAATCGGGAAATTTTTGAAAAGTTTAATTTTAGATCCCTCAAAATCCCTCTTCATCCCGCTTTAGATCCCTCAAAATCGGAACCGAATTAATTCCCGATTTGGAAGGGCTAGAGTTCTCAAGTTTTCACTGGATATTCGATTTTATCTTCCTTATCGGATAAAAGAAGGATCGTGTCTTAAATATTGTCAATTTTTCTGTACAACCAAAAATAGGCAATTTTTTAATCCGATACATAAAAGATATTACAGATTACCTTCTTGCTCATAGTTATTGTTGTAGTGTTACAGTCCAAAATTGATTAATTTATTTTAGGGGTCGAAAACCGTAAATCCGTATTCATGGAGCTCGCCTTTTAGGTTAGGTTTTAAATAATTAATAATAATAACAATAATCTTATTCTTAAGGCTTGGGTACACGAGAAAAAATGTGCGTGTTACATGGTTTCTTTTTTTGTTTTATGGGACAAAATGTGAGGGAATACCCAAAAGACACGCTGATTTTGTCCCTAGGTGTGAGAAAAGCAAAAATGTTATTAAAACAAAAATAGGGTGGAGACATGAGAAAGTGTTTCAGGTTGGTGGGATGGAGCATGTTGCATTGCACCAACGCGAAAAAAACTTCTCATGTCCCCTAGACTGGCACGCCAGTCGGGTTGGAACGGTATCACGCGGGAGCTAAGGGCTGAAAGCTTAATCAGCAGGCTCTCACCAACTTTTGCTCGCTCTCCTACGCAGCTCCTATTCTAGCAAACGCCCAGCGCCTTTCTGTTCCCACCCTCTGACATGATTAATTAACAGACTAGTTTGCTAGTCTATATGTCCCCAAACCTTTAAACTTCATTGCCACTTATACCGTAGTTATTTGCTGAAATAGTTCTAATGAGTTGTATCGTGTTGGCTTATAATATACCAAGACTAAAGAGTGTAACGTTAGTTAGTGCTGGCAAGGGGGGATTTCACTGGTGACTTCCTTTTATTCCCTATAATCACCCCTAAAATTT
This sequence comes from Clytia hemisphaerica, assembly GCF_902728285.1. Lineage (NCBI taxonomy): Eukaryota > Metazoa > Cnidaria > Hydrozoa > Leptothecata > Clytiidae > Clytia > Clytia hemisphaerica. The sequence continues at coordinate 424,221 of NW_027104191.1, forward strand.
CCAGGAAAAATTAAAGTAAAACAATAAGGTGGCACTTAAAGTTCGAAACCGGCTGAACCAAGAATTCGATTTTCCGTATGCCCACACAAAATACACCTTGCAAGAGAGTTTCTCGTTTAGAACCATTAAAACTAAGTAGGAGTCAAGGCATTCTTTGATAGCATCCAATTGGTCGTTAGATTAGAAATAATTGCACTTAAAAATTATCAACAGAAATTGATTTTGCATAATGATGTGAGGGATCCTTTGTTAATATAGAAACTATTTAGGGAAAACCACAATGGCGAGAGCAAGATTGGTTTTTGGAAAAAGATTCAAGAATTTTTTTGATGGCAATAATAAGTACAATGTATTTCTTTCATTCCACCCCCTGACAAAAGTTTCGAACACTTGAGTTAGAGGTGGAGGGCATGGCTATAAAAAGAGGGGAAAAAGCTTTTAAGAATCATTTAATTCTGAAGATCACCAAAAGAGAGATATCAAAAAGAAGATTTGAACAAAGAAAGTAAAAGATGAAAGTTCTTTGCTTGGCATTACTTTGCTTTTTCATATCAACTGCAAAAGGTATTCCTTACTTCAATTTTTTCTCTCCTAATCAGTAATAAACTGATAATGACCATTACTAACTACTCATTTACGTTGCCTTCCAGAAAAGTTACGATTGTCCGGGAGAATAAATTGTGGACTGCTCCCATCTCGATTTTATGTTGAAGGAATAAATTTTTTTTTAAACCTGATTTGTTTTACTTAGCTGACCAAAATGCAAATGAAATATCGCATGACGGTGAAATTGAGTCAAGATTGAAATTTGAAAATGTTGAAGATGCCACCATAAACGATGATAAAGAAGATCAAAAAGAAGATTTGGAAAATGACGATAATGATGATAATGATAACGATGATGGCGATGAGAATGAAGAAGAAAATGAAGACGAAGACGACACAGATAACGATAATGGCGATGACGAAATAAAAGATCTCCAGCTTCAATATGCCGACACAGATCATCCTCTTAAAGGTAATAAATACGTTGAAAGGTTCCGAAGGTCTTTTGTCAAATAGGAAAATATCACCAGGTAGAAGAAGGGGTTCAGAATCTTTCAAAATTTATGAACACAATCTACATAAGCTTATTTCCACTTTCTTAGTTAGAGGCTAATGTTGAATATATTTTTACAGAACAAAAGAATAATTTTCTCACAATAAATAAATTTTGTAAAGCCAGAAAGTATAAATGACTTGATAATAAAGTCAGTCGAGGAAAATTGCTTAATTCATTGTAGCGAAAAACATATTTTCAAAAACCAAATATTGCCTGTCTTATTAAAAGAGGCTGTTCCTAAAATAAAAAGTTTTTTCTTTTATGGATAGTACAAAAGGATCCCATAGTCGGTGGATTGCTTATACACGGAGCGAGAAGTGATGCCTTCCGAAAATTTCGCCGTGGTGGTTTCCGAGGACGTCGAAGCTTCCGTCGAGTTCGACGTGCGTTTAGAAGGTCTAGACGTGGAGGGCGTCGATTCAGACGTAACAGAAGAGGTGGACGCCGTGGAGGTAGAAGAGGACGCCGTGGTGGAAGACGGGGACGCAGAGGTCGACGTGGACGTGGACGGGGAAGACGTGGAAGACGATGGGGGTAATTTTGAGACTTGAAGAAAAATTTTACTACAAATTAGTATGATTATTCATTCTTACTAGGGTTATATTTTTATTTTCTATGCTAATTAATTTCTTTTTGCTTATTACGAGCCTATTTCATAGGATTCGTGCATTTGTTACATGCTATTTTCTATTCAATTTAAAGGGACATAACAATACTTGCAAAATTTGTAAACAAACTGTACGCAGCGGATACAAAATCAAAACAAATGTCACATGTCAAAATAAAAAATCAAACCAAATATGGCTAATTTTGATTGTTCAATTGTTTTACAAGTTTGTTTTGGACACGTGATTTTAATTGTTCTCTTTAATGACACGTGGTTCGCGCAATGTTTACATTTTACTACTTTAATGTCCCTTTAAAGGGGAAAAATGCACAAGTCTAGGAAGATCTCCCTTTAAGGAAGACGTTGAAAAAATAAAATTTTGTTTTCAATTCGCTTGGGAATTCAAGAACTACCTTAAGTGGATAAATTGTGGCGTGGATTTAATTTGGCGATCGGCCATAATACGATCTTTGGAGGGGATTTAATTTGGCGATAGATCAATTTCGTAAAATTTGGCGAGGATTTAATTTGGCGAATTGGAAATTTTTGTCACACTGAAATGGGTGAAAATTACTCAAAAATATACTAAAAAGTTGTGATTTTCTCTTTTTGTTAAAGTTGGCGGGGATTTTGGCGAATTTGGCGAATTTGGGAATTTTGGCGGGGATTTAATTTGGCGAATTTTGCCAAAATTCGCCAAATTCGCCAAAATCCCCGCCAAAATTTATCCACTTAATGTATTTGCTATTGTTGTTACCTTTGTAAAACTTATAATCTCAATTGACAAGCGACGTAGAAAAATATCATGTACAAAGACACGATTCCTGTTATTTTCTTATCCTATAAACCTTATCGGAGTTTTTTATTTTTCTAAAAAAGTGATGCATTGTGGGATTGTTTCGAGTGTATTACAATAGAATTCCCTTGAGGAATTCCTAAGAGATTTCTATTGTAATACACTCGAAACAGTCCCACAATGCATCGCTTTTTTAGAAAAATCAAAAACTCCGATAAGGTCTATTATATTCCTATATTTCAAAACAAGGGCAACTTGTTATTGATAAAATACCTGTGAAAGTTCAAAAAGTACAAAAAATATCAAAATCATCGTTGATAATAATACTCTCTTGTTCAAAATTCCGTCCACGGTGGGAAATTACCCTAAAATTTCAACCCTACTTTGAAATTGGGAAATTGGCTTTTATTTCAGCCCAACCCAATGAGGGTTTAGATGGTTGGTTTTCATTACGGTTTTTTATGGAAAAGTTTGTTAGCGTATGATTTTGTGGTTCGGTAAATTTGAAGTTTACTCCAAAAAAGGAAATGTGTATGTATATAGGTATTTGAACCAGAAATTTATTGGTATATCGGTATTGAAAAGTCCCGTACGCTTACAACAGAGCTTCATACCCCCATTTAAATCGGAAACTTTTTAAAGTATTTTGATCAAAGATATTTCAGTCATTTTGTCAGAATTACTTAGGTTGTCATTTCATTTGCGGTGTTCTTTTGAAGACCTCATTCAAATAATTTGGATACAAGTTTCAAAAAATAAATTTAAAGCTTTCATGTCAATAATGATTTTTGAGTCATTGAAAGCTAAAGCACAAAGAACTGCCCTTTTCATGTTTTTTCGTATACGTTATCAATTAAGCAAACAATTGCTTCTTTTAGAAATAAGGCAGTAGCGTGATTATATAACAGGGGCGGCAGAGGCCAATTCTTTTGAGGGCGTAGAAAGACGAGGGGGGGTAAAAAAGACACCTTTGACGACTAGTTTTATCATTTTTAAGTCAAAAGAGGAAAAGAAATGTCGAATGAAGGTTCGAAATACCAACTTTTGATAGAGTGGAAAATGGTTTTTCTTACATTTCATCATTGATTTTCTTAACCCTTCGAGCATCTTGAGGGGAGGGGGATGAGCAAAGAGTTTTTTTGATAACTTTTGAAATATTCATCCAATTGACTTGAAATGTTATCAAGTGTTAGGTATTGATGAGACAAGCTTGCACCCGAAATTTCAGTAAAAGCTGACAGTTTCAGTAAAAACGAACCGGTATGTAAAATATCAACCACTTATGTGACAAGATTGAAACTTTTCACACTGCTTAGGATGGTAAATATCTATCACTGGTGAAAATTTCAAATCAAAAGTTCCAGTAGTTTTTGAGTCCCGGCAGGTGGTCAACGTGTATTTTACAGACCGGTCTGAAAAGTACCAAATACTCAAAGATGATCGAAGGGTTAATATGTTTTATGATAAAGTATAACTGAGAACTCAAGACCTTCTTTAGGACAAAGAAGGTATCAAATGTTCAAATATCTTGGGTGTATTGATAAAAAATAATAGTTATTGAGTTTAGCATTGAATTCTCACTCCATAACATAGACGTTTCATTCGCTTTTTCATTGTACCCAAATACAACAAAGGATTAGCAACCGAATTCAAAGTTGCCAACAACTGGAAAATCATAATCAATTTAATATGTTCCATATTATATTCATCCAATTGACTTGAAATGTTATCAAGTGTTAGGTATTGATGAGACAAGCTTGCACCCGAAATTTCAGTAAAAGCTGACAGTTTCAGTAAAAACGAACCGGTATGTAAAATATCAACCACTTATGTGACAAGATTGAAACTTTTCACACTGCTTAGGATGGTAAATATCTATCACTGGTGAAAATTTCAAATCAAAAGTTTCAGTAGTTTTTGAGTCCCGGCAGGTGGTCAACGTGTATTTTACAGACCGGTCTGAAAAGTACCAAATACACAAGGGAAGGAATTTTTTCTATTACTAGTCTATTCAATTTGACAAAACAGCCTTCAGAAACAAATTCAGCCAAATCGAACGAGTCAATCAGTCAATACATGATTTTAGTCAAGTTCACATTCTGGTCTGTAAAATACTAATTAGACAGGTGGCCGAACCAAAATTTTGTACATCATCTTCAATTATCTATATCACTGGTCAAAATTTCAAGGTCATAACACTTGTTAATATTGAGATTTTAAGGGGAGGCTTGAGGCCCCAAGATGATTTAGTAAAAAAGTAAAAGAGCGAAAAAAATAGGAAGATGCTCGAAGGGTTAATATGTTTTATGATAAAGTATAACTGAGAACTCAAGACCTTCTTTAGGACAAAGAAGGTATCAAATGTTCAAATATCTTGGGTGTATTGATAAAAAATAATAGTTATTGAGTTTAGCATTGAATTCTCACTCCATAACATAGACGTTTCATTCGCTTTTTCATTGTACCCAAATACAACAAAGGATTAGCAACCGAATTCAAAGTTGCCAACAACTGGAAAATCATAATCAATTTAATATGTTTCATATTAATGTAATTGTATCTCGCTAAAATATATAACCCTGCCAAAGGTAACCAGCATATTGCAAAAGTTACAATTATTAACGTTGAAATCTTCGTTAATTTCTTTTCTCTAAGGGTTAAAGCAGTCTGCCGTTGCCTTTTCAAGGTTTCTGCAATTTCATTTGTATCTTGGTTATTGCCACTTTCGAGTGTATGTCTATTCTTTATCAACCGTTGCCATATCAACAAATAGCAACAGCAAAGCAAAGCACAAGTACTGAAGATCAAACATGGCAATATAATCAGATATACTGAAAGGCTAATATAAAATCCTCTAATGATATATAAATGTACTACTACAGAAATTATCAATAAAGCTAATACCCATAAAGATACACATATGCACACAGCATATTTTCGGCATGAGTTTCGGTACTGTATTGGTTTCATAACACACCAGAGTCTATCCACTGTGATTCCTACAAGATTCATTATGGATATAGCGGAAGATCCCTCAAGGAATAAGAATATCAAATTTATTGAAGTTGATATATGACGTTCAGGTAGAATGAAAATAACAACGATAATAACCACCATTACAAAACCAACGAAACCATCAGACATACAAAGACTTGTTAAAAAAATTGCTGAATTCCCAACTCGTGTGTTTCTTTGATTTAAACTCTTCTTGACGATAAATATAATTTGTAAAACATTCAATACAAACGCTGTTAATCCAACTATAACCCATATTGCTATATACGCTTGGTAAAACAAAGTGAATTTTATAGGGCCGTATTGTATGACGGTTGTTGAATTATATGAAACCATTTTTTACTTTGCTCAAATTACTGAGATTTTTCTCTTCTCTTTCAAGCTGAAAAAAAACTAAAAAACGTTTTAATGCGTAGATTGTAGTTAAGAAGTAGCTGAAAATTCGATGAAAGTTTTAATCAAAAATATTTCTTAAGTTAAAATATATTTTTAACATATCTAAAGTTATTAAAAGAAGCGCGATATAATATGTGACTATGCACACTCAATATTTTTACAAAAGACTATGTCGTTTTATTGATCAACAAGCAGTGTGAAGACTATTTAAAACTTATTTCACATTTACGCAAAAATAATCGTCAAAATCCTTCATTATCACTGTCATTTTTGGAAATATGTTATACAAATAAGGGCTAATCTACAGGGCAGATGTCGTGAAACATCCCAGCTGGCACACAACGTTGTTTTAACGTTCATCTAACGTTATATGGATGTTGCGAACGTTAGATAAACGCTGAAACAACGTTGTGTGCCAGCTTGGATAGGCGCTAAGTAGGCCCAAGTTTCTTTGTTTTCAAAGATAACTGATTAAACTATGTATTCAAAATCAATCACTATTTAGAAGTATAAAGGTCTCTTTGACATTTTCCTCTTCATTTACACTTCATTTTTACTTTTATAAAATATCCGATTTCGAGATTTTCAATTATTTTGAAGTGTCGTAAAGTTCGAAGTTATTCAAAATGCTATCAAAAATCCCTTCAAAAAACCAAGTTTTTCGGACCTAGAGATTACACAATTGAATTTAAGGTCATAAAATCTATACTTTTTAGTCACCTAAATACGCTCGGGGGATTTTGCTTGCGAGTTCCTGTTATTCCTTACAAACGCCCTATTTCAGACTTATTTTTTAGGATTGAGGCTTTCCAAAGTCGGATTCGTGTAATTTTTTCTAACAAAACAATAACGGCGAACTTCTTTCGGTATCTAAATACAAATTGTTTGAGGGCAAAAATATTGCGGGTGTACTACATGTACTATATTACGGCTCTTTACTGGTCAACTAATGAAAAGTCCAGTTCCATGTTTAAATTGTTAGCTATAAGGCTAAGTTGTTTTACGGGCCCGACCGACCCTGAAATTCCAAAAATCGAGTACATTTTTATCATCATTGCTTTACAGACTCCCAAATTTTCAAAAGGTGTGTTTTTTCCAAGGTTTTCAGAATTTTATGATCAATTATGCCTTCTTACAATTTATGTAAATATACAATCAAAATTGAAGTTAGTTTGTTGTGAAAGTTAACAAAATGTACTGTTTTTTCAAGAGATTGCATCTCTCATTCCAAACCAACAGAATGTAAACGAAACATCAAATCCAGAAAGGATAATGATAAGAAAAGTTCATCATCGATCATTCCTTGTGACAATCGTACAAAAATCATGATCCAATTCAACTCATTAAAGCATAAAAACCACGAAAGAGCAAAAGTTGTTGTCTATTTTTTGCTTCCATCTTTGTTTTGACGGTTAGAAACAAAGCAGTATGGTCCGACCAACAATACGCTTCCGAAACGGGCAACGTTGCCCGATCGGCAAGGAGAATAGAGCATATACGCATACGTACGCATATTTTTTCACATACATTTCTGGAAGAAATGACGTCTTCCACCTCGAAAAAAAAACATCCTACTGTTTTTACCGCCGCAGTTTGATTTAAAAAGAGACTCGTGTACAAACTCACGAAAATAACTTTTCTAAACCTTGGAAAAGGAAAATGCCCGTTTTAACAAATATTTCCTTCTCTAAGGAAATATTTAAAAAAGTTAATGAGAAACTACAACAACCTATTTAATAATAATAATGATTTTTTAAGAATATTAGGATCAATTATTTGGCTAAAACCTAAGAACAAATCAATGATAACTACAACTAAAACACGTTTTTATTTTAAGCACAGGAATAGGTAAAATTCGCTAAATTTACTTTTGCATTAGTATGCAAAACAAGTTGATTTGCTAACGCAAGCTCAAACAAAAGCTCGACTATGGTTTCATATCCATTTGCTCAAAGACTTTAATAATGATCTTCATATCAGGTTTCTGTATGAGCCAATGAACATCTGCATAGACATATTTATGTAAGTTACCTACTGTCTCAAAAATTAACAAAAAGATAAATCTATGAATACTAAATCAGTTTTTGAAGGAGGAAAGCGGAGAACAGATGGTTTGTCAAACTCGTGATTATACTAATCTTCAAAATTCATTCAAAAAAAGATTTTTAGAAAACCAAATCCTATTTAAAAAAGGGGAAAGCTGATCACTGCAGTTTGTCAGAAACTTTCCTAAAGAGTCATACTATGTGATTTCCTATTTTGATCAGAAAACAAATTACAGCAAAACACTCGAGATTTATTGGAAAATTTATCTCCAATCATGATAATAAAATACCTTATCGTAGATCGGATTGGTTACCCTAAACATTGAAAAAAATGAACGAAATATTTTTCATTGACTTTGTCATGTTCAGTAGCCTGTATCAGATGGCCATAGATTTACCTGCTCCTAGTTTGCCTAACCTGATAACAAATTACGTTTTTCTGACCCAGCTACGCTGAAGCTCTAAAGATATGAGCGTTTTTAGCGATCTTTAGAGCTTCAGCGTGTCGCGTCAAGAAAACAACGTCACAGCTGCTGTCATTTTAGGTTTCCCTTTAAAGTCTATTAACGATAAGTGCGCACTCTTTTTTCATTCACCTATAACTTTTCAATGAATTCTTTATAAATTTGGTATTATTGGAAAGATATTAGTGAGTGGAACAATTTGAAATAAAAAAATCTTTAAAAACATTTTAAAAATGAAGATGAAAATGAAGGAGAAAAAAATGAAAATCTTGTAGAAAAATGCAATAACTATCATTTTCACTGAAGTGAATCCTTGATCATCGAACGTCATCACTGTGAAAAAATTTCTCAAAAATAATTATTCAGTCAAAAGATATCAAACAAAGTTATAAGCTGATTGACGTCTAAAAACGCTGTCTTCTGCTGTTTTTTGGGGTCAATCCCTTACTAACTTTCTATCATAACTTTATATTGAATAAATATTTTAATGAAATTTCTTCACAGTGATGACCTCCTAAGAAAATGCATTCAGTTTTCTCTATTGAGACTTGGACTAGAATTTGAAAATATTTGGGAAATAGTCTCTCTAAGGGCGACAAGAACATCAGTCGAGTTTCGAATTTTATGGCTCGGGCATACCCGTCATCTCGATAAAGTAGTAATCCCCTCACAGGAAGTTAACTTACGCGGAAGAACACGAGAAAGAAGACTTCTTAGTGCCTTGTTCTACTTCTTCTTTACTCAAAAGTCATTTTTGACACGCAAACTGTAAGTCTAATTTTTTTGGCAATGATTTTTGTATCCTAATTAAGTTATTAGTAAGGAAAGCAACAGTAATTTTGACAAAAATGACCGACATAACTTTTGACCAAAATATACATTTTTGTGATTATTTCTTAACTAGTGTCAGACGGCTTTTCACTATATTTCGTTAGCTTTATTGAAGACTACCAGTGGATACCCCTTTAAACCACATACCCCTTAAAACCCACAAAGCTCCACTTTGGGCTGTCGTAGCCACCAAAGTTAATTTAATATTGTATAATTAACTTTTTTACAACCTCTTATAAATTTACTTTTATAAAATATCCGATTTCGAGATTTTCAATTATTTTGAAGTGTCGTAAAGTTCGAAGTTATTCAAAATGCTATCAAAAATCCCTTCAAAAAACCAAGTTTTTCGGACCTAGAGATTACACAATTGAATTTAAGGTCATAAAATCTATACTTTTTAGTCACCTAAATACGCTCGGGGGATTTTGCTTGCGAGTTCCTGTTATTCCTTACAAACGCCCTATTTCAGACTTTTTTTTTAGGATTGAGGCTTTCCAAAGTCGGATTCATGTAATTTTTTCTAACAAAACAATAACGGCGAACTTCTTTCGGTATCTAAATACAAATTGTTTAAGGGCAAAAATATTACGGATATATTACGGCTTTTTACTGGTCCACCATGAAAATTTCAGTTCCATGTTTGAATTGTTAGCTACAGTATAAGGATAAGTTGTTTTACGGGACCGACCGACCCTGAAATTCCAAAAATCGAAATAAAATTAAAATTTCTTTTGGTAGTACATTTTTATCATCATTGCTTTACAGACTCCCAAATTTTGTGTGAGTGAGTTTTTTCCAAGATTTTCAGAATTTTATGATCAATTATTTTTCATTTTATTGATAAATTCGACCTTTTTGTGCCTTTTTAATTTCTATTTCGCATTTTTGTCAAGATGATGTAATGCTTTTTTAGTAGATTTTATATGTGAAATTCTACTTTTATTTTTATTTTTTCGCCGACCGACCCTCATTTTTGGGTAGCTTGGCCCGCAAAACAACAAATTAAATTGGCCTCGCCTAATTGGTTCATCAATCCATTGTTGCATTGTCGCATTGGTTGGGTGCAAACCTTTTTAATGTTGCAAGTATGTAATTTTTCATTTTATTCACATAGTCACTTGCCTTCTTACAATTTATGTAAATATACAAGCAAAATTGAAGTTGGTTTGTTGTAAAAATTAACAAAAATGTACTGTTTTTTCAAGAGATTGCATCTCTCATTCCAAACCAACAGAATGTAAACGAAACGTCAAATCCAGAAAGGATAATAATAAGAAAAGTTCATCATCGATCATTCCTTGCGACAATCGTACAAAAATCATGATCCAATTCAACTCATTAAAGCATAAAAACCACGAAAGAGCAAAAGTTGTTGTCTATATTTTCTGCCATCTTTGTTTTGACGGTTAGAAACAAAGCAGTATGGTCCGATCAACAATACGCTTCCGAAACGGGTAACGCTGCCCGATCGGCAAGAAAAAATGACGTCTTCCGCCTCGAAAAAAAAACATCCTACTTTTTACCGCCGGAGTTTGATTTAAAAAGAGACTTATGTACAAACTTGGAAAACCTTGGAAAAGGAAAATGCCCATTTTAATAAATATTTCCTTCTCAAAGGAAATATTTAAAGAAGTTAATGAGAAACTACAACAACCTAGGATCAACTATTTGGCTAAAACCTAAGAACAAATAACTACAATTAAAACACGTTTTTTATTTTAAGCACAGGAGTAGGTAAAATTCGCTAAATTTACTTCCCGCAAAATTTAGATTTTTTGGTAATTCGCAAAAATCCATCTCGTCAAATTTAATCTTGTTTTCAATTTGTTCCAGAGTTTCTTAAAAACACTCTTATTCCTTCCTCAGAGATTCAAAGAGGCTTTAAATACCTGGCTGAAAATGTCAAGAGACAGTCTCTGTGTGACACAAATTCTGGAATTCATCAAAGGCTCATGACTACAGTAAGCGAGGTTTCATCTACAGTGGGCGAGATTTCATCATGGGGCCGTCCACATAGTTCGTGCGCACTAAGGGGGGAGAGGGGGTTTTCTCAAAAGCGTATGCTTGCGTACGTACTTACTTACCAGTACATACTTACCAGGAAGGGATATAGCTATTTGCGTACGCTTGCGTACAGGGGGAGGGGGTACCCAATTTTTGATATTTAAGTGCGTACGTACTATGTGGACGGCCCCCATAGTCATTATAAAAAACTCTGGTCTAGCAACTAGCGATTTGTTGCGATTTGCATACTTTTTGATCACGTTACCAAAATCTCCTCTTGGGATTGGTCTAATTTCTAATCACATGATCAAAAAGTATGCAAAACATGTTGATTTGCGAACGCAAGCTCTAATTGCTAACAAAAGAAAGAAACAAAAGCTTTCCAGACATGGGTATTTTAATATTGACTATGGTTTCATATCCATTTGCTCAAAGACTTTAATAATGATCTTCATATCAGGTTTCTGTATGAGCCAATATACATCTGCATAGACTTTTATTTAAGTAAGTTACCTACTGTCTCAAAAATTAACAAAAAGATAAATCTATAAAAACCAAATCAGTTTTTCAAGGAGGAAAGCGGAGAACAGATGGTTTGTCAAATTCGTGATTATACTAAAAAATCTTCAAAAATTCATTCAAAAAAAAGATTTTTAGAAAACCAAATCCTATTTAAAAAAGGGAAAGCTGATCACTGCAGTTCGTCAGAAACTTTCCTAAAAAGTCATACTATGTGATTTCCTATTTTGATCAGAAAACAAATTACAACAAAACACAACATTCTGCAGGGACAGGAAAAAAAATATTTTGTACAGAGAGAAATATTTGGGTAACAAGTCACAAAATACATTGAACTTTTAGCAGAGATATTGGAAACTTTTGGTATTCAGCAAAGGTTCGAAGACGGTAGTATAATCTTAACGATTTATCATACTTAGTCGGACGACAATAATCATTTTGCGAATTTTTCGATTATCCTTTTAACTAAAATGTAAAAATCTCAAATCTGATTGGGAGTGTTAAAACAAGTTTCTATATGTGTTGCGAACGTTGAACGGGCGTTATACTTTAGGAAACTAATTTTAGCGAGAAAGAAAATTTTGAAGGGCTAATTTTGGCGAGTGACAGGGTAAATTGATACTTTATTGTCTAGATATGAGTGTTTTGGACCTAAATCAGGGCTATCATCAAAAAATTATTTTGTTCAGAAATCACTAAATTCACCAAAATTAGTACCCTCATAAAGCATTAAAGGTTCTTCACCTATCTGCTTGAAAAGAGAATACGAAAAGATAATAAAGATACAAATAAAGTGAATACCTTTTCATCGTCATGATAAATTCGTTTCCATTTATTGATCCATTGTAATCTTCTTTAAATCAAATACAAATTCGTGAAATTTTTTTTGATACTTGGAGTCTAGATGAAAACAAAATTAGAATATTAGAATGACAATGCTTTAAGTAACGATCTTTTTGTACAGTTTCTTATTTAATCGTGTGTACAGTTTCTAGTCTACAACATATCAACCCTTTCACAGCAAGGAGGACTGGGTTCGAGTCTACCATGGTCAGAATGAGTTGACGTCAAAATTCTAAAGTTATTGGTTTCACATACTCTTATTAAACGCAGATATTTGACGTTAACATTTTATATAGGGGAAAAAAATATAACAATATAAGTTGAAAATTACAGTACGGGTAACGACCCAGGAAATTCTAATTGTACATATAAAACCATTTTGAGTTTACGTTTTATTTTTATTATGTAGTGTAGTTTTTGTTAATAATATACATAGGGTGATATTTGATATTTGACGTTATTCGGTCTTGGTAAACTCCAAGCCACCAGGGTCGAATACGTCAAATGTCAAAATATGCAAAGAGTTCAGATTTCATTCTAAACTCTGGTAACTTGAACCTGATTACCCTTTTAAGAAGTTTTTAACGAAAGCTTTTAGATAGGTATGTATATCTTCAATCTCTAAGGACAAACACTGAGCAGTAAAACTGAATTCAAAAGAGACCTTAAGCAAATTTGGTTACATAAATATTAATTTAGAAAATGACTGAAATTAATTGAGAGATGATTAAAGATGCATAAAAACTAGTCAGTAGAAATAAAGGACAAAGAGACAAAAGACATAGTAGTAGAGTATTTTTTGAATATTTTGATATTGCTGCTCTTAAGATAATAAACTCAAAACAATTACATACACTTATATTATAATAGGTCGTTAAAAGGACACCATTTTCCAGGGAGGTCATTAAGGGAAATTTTAGCAGAGCTCGGGAGAAAGTGTTATGTGTTTTTGGGCTCGTAATAATTATAAATAAAAATCTATTTACATTCAAAGGATTTCCAACATATATTTACAAAAAAGACAAAAATAAAAAACGTGTCTGGGTAATATTGACCTTGACATTGAACAATTCAGCAAGAGCTGTACACTTTGAAATTCAATCCAAAAAAACATTAAAAACTCAAAGTCAAAATCTTAATGAAAAAATTCGACTTCATTGAATTGGATATGATTCTTTTCAAGAATGTATTTTCCCTATCCATTAAAATCTTAAGGCCATGATCCAGTAATGAAACAATATTGAATTTCTTGTTAATAAAATCTAATGTTACAAAATTCCATATAATTTTCAGTCTTAAACAACTTTTCCAACATTTTCAACATTCAACACCAGATTCATCATAAACCAACAACTGTAATATAACAAACAAACAAACATTTCAATAAGGTCAGATAATGTACACAAGGTTAAAAAAAAACACAAATATTATAATACCAAAAAATCAATCAATTTATTCAACACATAATTCATGCATTTCAACTTCTTCAAATTGTTGTCTCAAATTCTCCCATAATTCATCTTCTTGTTTTTCTGGTTCAACTTTCTCTTTTTTCTTTCTCTTAGGCCTCTTTTTAGGCTCCTCTATTGGGATATCATCGAACCCAGTATCAAATTTACGTTTACTACGAGAAGAATATGTTTTAACCATTGATTTACTACTCGAATTTAATACAGAGGTACTTGCAGATGTTATTGTAGAGTAATTTAATTCCTTTTCAACAATATCATTGAATCCAAATAAAGAATTATCAAGGTTTTTGGCAACTTTGGAAAGATGTGGTGTAGAATGGTTATCAGGAGGTGTTACATTCTCTTGGTCCTCTGGATGCAATGAAACAATATCTCCAGGCGTTTGTATACATTTCAAATTTTCCTTACTATAAACGCAATCATCCAAATTAACAGTACACTCTTGTAAAACTGTCACATTGACTGATTTCTCTTTACTTTTTGTAACCTTAGGTGATATCTTAAGCTTGGTCAAAGATATTCTTGGCTGTAATTGTAGTTCTTTGCAGGGAGATGGTTTTCCATTCCTCGTCAAATCAGTTTCAGAGTCTGCATCATAATCATCACTTACACCTTTCGTTTTAACCATATTCCGAGAGCCTGTTCTTGCTCTAAGTACTTTTCTTTTGACCACAACTTCACTTTTAGAGGCCTCCTCGTCAGATTCACCACTATAAACATTAGATGAACAACTGTTCTTCTCTCTTGAACGTCTTTTCTTACCCATTATTTTTGAAAAACTAAAATCAAACTGAAATGAAATGAAAACATTACCTTAAGTAAACTTTTGTCAAAGAGATTCCCAGTCTACAACAATTTGATATCATTACCAGATCATGACATCAAAAATACTTTTTAATCTACTCCCTCCCTTATATACCAGGTGCACCAGCGAGAAATCGTCAAAATTTGCCATGTCGGGGGGGGGGGGGGGGTAAATTTACTCTGTCCGGGGGGGGGGGTAAAAACCCGTTGTTTGGGGGCAAAAGTCACTTTGTCCAGGGGGTAAATCACTGAAAATTGTTATATCCTCCACCCCCCCCCCCCCCCAATTTAATAATTTAATTTTTTTTTGGAAAAGCCCATTTTTTGGCCTTCTTTGACAAATTCTTTTCCTTTCATTTTTAATGACTGAAACGAAAATACTGATGGATGTTTCTTCTGTTTAATTTGAGATATTTCATGCGCAAGTTCCACTTTTTGCCACATTTTGGTTTAAAATTGACCATAAATTGCATCTTCTGCGTGAATTATTTCGAGTTAGGTAATGAAATCGGCTATACCTGTTTATAAATGTTGTCTGAAAATGAGTTTGAAATTTTCAAAAATTTTCGACCTTAGGGTTTTGCCTGGGGAAAAAAGAAATTGCCCAAAAAAGGGATGTTCCACCAGTGGGATTTTAGGGGATTTTTTCCTGAGGCATAAACATCCTATAGAGAAGGTCTGGAGAAAGTTTCAGTTAGATATTATTTTCCTACAAACAGCCCGAACATTTGTAACACGACCACACTAAAAAAGTTTCCCAATTTTCCGATTTTCGGAAAAAATTTTCCCAGATTTTCGATCTTTTGGAATAGAGTTTCCAGTTTCCGAAATCGGAAAATTTGGCTAAGATTTTGGAAATTTCGAAATTTTTATCTCACGCACGCAAAATGAACATCTCAAGTTGGCAGGTCTGCAAACTCGTTATTTGGAAATCCCATCGGGTGATAGGCAGTTAGGCGGTCGGGCGTTCTCTAATTCTCCAATTGGCGTCCAGTCATTTTGAATGAAAAAAAAAGTTAAAAAGGGTGCACTATTAGTGAAAGTTATCGTGATATAAGACCACAGATTTAAAAAACAGTGTTTGTATATTTATCGGTGGTTATGACAGAAAGTATGATTGGTAAACTTGGTGGAGTTATCAAAACAAATTTGTTTGTTGTCAAAGAAATCTTTAACAGTAGTGAAAATACAGACCCTGAATATCAACAGTCCCAGGTTTAGACCAATCACCCCAAGTTAGAGCAGTTGACGGTATGTGCTAAAAGACCTCACTATAATTATTTTTGTTGTCACAAACAGTACCGTGAGTGATCCTAAATCCAACAGCCCTGTCTACATCCGACCCCCCAAATAACTGCTATGAAAAAAAATTCTATGTTTAGAAACATTCCCTCTCCAAGTTGAACAATAATAAACTATTGCAAGGAATCTTGAAACAAAATATCTAACAGTAACAAGATGACTATAATGTCAAGATGTCAATTAATGTGATCAAAAAAGTGTGAGTTGTAAAAATAATTACCTTTATTTATTATTCTGAATCTGTTGCTCGTATTTAAAACGTTAACAATTTTGTGATATTTTCATCAAAAATATGTTATATAAGGCGAGACCAATTTAATTTGTTCTTTAATATATTATTAATTGTCACAATATTTCAGCAGACAACTCTAAAAATATGCAAAAAGTTTGGTCTGGTGTTAGAGACATCATATCCTCAAAAACAGGTAAGTCTCCTTCTCCCATATCAATATCAATAGGTGACACAGTGGCTTCTAACTCTACTGATGTAGCTAACTGCTTTAACGATTTTTTCACCTCAATAGCCGACTGGGAGCTATCATTTATTTTTTATTTAACCAGATATTTAAATTTGGGCTCTAAAATACTTAAATAAATAAGTTAATAATATTCAATACAATATACTATTTGTATCTCTCAGAAAATAAACACTTACAGAACGACATCGTTTATCATTTGGAATACCCCCGTATTTGGACCATAGTGGGCACAAAATAGGGCGGAAACTAAGTAGCACCCTCAGTGCAAGATTGCCGCCTCATATTTAATCGCCCGCGCAAGAATGCGAGCTAATCATTTTTTTCTTGCGCGCTCAAGGGACAAAGGAAAGTGATCGAGATTTTTTGAAGGAAAAACGTCAGAAACAAACCCAAAGACCAAAAGATGTATTTTGTTGCTAAGGATCGATCCTGTGAAGATGAAAAAGTTTAGTTTCTAGAGAGGTCAAGACCCCCCCTTAGGTAAGAGGACGACCCCCCCTTAAGTGCTAAAAGGAAATTCATCTAAAATTTCACACCCCCCCCCCCTTAGAAAATCAGTATAAATGAAACGATTGTACAAGAGTCATAATTCAAGGAAGATTCCCCTATCTAAGAAGACCCCCCTTAGGTAAGAAGACCCCCCCTTAACTGGTAAACCCCCCTTAGGAAAGTCATACTTTTAACACCCCCTCCTTGCTTTTGGTTCATCAAAACCGAAGACCCCCCTAAATGTAGGGGGATAGAAACTATGGTTTCTGCCTTGTGTTTTTTTCGGAACGCTGAAAAACTCTAATTTTGATCTTCCGTTAAGGTAAAGAGGTTGCGAGATTTGGGTTAGCAAGGCAAAAATCGCTAAAAAGCTGGTAAAATCGTAATCCTCGAAAATCGAAGTTCCAGCCTCCTTGCTATTTTGCAATTATTATTTTATTTCTTTAAACATTTAGGTCGACCCCTGTATTTTTTATTAGAATTAAGTTTCTATTACGGGTGATCCCTCTACCTAACCTGGTAGTAAATATATTATTCAATTCAATTCAATTATATGGGCCCGACCGACCCTATTTTTGCTAAAATCAAAAAAATAATAATATCGAATTTCCACTACAATATATTTTACACATTAGTTATTGGTAAGAATTAAACTTGAATAAAGCTGAAAAGAAGAAAAGAAATTGAAAAATCATGCATTCCATACAGTAAAATTTTATTATGATCTTTTCATTGAAGATAAAAAACAAAGTGAATTTTTGATCTAGATACTAACATTTTAGAAAATTTTCTTGGTACCTTAACCCTGACAGTCAGGCACATCCTGGCAAATGAACGGGGTGAGCATTTGCATGGGGTATTCGTCACCCAGTGTAAATGAAATAGGACGTCTCAGGCTAAAAGCGTGAAAATGAATAAAAATGAACTTCACACTGAAAAAGGGAAACAAGGAAGAAAACTGGGAACTTTATTTTTTCGTTAAAAGTTTCTTCAATCTTCGAAGACAAAATTGACCCATGGACAGTGTAGACCTAAAGCTCTAAACCAGCATCTAATAACATGAAAACCAGAACATGATTCTTCAATGGGAATCAAAACTATAAAGTGCACTTACATACATCAATTTGTCAGATCTAACAAAATTAGTAACCGCACTGTCATCATTGACAATAAAACAAACAATTTTCTGTCAAGAGCCTTGTAAACATTCCAACAACTTCCATCGAAATGATCTATCCCAGCTTAGTCTACCATTTTTAGCACGGTCCGAGGATTGAGCCGAGTACGCTCCGCGAACTCCTGCGCGGGTGAAAAACTTCAATCTGTCAATCATTCTCTCAAGCGAAGAGTACGCGAAGCGATTCTAGCTTTACGATAGTGCCGGGGGTCATCAATGGATAGTATTCAATTATCATTATCCCTTTATTTTCATTCCTAGAACTTTTGCAAAAAAAAGGAAAAATAGAAAAGTTGTATTTTTTACTGCTCTATTCACATACTGAATTTGAAAGATCTTCTATGTGGCGTTTTATTGAAAATTTCAAAAAACTGATTTTTGTCCCGCCTTTGCGGGACTTTGGCTTAAGTGCTTGAGTGCAGCATAGGGTACAAAGTCCAAACATGTGTTTCCCGTAATTTTTGTGTTTAGAGTTAGGTCTATACTGATGGAAAAAAAATTTCATCTATCTGTCTATGCAGTTCTTTGAAATGAAGCAAAATATTTCCAACCCGGTTCAATTCAACTGGGTATTCGGCGCTATTACGTCACTATCGTTTTCGACCCCATTCATTTGCCAATGGTCGCAAGTGAAAAATACCCCGTTCATTTGCCAGGATGTGCCTGACTGCCTGATTTTAAATGAAAAAATTATTCTTATTTTGCCGATCAATCGACCCATATTTTTCTGATGATCTGTCCGTAGAACAAAAATTAAATTGGTCTCGCCTATAAACAGAGTTTATTATCAAATTTTTTGAAACGTAGTTTTTGCAGAATTTGAACAAACTAAAATTAATTGTGTAAAAAAGAAATTCATTCATTCAGTGATCCCCTGGATTTCCCTTTTTCAGATGTGTTAAAAAGGGAAATAAATACTTACTTACTTACTCATCACAAAACTTAAGTTGGTCTATATCAACATCCCTCTTCTGATTTTGACACCCTTCCTTTTATAGAGTAGAGATATATAGATATAGAAATGAGATTTTTTCCTCTCTGGTTGCTAAGCAAAGAAAATTGGTAGTTTATTCTCAAGGGTGTGTGTGCAAAATTTCAGCGCTCTCCGTCGCAGCGTGCTCCCTCTAAAAATTGGTAACCGTCAAACCTCATTTCGGCCGAAATGACAAGTTGGGCTCCTGTGGGGGAGAGCGGTTATCTTTGGAACTGGAAACTATTGGAAGCCAATAGAGTTTATTCTCAAGGGTGTGTGTGCAAAATTTCAGCGCTCTCCGTCGCAGCGTGCTCCCTCTAAAAATTGGTAACCGTCAAACCTCATTTCGGCCGAACCTCATTTCGGCTTCCAATAGTTTCCAGTTCCAAAAGTAGTCACAAAAACTTCAAAATGCAAATTTGAGAATATCAAACGAATATCAAACGTCAAACGTAGAATATCAAACCAACTTCAACTTAATAAGCTGCTAAGCTAAGCCAGGCGTAGTTAATCGATATAATCGATAATCTTGAGTAATCGATAAATAATCGATAAGTAATCGATGGATTAGATATCGATTAACCGATAGAATCGATAGGTAATCAGACTTTCAAAAAATCTTGAGTATCGATCAGCGATCGATTATTTCCAAACTATCGATTACTTATCGATCACATATCGACTACATACAACCTATCGATTACATATCGATCATGTATCGATTGTTAAGAATCATCGATTACTTATCGTTCATGCATTGATTACTTATCAGTTATTTACTTATCTTCGATCACGTATCGTTATCGATTATATATCGATCGTGACCGACTATCGACTACATTACCGGCCCTTTTTACGCCGACCCTTATTCCACCAACGAGCCCAAAAATAACGCTAATAAGGTCCGTGGTAAAAAGGACCAAGATAAGGTATTTAATGAAGTAAAGAACATTTCTGGAATTCGCCAAATCTCATACCGATCGTATTACTTTGAATAAACACCCGCTTTCGAATTAATAATGCTCCTCCAAAAAGGCAAACCATTCAATAACGCCCCTTCTCTAAATAAAACGGTACATAACTTCTTTTTTTTTAACTTTTTTTGTTCAGCCTATCAGAGGGTTTGAGAATGCTTCAGCCGAAATTTACCGCATGCTTATAAAAAAAATGAGTGTAGTAGCTTTTCTAGGCCCTATGCTACCAGGAGATTGGATTCAATTCAAAAGTACATCTCAATTGAGATCAGCGAAAAATGCTGCTTTTAATTTCCGTAGGACGGGGTGAATCGGATACCCGGGGTGAATCGGATAATTTGTTTAATCGCCTCTCATACTTCACTGACGATGTCTTTTTCCATTCTGTTTTCAGATCCCGTTCACTGATCGATCAAGCTATCGGAAAAATATGGCTTCGAAGATTTGGAACATGTTCTTCGGAAATTGAAGAAGAAAACCTTCTGATTTTCGGACCCTTTTTTGAAATACCGAATAAGAAATAATGAAGCGACCGTGATTGAAGATTCCTTTGGCATTGTGTTCTACGAAAGCCAGTTGTATACAATCTTTGGTTCACTAAACAAAAAGCAATGTCTATTCTTCGTATTTTCATTCTAAAGTTAGGGCGGAAAATTGTTCGCGTTAAAACACGAATCGCCCATTTGCGCCCCAAGTTGAAGGCGTTGTTAAGTGATACGGAACCGAGAAATGGAAAGGAGATAATTATTGAATAATCAAGAAATATCAAATGCCGTCATCATGTCATTTTTAATTACTCCCACACTATCCCAAGAGGCTTGTTAGTGTTCAGAGTAGCTAGGAATAAATGTTCAAATGTTAATACCTTATTGGTATATATTTTCGCGTGTTACAAATTTTCGCGGGTACTTAATTTCGCGAGTTTTTTGGTCAATTTTCGCGAAATTTAATACTGTTTAAATTGTTCAAAATTACAAAATCGGGAAATTAAATACACGCGAAAAAATTTTTCTTAGTATTTTGTTAGTATTTTTACATCAAAAACGTTGTGTTTCAAGCAAAATCAGTCTTTTTCTTGCTTTATTTATATTCCCACTTTCTGAAAATACCTAGTTTAGTGAATCGCGAAATTTAATACACGCGAAAATTTTCCAGAAGTCGGTAATCGCGAAATTTAATACACGCGAAACACGTTTTTTCGAAAAAATTTCGCGATTCGCGAAAATTTGTAACACGCGAAAATATATACCAATAAGGTAGTCACTCATTGTTCATGTGAATACAACGTCTTTGTATATTTTGTATAGTGATAATTTAGCAGTTTATATGTCATGTATTATTTTCCAGAAGAAGATAGTGGGAAGGATAAGGCTACAAACACTTTACAACAGGATAAGATAGAACGTTTATTAAAGAAATGGACGCCTCGATCTCTCGTCCTTCCTAGGAAATATCTTTGACGAAAGGGATTATTTCTAAAGGCTTGATAATGAGACAAGGTACAGTATGAAGCAAGACATAATTTCCCGTTCGTTCATATGCTGTTCATTCTCTCGGAGGTCTCGCATCCCCTGGCTTAAATCATCTCTGAGACAGGGGTACAAATAATTCTGCAAGCGGAAATTCGAAAAAGGGGCAAACAAGTATGACACGGTGGAGCCCCTTCCTAGTGGAACAATTGGCAATAAATAATCGACCCGGTGAGAAAATATGCCCCAGACATTTTTATGTTCTATTTTCCTTACCGTTTTTTTTTTTTATTATCCTTCATTTTCCCAAAGGGTATGAAAGTTCTCACCGGGCACTGGGAGAGACAATGTTATAAAGTATTTTCTTTCGCTAAGAAAAGAATAAAAAGTACATATTTTCCAAATAAGAGCTTAAATAAGAGCTTTTTAACGAATTTTTTATCAAGCGCTTATTAATGACTTTTTTATTTGTAGATAATTAGGCAATTTTGTCAACATTTTAGATACAAATTTGTGATTTTTTACCATTCTTGTATACTGATGATGGCGTAAGCCGAAAAGCTTCTATTTTTATGTAGTGAAATAAATTTTGATTTTTTAGCTTAAAAAGTTTGCTGCCAACTACGAGTATACTATGCATCTGAGCATTGAATATCATGTAGAATTAATACTGTCTCCTGTCTTTGTGTTCATGGCGAGTCCACACTGGCGAGTAGTCCACACTGAGTCCACCATATAACACCCCTGTCTCAGTAACTCAGTGAAAATTTGAAATCGACCATCGGAGAAGTTATGAAACAAGTAAAACGTTACACACGCCGGGTCTGTATTTTTAATTTCTTAATTCTCGCTGGAGTACGGAAAAATTCACTTTTAAGCATTATTCCTAGAATTCATTAATAATTTTTTTTCGATTTTGACCGGCTTGACCTAGTTGTAGTAGAGGTGTCAAAATACCGACAGTTCTCCAATAGGGCCATAACATTTGATACAAATACTTTTGCTTGCTTCGTTTTTGTATTTTTGGAATCTTCCTTAAATTTCTGCGTTGATCGGTATACAATTTGTAGGCACTTAAAGCAGAACCAAGGCCACCGGAGCTTTTGAAAGTCACTTTCAATGAAAAAAAAGAGTCAAATTTCTGAAAATGGCTTGACAGTGAACGTGTTAGAGTTCATTCTTTGTAATTTTTTTCACCGGTTTCCATCGAGACGGGATCTGTGACCGGGTCACTGATACAGGGGTATATCATACGTTTTCTCTTATCATTTTGTCGACAAATCTTAGAGTTAACCAGAGCGTTATTGATAATCTTCTCCCGCCTAAATCTTCTCTCTAAGATTGTTCAGTACCACCTGAAATAACGGGAAAACAAAAATATACGATGAACAGGTTAATTTCTCTACTCTTTTTATCGGCTCAGGTATATCACACCCAGTATCACTGCGAATAAACTGGAAAAAGTTAGCTTTTCATAGGGCATTAGTAGAAGTCCAGTGGATACTTGAGACGGGTATTCTATGGACGCTAAACGTCAAAACAACGTTCTTTTATAATGTCCGTAAAACAATGGAATATGTACACTGGGTTTTTTGGGCGAATTTTCTATCAACCTAACCTAGCCTGTGAATGTGAAACAGGGGTGTGGGTATGCTAGACTCTTCTGGGGTTCAAAGAAATACGCACCTGCTGGGTTATGATATTTTTCTGCTTTTAAATTCAATGCTATCTATCCTAACCGCGGAATAACGGCCCCGTCAAATGCTATCCACTTCACCCCGAAACGAGTGACTCGATTTTCTTGTATTCGATTGAAGATTGTTTTTCGTAGAAGAAACTTTTGAAAATGAAATTTTCTAAACTCGCGAATTAGACCCCACTCGTCAAGTTCTGCGGTTAATTAGATGGTAAATCTCGTCGGGAAGAGACTATTTGCCCAAAACCTTCCAATCTAATCTCGCGAAGGCGAAAGTTAATCCAATTAAAGTACCACTCCCTAAAATCTGATAAATAATCGATCACGAATCGATGATTAATAAATTTTTGATCGATATGTAATCGATCAAAAACTGTGATCGATAGCCGATCGATTTTTAATCGATACTTAATTTAATCGAAGTATAATCGATCTATAATCGATAAACAATCGATGAGAAAATTGATCGATAAATAATCGAGCTTTGAAAAAATCTTGAGTATCGATTACCTATCGATTCTATCGGTTAATCGATATCTAATCCATCGATTACTTATCGATTATTTATCGATTACTCAAGATTATCGATTATATCGATTAACTACGCCTGGGCTAAGGTACCCTATTTTTTCTTTAGCTATTCTGCTGAAAAAAACACGAAAGCCCTGCAGCATTTTTCAAGGTTGGGGATATTAAGAAGGTGAGGGATCAGATCAGACTCTTTCCTACAAAATGACATGGTAAATCAATCATAAACCAAAGCTATAAAATAGCAACAAAGAAAGAGAATCTCCATGCGACTTCCACTGCAAATTTCCTGATCCACTACCTGCAGCCATTTTTGAGGACAATATTTTAGAACTTTTCAAATTCCTGGCGCAAATTCGTTCCATTTTAAGAACAATTTACAGACCTTCTAATCGACAGCGAACTGAAGTACTCTCTGCCTCCGATATCTGGTCTGCAAAATAGCTTCAGAGTAAAATAAAGCCCCATTTATTTATAACAAAGCCCTATCTACATGAGCTCACACGTGTAACGCTAAAAAATCAAAACAAACTAAACGAGATTTTGAAAAAGCAAGAAGCAAGTGAAAATGGGAAAACAGAAGAGAACTTGGGTAAATGTTGATAAAACAAAAGGAGATAGTTCTGAATTTGATGATCTTGGCATTGTGGAAGAACTAGCTGATTATAATGATGAAGATTTAGCAGATATAATTGCAGAATCAAACAGAAACGGTGACCAGCCTCCAAAGAAAAAAAAGAAAAAAATTGATAAAGACATTGTAGAAACATCTGAAATAAAAAACCCAAGCAATGAATGTGACAAAGATAAAGCTTTAGAATCAGAGACTCCTTTGCCAGAGAGAAAGACTAAAGATAAAGGGAAGAAAAAGAAAATTAAAAAAAAAGCTAAGAAAACCAAGAAGAAACAAACCGAAGTCAATGAAAAGAACCAAGAAGAAGTTAAATCATCCAATGAAAATCTCAACCAAGACTTTTCTGATACTGATGTTGTTATTCCCACCACAAAACCTGATCTTATTGACATCAAGGATAAATGGGGAAACATGGGGATTCATGATGAGATTTTGCATGGACTTTTGGATAAGAAATTTATGTCGCCAACTGAAATCCAGAAGAAATGCATTCCAAGAGGAATCGGGTTCAAAGATATTGTTGGAGCAGCAGAAACAGGTATCTACTACTGCTTTCTAGCCTTGCTGTCATCCAGACGTTATTAATCGATAAAATCGATAGCTAATCGATAATTAATCAATTGATTAGATATTGATTAAAAACGATAATCGATAAATAATCGGCACCTACAGTTAGTCACACTAGGAAATCTAGCTTTCAGAAAAAACAACATCAGTCATCTACAGGATGTATTTGCACAACAAGGATGAGAGTTACCTGAATCAAGTTAGCAAGACAATTATATAATTAAAACTTGAAACAAAATAAAACGTGACGCAGCAGCCAAAATCAACCAACCAAAATTTGTCATTCAATTCCGGAGACAGGGCTTCGATTTTTAAGGCCTGGTTTATACGCTAAAGTAAAAATAATTCCTCATATGTAAAAGGGTCATTATTTGAGGTCTGGCAAAATTTCCGGGAAACAGCCTATCTGGTGGTGCGCGGATCTAGGTGGGTTCCGCCTCCCCCGTAGATCTTTTTCTTGGGAAGTTGATCTTCAAATTAGTTTTCAAGGTTGGCTTGGCTCAAATTTTTTCACCTATGGCCGCCAGGAAATTTTCGATTTTGACCTGCCTTATTTGGCTAAAGCTTCCTTTTTGTTCTGATTTTCTGAAAGATAATAAATATTTACTAGCTGGTACCCGGCGTCGCACGCCGGTTTAACTGTTTGCTGAACGCATTTAAAGTCCTTTGAGGTGTTGGGAAGGTGGCTACTTAAACACGATGAAATCAAAATTAAAGGGAAGAATTCTCTTCAAAGTTTGACTCTATCCCTCCCGGGTGACGTATCTTTTAACCATATTTTGAAAAAGATTTTTGTGGCAAAAATAATCAGAAAACAGAATGGGCGTCATTCCCAAATTACACCATACCGGCGACCAGCGACGTCCGAGACGGCTCTGCAATTGGATTTTTTATCTTGCCTCGCTCGTGTTATATTTGCCGTAGTTCTTGATGTTTAGGAAAAACTTTGATGTCAAGATAAGCGGAGTGAAATAATAGACATGACACGCGATTCTTCGAAAAGAGGCAGCCCGGGGGAGGGGGTACTTAGGCAAGAGAAGGGTATGGGTATGTGCCGGCCTTAAAGGTGCCGAAACATGAAACATGGCAGTTTGAAAAATCGGAAAATCTAACTTCAGTCCCACTAAGAATTGGAAAAATAGGAAAATTTCAACTTTTTGCCCCCAGAAAATTAGAAATTTGGTCAAATTAGTTCCAAAAAGTGAATTAAAATTCACAAAATTTCCCTTGTTTCTTCTCCTCTTTATTCTGCTAAGGGTCCGAGGGGCAGGGCCGAAAGTCAGCTCGCAACCATAGTCCCCCCGGAAGGAGCTAGGACACGCAGACAAAAAAGCGTGATAGCGCAATTTCAACAATGACTTAGATTTACAGTAAAATAATTATCGACATACATGTTTAAAGGTCCCTTTTTACGAAGAAAGAATTCTAGCTTTTACCGCCTTTTGAATGTATTTTTAATGTTGCTGTTCTAACAAACTTGTTATGTGATTCTTGTGTTTTATTTTATATTTGTTCTTTTCTTTAACATAACAGATTCTTTTTAAAAGATTTTCTTTTGTTTTGAAAAGAATTCGAATGTCTCAAATCAAATAAGGTCGTTAATTACTTTACATTCGAAAACATAAAACAAAAGAAAAGAAAGAAAAAAAAGAAAAAGTCTAATCTATCAATCAAAACAAAGTCTTTATAAAACGGCGCGAATCTGATTTAACACATTTGTGGAGCAAAATTTGTCGTCCTTATAAGGGCAAAGATGTCATATGTGTTTGAAAATTATAAAATTGCATGGTGGAAAAGGTTTTTCGTTTTTTAAAAGTACTCAATAACATGAAAAATTCTAAAATAATATGTAACAAGATCCTGCATCGATGCCGAAACACAGTCAAAAAGAGAAAACAAATCCCCCGTCGTAAGTTTGTTTACATATGACTCGATTTTGCTATCTGCATTTCCGGGAAAAACTAGTTGAAAACAAAACTGAACAAGACACAATGGACCTATTTATTGCGAGGGTGTCAAATACCACGTGTTCAATAATAAAATCAACTTTTATTTCCAAAAACAGTAATTGCCGTTTTTATCTTAAACACCCAACTGCCTAATACTACAGTCAGGAGTTTTTGCCTAATTAGGAAGTATTTTACCATCTTACCAACTTTTCCTGACTCTTTAGGCTATTGTGATGGTCTAATAACAAAATACTCCATACTTAGGTGGATGCGATGTGATGCAAGTGAATCAGTGGGAAATTAGATAAAAATACTTAAAAATAAGTTTTGTTCAAATAGGCGCGTTAACATTCTCCATAATCCATAATTGTAATCCTGAGAGGATTTGATTTCACTGTATGAAGTCAGAGGTGTATCTAAATGTATGTGAAAAAACTTATTGGACTGTTTTTTGAAATTTATTGATGAAAAAATGGTGAAAAATTATTGTTTTTTCGCTAATTCTGGAAGAAAAACAAAATCTTTGTACCTTTTTGTTCCAAGATGCCAAAAATGGACAAGACTGACTTAGGAGTGACCTGTTGAACCTCAATTAACTTTTTAAACACCCATTGCATGGTTTTTGTTGGTACTGTACGGTGAGGACGAGTAACTTGCATCAGCTCAAGACTTGCTAACATTTTTCCTAAGCTGGCTAATGCTATAACTTAAGTAGATAGAAAGCTGCCATTTTTCTTTAATTAAAAGTCAAATTTCGCTAATTTCAAGTCAACCAAAATTACATTCAAAATATTAAATAATACTTTCGCTTTTGATCATCTGATACAAACGTAAGATATTTTAAGTTAGACTACACCAAATGTAAAAGCTGCATGATTACTTCCTCCGACAATTATTTTGACACAGGATTTATTTACAGGTGGAATAACTTGAAATTTTTACAGCTTCCTACTAATATGGTTGTTGTTACTTTAATCGTAGAAATTTTAGCGAGAATAATTTTAGTGTTTTAGCGAGTTTTCCCTATTTTCCCCAAAATAAATCTCGCTAAAACACGCCGAATCGACAGATCGCTAAAATTTATCCGCACAAAATTTCTGGTTATATTGCCTGAAGGGTTTCAGCGTAAAGAACTGCTAGAAAACGAATTCAGTCGATAATTAAATACGAATACGCTAAAATTTATCCACGCGAAACTTTTTGAAATCGTGATTCGCTAAAATAAATCCAAAAAAATTCAAGATTTTCTTGACTCGCTAATATACGCCAAAATTTGTCTCGCTAAAATTTCTACGATTAAAGTAGTGGAATACGTATTATCTAACTTGCCTAACCAATATCGGTTGAAACTTTTGTGCTGGATTTTTCTATAGCACTACCTAGTAGAGGGTTTACTGATTAGAAACTCTTTTTTGCCCAACGAGTTGTGCCCTCTTGAAATATATTGGTAAAGATTTTAAAGAAAGAAGAAACATAGTATTTTAACCGAACCCTTCGTTTCTATTGATAGGCTCTGGTAAGACTTTGGCTTTTGGGATTCCACTAGTGGCGAACATCTTAAGCATCAAGAAAGCCCATCTCGAACGAAACAAAAGAGATTCCATTGGAAAATTATTTGGTGTAGTCATCGCACCGACCCGAGAATTGGCTTTGCAAATACAAACGC
This sequence comes from Clytia hemisphaerica, assembly GCF_902728285.1. Lineage (NCBI taxonomy): Eukaryota > Metazoa > Cnidaria > Hydrozoa > Leptothecata > Clytiidae > Clytia > Clytia hemisphaerica. Next base: position 453,025 of record NW_027104191.1, read on the forward strand.
ACTTGAAGGAGATTACCAAGCACTGTGATGTTGCTGTGTGTTCGTTGGTAGGTGGTCTGGCACCCGAGAAACAAGAACGTCTTTTGAGCCGTTGTCCTGATATCGTAATCGCAACACCGGGTCGCTTGTTGAAAATGATCGAATCCGGTAATGAGCACTTGGAGAAGATTTCCGGAATACGTTTTTTGGTTATTGACGAGTGTGACCGGATGTTTGAAAAAGGACATTTCCGGGAGTTGAAAAATATATTAGAGAAAATGAAATTGAAAGATCGGAAGGTACAAAAGTATGTGTTTTCAGCCACCTTAAGTGTTGAGCAATCACCTAAGAAGCAGTTCTATGATGATTTGTGTGCCAGCATCTCGTTAGATGCGAAAGCTTGTGTTGTCGACTTGACAACTAGACGAATCACAGTCGAACAGTTGAGACAGCTGAAGGTCATCTGTGAAACCAACGAGAAAGAAATTTACTTATTTCATTTCTTGTTGACTTATCCTGGGCGTACCATCGTTTTCGCAAATACCATCGCCTGTATTGATCGATTATCGAGGTTGTTACGTGTTTTAGAGTTGAATCCACTCTTATTGCACGCTAAGAAGCAACAGAAACAACGTCTGCAACGTTTAGACGCTTTCAAAGCATCGAAAAATGGGCTGTTGGTTTGTACCGATGTAGCAGCACACGGTCTGGACATACCCGAAGTCGACAACGTTGTTCATTTTCAACTCCCTAAAGATCCGAAAGTCTACATCCATCGATCCGGACGTACGGCCCGCGCGTCTAAAGATGGTCGTACGCTGATAATAAACGGACCGGAAGATTTCGAAGCTTTCCGATCAATCTCGAAAGTATTGAAAGAAAACGAAATGGAATCGTTACATATCGAAAGTCATCTTATGAGATCGTTAAAAGAAAGAATCGTCCTTGCGAAAGATATCGAACGCAAAATGTATAATCAACAGAAATCGAAGTCAGACGCGGCATGGCAAAAACGTGTTTCAAAAGACATTGGGATTGATGCTGACGACAGCAGAATTGATGTGGGTGATAAGAAAGAATTAAAAGGAAAACAGACACAGTTAAAGAGACTTCTGAAAACAAACCCAGTTGCTAATCAGAAAAAAGAACAAATGTTTTCAAAATCGGGTACCATTACTATCTCAGGAATCGCATTGTGATAGAGTATTTTTATGCGATTAGAAGTACAGTGTGCCTGGAAAACAGTAGAATGGCTTTCCTTATTAAATCATAATTTTGACTATAAAGTGTAATATTTTTAAGGCAATTAGTTTATGTGGAAATCTAATAATCTCTACTAAACGCATTAGAAGTACTTCTCTTCTCCTTTTTACTTTGTTTTGCTTAGGTTTTAGTCGACCCAGAAAATAAGCTGAGTGAAATAAAAATCAATTCGACGTTTACTTTTATAAACAATAGCCTGGATAAGTGATTTTAATATTGACGTTCTATTGTTTACCGTTAAGTGATTTCGGCAATTTAGAACAACTTCGTTAAAATTTAAATTTTATCTGCCATTTTTTTTCGGTTCCTTTCCAAATAGCAAACATTGATACAAAAGAAGCAATATTGTCTCAAATACCTGAATTATATTACGAATAATTTAAATTTTACATATATTACAAGAGGTTTGACAATTCTTTTTCATCCAGGGATGGTCACAATACTTTTTGGCCCAATATTTACATGATGGCCTGTAGTCGACACATTCTAAAAAAGATTAAAAACAGGTTGAATTACTCTTAGGTTCCAGACAAACGGGACAAGCTGGTATTTTTACAAGCTCTCGTTTGATTTGATTGGTCGTTAACCTGTAATAAAACAATTTTGTTACTTTTTCTAAAGAACGCGTAATCTCTATTACTTCAAAAAACCAATCAGTGAAGTTTCTTGTAAAAACTCCAGCCCATCCCAAATAAACGCCCTCCCCCCCCCCCACTTGTTAATTTTTTTGAGTATTGGTCCATTATTCTTACCCCACTGGCTGATAAAATCCCACCGGGTCTGTGAGAAGGTGGTGTTGTAGTGTAGAGTATGTTATGATTTTATTGAATAGAATTTCAACTCACTTCGACAAGATTTACAACAGTTTTTCCACATCCACTTTGGATTTCTTCGACATTCGCCCTTTTTCACCCATTCTTCACATTTTGTCGTCTTGTTTCGATAATCGTAAATATCAAAACAGTACGCCATACCTAAAAAATAAGAAACACATCTAGCCCATTTATCTCCAACTTCTAATCTTTTATGCCAACATTTGTTGATGATTTCTTTGAATAAAGTTCCTTTTCAATGGGAACATTTAAGGAAACTCGTAACAAAGATTTCTTTTTGTCAGGGAGAAAATATTGTCATCAAAGAGCTCTGTCACGCCCTGCTTGACAGGGGAAATTATCTTCAACAACAAATTTGGCAATTCATGATATTCATGACGTAATGTTTTCTACGGAAATACCCCGCTTTAGCCAGTAGTGGCAAATTTAAACTAGACTAAAGTTGTATAAAATTTGCCACTACTGCGGCAAAAACTGGGGTCTCACCGTAGAAAATACGTCATGAATTCGCGTTAAAACTTTGCCAATTTCTTTTTCAATTTCGTCAAACGTATTGCCTCCAAAGGTATCAAAAAGAACCATCCTTACACCCGATTCCCATAGCGAACATAATAAACTTTTTTGACCGTAGCCGCCAATTGCCGCGCGGGCATTTTTTTGTCCGTTTTACCACCCTAAAAACACCCCAGTCTTTTTTTTTGCACCTAAAGACAATAAAAAAGGGTAAAAAAAGATTGTATCGAGTTTAGGGTGGTAAATTAAACAATAAAGTGGCACACTCCTTACCGCGCGACTACGGTCAAAATGGTGTATAGAAATTATGAAAGTCTTACTTGTACACGACAGACAGCACGATTTTAACATCCATCGAAAGTTTTTATGACATTCACCGTATTGTTTCCACCATTTACACATCTTATAGTGGTTTCTACAGCCTGAAACGCATTGAAATTAAAATAATAGTGGTTTCTACACGCTGAAACGCATCGAAATTAAAATTATAATCCATTCACGATAAGTGTGCACTCTTTTTTCTTTTACCTATAACTTTTGAAGAAATTCTTCAATCTTTATAAATTTGGTATCGTTGGAAAGAGATCAGTGAGTGAAACAATTTGAAATAAAAAAATCTTTGATAAACTTCTAAAAACGAAGATGAAAATGAAGATCTTGTAGAAAAAGGCTATGACTTTCATTTTCACTGAAGTGAATCCCTGACCATCTGCCGTAGCATCAACTGGGGGGGCAAGGGGGGGCCCCCCAATAATTTTTTCAAAAATGGTTATTTGCAAACTTTGCAAAATGCAAAGTTGTTCTTTTTAAATTTGTCATAATTGTCTTTATGTGCATGTTTTGAGTGTATTTTTAAGCAATCTAGAGCTCAAATTTTCAAAATCCCCCCCCCCCCCGGGCCAAACCGGTTGGCCCTCGCGGTGTCACTAAATTTCAGCCCCCCCCCCCCAATATGAAAATGCTTCCTACGGCACTGCATCGAACGTTATCACTGTGAAAAAGTTTCTCAAAGATAATCATTTTGTCAAAAGATATCAAACAAAGTTATAAGCTGATTGACGTCTAAAAACGCCGTTTTCTGCTGTTTTTTGAGGTCAACCACTTATTCACTTTGTATCATAACTTTGTATTGAATAAATATTTTAGTAAAATTTCTTCACACTGATGACGTCCTAAGGTCAAAGAATCTCTCCAGTTAAATGAAAGTCATAGCCCTTCTCTACAAGATCTTCATTTTTTTCTTATTCATTTTCATCTTCGTTTTTAGAAGTTTTTCAAAGATTTTTTTATTTCAAATTGTTTCACTCACTGATATCTTTCCAACGATACCAAATTTATAAAGATTGAAGAATTCCTTCAAAAGTTATAGGTAAAAGAAAAAAGAGTGCACACTTATCGTGAATGGACTTTATATTGGTTTTTGCATCCTGAAACATTACCCAAAATTGTTTTTGAGAGCATGTTTGATATTACATCATTTCACTAAGGACCACTAAGCTTTTATCTTGAAAATCATTTTTAAAGTTTATAGATAATGCAACTGAATCCTTCTTCCATGCATTTCTCTATGTTACTCATCCAGACACAGTCTATCATCTGCATATCTGTTATTACCTTCGCTTCCTTCGTTGCTTCCTTTGACACAGCTCCCTTTTTCCACCCTTATGTCATCAATGGCGATATCACTGGGCGGGTCGCGCCCAATCCGCCCTTCTACTATGATCTGAACAAGAGAAAAGCAGAATTATCTCATTTTGTGGTATGGAAAGATGTGTACAACAAATTCTTATGTCATTAAGAGAGAGGGCATACCCAGGGGGGGGGGCAGCTTGGCAAAAGGACCGACGGGTATGTGCGGGCCCTAAGGGTACCTTTTCCAATATGTTCAAAATGCACTGTAAGGGTCGGAAAAACTAGAGATGCACTGTAAGGGTAGAAATTTCAGAAAATTCTTGAAAACCTAGATATTTTGACCAAAAATGCTAGGATTTTGACCATTTTTTGCACGAAAGGGATCGAAAATTTGGGGGAAAATGCACTCTAAGGGTATGATTTTCACTGATTTTTGCTGCACTGTAAGGGTGCAATTTTAAAAGCCAATTTTTGGCCCGCACATACCGTCAGTCCGCAAACCCAGTGCCCCCCCCCGGGAGGGCATATTATCTTCGTAAATCCCGAATCATTCCGACCAAAAGAATTATTAGCAAGAAATTTCAAACTGACCTCGTATGGTTCCTTTTGTTCATCTATGGTGAAGGCACCTCGTTTCCATGAGTTACCTTGGTGACCTTTTAGGGACCAAAAATTCTTGAATCCACCGCTTTTGATTAAACGAATATATAAATCCATATGTTTAATGTTTCTACCGTTTAGTTGATAATAAAAAGTCACGCAGTGTGTTTGATTGAATTCGAAGATTGGTTCGCTGATTAAACGACCATCCTTATACTTCACGTTTGAATCCTCAAATTTCCCAGAAAGGAAAGCATAATGTTCTGAGTGTGAAGAAATAATAGAAAATTTGAGCAAAAGTCTGGTCTGTAAAACAGAATTGATACAATGGAGGTGTTTTCCATGGATCTGCTTACCCAACTCAAAAACACTTTCGGTTATTCAAACTTTACTTATTCAAACCTTCAACTATTGGAAGTGATTCCTATTCCCCTTGGGGTCTACCCTGAGTATCAGAGGTTGAGTTTTCGCAAATAACATATCAACATATTTCGGCCTGTGCTTTTCACGGTACTTGGGTTCAATTATACTATAGGCTAAACCATCTATAGTTAATCCTATTGAGCGCTCGTCGAGTGATAACACTTTTTCTTTTAACAATTTACTCAGAGTCAAATTTATTCTTTCTATCAAAAGTAAAAGTAGAAATTATTTGTGATTGTTGCGCTCAACTGAACCACAATACCTTAATTTACTTCAGAAAACCATCTCGTTTACCTTTAAGAACAGGTTGAGAATTTTTCAGTTATTCGAACTCCCGGTTATTCGAATAAGTAAAATCTCGTCGCCCCCGTTGGAGCTATATATTTCAAAAGGATTCTTACTAGTGATGAATGGCTTTTCGGGTCCAGTCTTCTCATTTGGTGTTCCCCTATCACTGATCCTCCACGGGATGATGTTTAGCCCTTTAACATCCATTCGCCATGGCTCAAAACCACTTTCGAAATCAACATCATATCTAAAGTAATCTGATGAAAGAAGCAACAATATAAATCCAGTTTTGAGGACGTGTAGATTTTATAAAGGTATCGACAAGCTCTCAATTTCATTGATTCTCTCATGCATAGTCGGGCCCTAGATAATGGAGGATAGAAGTTAATACCCTTCACTACAAAATTAGCTTAACGTGACATCAAAGGCTATGTTTTTAAATAAGAGTGATATCGTTTGCTTACTCGTCATCAATTTTAATTTACAAACTTTTTCACATTGAATTGACACTGCTTTGGAGCAAAATTGGTTAGAAAGAGGAAAAACATTTATTTGCTTAAGTTAAATCAGCATAATATAACAATAGGTAGACACTGTCCTGATATGGAATATGTGTCTGATATGAAACGGGAACAATAATGTAAAAATAAAACCTTTAATCTAAAGGAAAGTCCCTCAAATAGATTTTGCATTATGTAATAACAATAAAAGGTATCTTACCGGGACTGCATCTCTTATTACGGCATAACGACGTCTCGTATTTTATCCCTCGGCATCGATCACCACTATCTTTGGCAGGTGGCGGATTATCACATTCTCGACTTCGTAGGTGATAGCCTTCTCCGCAGTCCCGTGAACATCTGGTGTAATGACTCCATCTCCCCCAATGAGGTGCTAATACCTCCTCTTCTAAAAGGTTATGATAGCATACACCATTGCAATACACGTTTTGTTTATAAGAGTATTTCAAATATTTTAAGCCTTTGGATGTTCTTAACTTTTTTAGTTTTAAGCCTAAAAATGTTTGTTATTAACATGTTCTTATTTTTAACATTTTTTTAGCATTTTTGTCCTTTTTCCTAAAAAATTGGGTATTTTAAAGTCCCCAAAATGTTCTTAACTTGTTCTTAACATTTTGGCTATCGAAACCTTGTGTTCTTATAGCTAGAAGAGAAGCTGATTGGTTGTAAATGACATAAACTCAGTCAATACGTAACTTACGACCAATCAGCTGTTGGGTCTGTGATGTAATGTAAGAAGAGGTTGAATTGACGCATATAATGAATAGAGACAAGGTTTACAATAGAGGGTGTTAATAAATGAAAGGATGATATAATTTCTTTCAGATCGAGACACAATGAGCCTTTTCAAAAATTATTTCGTGACATATTTGAAAGCAAAGCCTGTCTCATCTTGAAACCATTGAATACTCCTGTGTCATAGACTCCGAAAGATTGACAAAAATTTCGTCCCCGGTGGGAAAATACCTTAGAATTTCAGCCCCACTTGGAAATTAACTTTTATTTCATCCCCATTCGAAATTCAATTTTTAGAAATTGCACTTGTAACCCATTGCCACTGAATTTTTTAACCTTGAAACAAAGGAATTTCTATCCCCATTGGGATTTCAATAGGAATTTTTATCCCCGCCGAGAAAACAAGTTCCACCGGGGCTGTGAGACAGGGGTGTCATTGTCCAAGACGAGCAAATAGAGCAAACTTTTTAAAATGCAATTTTAGGCGCTAAAGAAAAAGTGACTTACTGCACATTTTTTCATCACATTTTTCAGTTTCAGCTTGTATTCCAAATTCGTTGCCCTCTTTACATTTTTCAGGTTGTGAATCGAATACAAAACAAAATCGCTGTCGTTCTTTCCTGCAACCAAATACAAAGTGATCGAAACAAGATGTCCAATCGGCCCAGGCAGACCAAATATCAGTGTCATCTAAATGATAAATAGATGATATATTACATTAAAAAAACCATCATAAAAACCGGTATCATGAAGGGGTTTTCCTGCATGTAACCGAAATCTATGAGGTTTGCGGGTCGTGCACATCGAGAAAAGCTAAAGTAGTTGTCATGGATAACAGTGGTTATGGGTTAGTAAGATATTAGTTCGGCTGAAACCCACTATCTTAGATTTTTGAAAAATCATGGAGGAAATGACGTAATAATGCAGACAATTAAAAGAAAACTATCGATTGTATATTCTTGAAGGAAAATGTGTAGAATTTTTTGATACGTATTTTGTATTTTTGAAGGAAGGTGTGGTAAAAAAATAAATTCATGTGAGAAGGCAATAATATTATGAAAAAGGCCATCGTGTGTCAAACTTGTCCAGTACTGTGGGAAAATACATACAGCAAAATATAAAATATATCAAATTCAGGATTGAAACAGCAGTTTTGTTTCGTTTTCTTATTCGATTTCCAACTTCATTTTTTTTCAATTTTGGTTTGTTAAAACTCTTTCGAACCAGATATTCAAAACCGTTCTCAAATGATTATCAATGCTACAACAAAACCTGTCAGGAACCACAAAGCATTATAATGCGTAGTTAAGCTGAATGTAGGCTTGTAAGTGAAAGACTGAAAGACACATAACAAAAATAGTGTGATTTTCCAGCAAAACAAAAAGGAACAGATCTTCTTATTCGAGAGTTTGTAAAATGGACTTCTTATGGCTAAATTGCGTAAGAAAGATATCAACAGAAAGGTCCCAAGACCAAAACCAAACGTATGTAGCTTAATACGGCCATTACAATAGAAGCTGTTGTACATGTCCTAGCTGAAGTGGTATTGAAAATGATAGAGCAGGGCATAAAGTAAAGAACGTAAGAGCGTCTGTAACTGAGAGATAAATATAAAGTTTTTGCGATAATGTCAATTTTTTGTTTGAGATAGATTAGACTCATAACAAAAAATTTGGTTGCATCAGGCTCAACTTTGGACACAACATTTGAACTTTTGGTGCTAGAAAATATTACATCATAAAAAAGTTTCGCGCGAACAAAAAAAGTCGGAATGGAATTGTTTCATTTTTCAACCGACCAATGACCTTACATAAACGTGAAAAAGTTTCCGGACTCACTATCAATTTGGTAGATTTAAAAAATGTACAAGAGCCGCAAAACCGCAGATAATAATACACTCTGAAATATCTATATTGACGGCTAAATCGGAAAACACATCACATATTACGGTTATACTCATTCTCTTACAAAAGAGTTTTTATAAGAAGTTTAGTTTAGTTTCAAATAGAAAATGTATCAATAGAGGTATGCGAATCTGACTGTTAACATTATGTTCGGAAACTCTCTAAAAACCAGACTTACTGTTCCATTTTTTGAATGATGCATGAAATATGAATAGAAAATACCTTTGTAACATTGATATCTTTTTGTTAACTCAGCTCGATCACTATAACTGAGCACATCACCAGCCAGGTCAATATTATTAGGATCAAATTTATCTATAATCGTATCTTGACCGTTTTTTGAAAACGTACGGTGTCCGTAATGCATAATACTTTTTGTATTGTACGCCGTCGATTGGGAATCCAGGCTGTACGCCGTCTGGCGATCGAAGTTAGATTTGAATTCTGAAAGATAAGAAAAAAATGTCTTTTATAAAGCGAACACCCATTTATTTCTTATCGGTGGAGGAGATACAATCATGGTCAAAATTTATTGAGATTTTAGTGTATTTTAAAGTTTTTCAGAATTTAAAATTCGGACGAGAATTGCTAATTTAGTATTTTCACTTTCTTTCATTGAATATTTCGATTTTAGAGGGGTTCGGTGGCTTCTAGGTTATATTCCAAGCCTTATTTGAGCAAATTTGAGCTTTTAAATCATGTAGATCCTAAGGTCCTAAGTCTTAAGTCTCATGTTAAAACTCAAAGTTAGAACACTACTTTCCAAATGTAGTTTAAGACACTTAAAAATCATTTGTGGTGTTTAAAATTTCGCCGGTAAATCCCCTTTGTTTCAAGTATTTTGTCCATGATTATAGATTATTGGAATATATGTGTTAGTATTGACTCTTGCAGTGTCTTGGGAAACTGAGCGATACGTCAACTTCAAATACAATTTTCTCGGCTTTGACTATAAAGAAAAAGTCATGTTTTAGTTCGTTTGAAAGTTCTTTTCACGAGCTATCTTTTCTGCAATTTTCTCAATAAAAATTATTGGCAGCCGAAAGAATCGTTCATAAATGAAAGGAATTCAGCCGGGTAGTACTGAATAAGATTTTGTTGACGGTCTTCTTGTCATTTGATTATGTATAACTCTTTAAAACTCTTGTTTCCATATTCCACAAATTAAAAAGAATAAGACCATGTTCAGACGTTACGGTTCCATTTCGAAACGAAACGAAACGAAACGAAACGAAACGAAACGAAACGAAACGAAACGAAACGAAACGAAAAGGTTCCGAACCAAGTGTGAACATAAAAATTCGAAACGTCAAAAAAGAAGACATTACACAACAATACAAATCGAAACGGTTTCGCTCCACTTTTTTTATCGGAACGGAACTGCTCCGAAACAGAACAGTAAATCGTGTGAACATGGTCTAAAACAATATTAAACTCGTGGATGTAATGCATATTTACACTATGAACAGTACACCAATTCATGATATGCACCACTGCAATGTCTTCTGACATTACATCATGGACCCAATAGGTCATTGGTTGGAAGTGACGTAAAAGCAGTCAATACGTCACTTTCAACCAATCAGCTATTGGGTGGAACGGAAGACATTGCAATGGTGCATATCATGAATACTCGACTTACTTTCATTGATATTTTCCCAGTTGATTTTAACGTAAGAATCCCTATCTGGTCGTGCTTGCTCATGATAGAAACCTAAATCGACGAATGAGAACATTAATGAAGAATTATAGATACAAATGAGAAAATTCTAAATTAAAACATTAAGGTGATAAAGGAACACCAACATCAATCCCAAGGGAAAAACCAAGAACCTTTTTTGGATTTTTTTGATGAGTTTAACCATATTCATACTAGGGGAAGGGGCTTTTTTTGTTCGGGGGTTAAACTAATGTTAACAAGAGCCGCAAAGATGCGGATAAATATTTCCTTTACAAATGTTAAAATAATAATTGATGTCCTCAAAAGATTTCAAAATGCTTTAAATCTCAGATAACATCAAGCAACACAAGTCCCTAAGAATTTCAAAATTCCATTTATGTTATTGCCAGTATTTACAGGATTATTCATAAGATGACTGTAGGTTCAAAGCTACGGATCACGGAATATATCCAAGCTGAACCCGACTGAGAACAACAATGCAGTAATCAAATTGGCTGGAACTTTAATTTTCGTTAGGTGGACTTTAAATGGATTTTAGTATTATACTAGCGGTCACCCGGCGTCGCACCGCCAAAGTAGAGTGTTGTTGAATACATCAAAAGACCTGATCATATAATTATTATTTTAAGCGCTGATTTCCAGAAATATTATATAGCCAAAAAGGGCTAATATTTAAAATGAAAGAATGACAAAAAGGAGAATATTTCACAGTAAGAAAACCAAAGAAAATTTTATATATTTTCAAAATGAGATGAAATATTTTGCATTATACTTTCATATATAAAATATTGTAAAAAATGTAAAAATTTAAAGTAACTTTTGGAGTTTTGTGAAATAATGTATGTGCTAAAAAGTAAAAATCTTTCAAAACAGGGAAAAAATTTCATATTATCCGACAGAATAATCTCATTTTTATATACAGTACAGGGAAACATTTCATAATCTGAAAGAATGTCGATAGGAAAAAATTCCCCTAACACAGAAGCCATTTTATGATTTCCAAAAGCATGCTGCAAGAGCAAAAAATGTCACATACTTGGAAACAATCAAAACTTCCAAAAAAATGTCAGAAAATAAAATAAATTGTCATGCAAGGAAATCACTTGAGTTTTCTTCATTTTTTAAATGCATGTGGAAGAAAATGTCAAGTTCACGACAAAAGTTTCCACGTTTTAAATGTACATACCGTCAACTGCTTTAACTTGGGACGATTGGTCGAAACATGGGACTGTTTGATATCTGGTCTGTATTTTCACTAACTTGTTAAATCTCTTTGACAACAAATTTGTTTTGATAACTCCACAAAGTTTATCAATCATACTTCCTTTCATAACATGTCACGATAACTTTCACTGATAGCGAAGATTGGAGAATTAGAGAATGCCCGCTGCCTAACCGCCTATCGCCCGATGGGATTAACAAATAACGCGTGTGTAACTTGCCGCATGAGTGACGTCAAATGCTTCATCGTTTTGCCATTTTTTAATACGCCGTTCATTAACTCAAATCAAATGACTTTGGAGGTTCGGTGAAATGGTGGCCAAATTGTTGTCCCATGTTTTGTCAGATAGTCCCAAGTTGGAGCAGTTGACGGTAAAAAAATCTCCAAATTCACGACAAAAGTTTCCACGTTTAAACACAAGTTGCAAAAGATTTCTAAATTCAAAACTAAAGTTTTCCACGTTTTAAAATGCACGCGGGGAAGAAATCTCCAAGTTCAAGAAAATTTTAATTGTACATGTGAGGTGATTTCAAATTATTTATATCCATATTCAATGCAGCAATAAACCTTTTAAGAAGTATAACATAACATTCTTCATATTGGGGCCGTGGTGTTCCAGATCCGGTTATCAGCTTTAAAATTTGAAATTTATAACCACAACGAGTTTTCACTAACTGTCACTATAGCAGTTACAGCAGTTAATTCATTGTTGTATATAAAAAAACCAAGCGAAATTCAATCATTAACCAGTCAATTTTGCTCCATGTTTAAATTTCTAGCTAAAATCAGTTCATCAACCATTCCCATTGTTGCATTGTCGGCATTGTCGAAATTGCATTCGTTAGGTGCAAACTTTTTTCATGCGCCATACTGCTGGAAGTAATTTTTCAGGTATAACATGGTCAGATTTATTCACAGTCACTTGTCTTCGTACGATTTATGTAAATATACAAACAAAATTGAGATTAGTTTGTTGTTGTGAAAGTTGATAAAATGTCCTGTTTTTCCAAGACCAAGAGCATCTCTCATTCATTTTCCAGCTAGCTCATTCCAGCCAAACCAACAGAATGTAAACGAAACATCAAATCCAGAAAGGAATATTAATAAAAGTTCACTATCGACCATTCCTTGTGACAATCGTACAAAAATCATCATCCAATTCAACTCATCAAAGCATATAAACCAAGGCAAAGAAAAGTCAAAAGTTGTTTGTTGTCTATTTTCTGCCATCTTTGTTTTGACAGTTAGAAACAAAGCAGTATGGTCCGATAAACAATACGCTTCTGAAACAGCCGACGTTGCCCGATCGACAAGGAGAATAGAGCGCCGTTCGGATATTTACCACAGACGTTTCTCGAAGAAATGACGTTGTCCGCCTCGAATAAAGAACACCCTACTGTTTTTACCGCCGGAGCTTGATTTAAAAGGAGACTCATGTACAAACTCACGAAATTGACCAAAACCGAGCGTTAGACTTGGAGGAGAAGAAGAAGGAGAAGAAAAATTACCGTTTTAACAAATATTTCCTATATAGATAGGAAATATTTAATAAACCCTGAAATGATAGAGCTTTTGGCATGAAATTTTATGTAATTTTCTAACTTTTATTTAGCTTCAAAAAAAAACTAATCGAGACCTAAAAATTTTCACACCTTAAGCATGATGACATTTCTGATAGTAGGGCTTCACAAAAATTTTAAACAGGGATGGTTCGGAACAGCCCCCCTAGTTTTGAACCGCCCCTAAAAGCCTAGTCTTAATAAGCTATGGTCTTAGATTACGTAATTTAAAAGTGATTATGTCATTTTCTTATCGCCATGAATCGTGTCTCTTGAAATGTTGAATTGCTTTTGGTAATGAGACCATCGTTTTGTTGTGATTGAGAAGAAACAGACCAAACTACTCCCTAGAACGACCGTAGAGCGAACGTAGTGCAGTGGTAGAGCATCCGGCTACGGTTCGTAAGATTGCGGGTTCAACCCCTTGCAGGGTCGTACCAAAGATTCTCAAAATGGTACTTGATGCCTCTCTGCTTGATGCTCAGAAATTAAGAGAAGGATCAAGGGTAAGTGGAGAAATCCAGGGAGAAAGAGGGGCGCCCTCCCCTACCTTCGGGTAGATAGCTATCGAAAGAGGAGCCTTCCGGTTGCCTCCGATTGCGGTCGCAGACTTACTAGAACCATTTGCGCTACATTTTGATTTTTTCGAATGGACGTGATCTTAGCAGCCAAGGAAAATGGTTTTTCATAATTTATTTTTTGGTAACTAGGTTTTTCTGTGAAAATAATTATTCGAGATTTTGGAGCTTTTCGAAGATAAGGATATAATAGCATTGTTGAATTTTCTCCTCATCTACCAAGTCAAAATATAGAAAGAAATCACTTTTAAAGGGATAGTCAGATGGCTTTGAGATATTCAGATTATACAAAAACCTTCTGTGGTCTTGGTAAAACCTCAAAGAACTTTTGTGTAATAATCTTCCAAAATCGAGATATCAAAATTTGAAATTTTTGAAAATGGACTCTTACATGGTTCTTACGTTGAAATTTTATTGTTTCATTCTAAAAAACAAAAATTTGTAACTTAAATATCTCGACTTTGGAAAATAGTTAGGCAAAAAATATTTTGAGATTTTGCTCAGGCCAATAGAAGGTTCAAACATATTACAAACTATTTGTTTATCCCTTTAAACTTAAAATGAAAACTACCGAGTGCGTGTAATATTTCATGCAAAATGATTGGTTGATTGACACATCCATCTCCTAACACCAAAACTGTCTCCTTTCTCAGCCAATATTTTCGCCCAAACTCTGAATAGCACCTGAAATAAGTAAAAGTAGAAGTAGTAAGTAAAAAAGCAAAAAAAGGACTCCTTTATCAGTGACCCTGTCAGATACACCCCGGTGGATGTATAATCTTTATTAATATACTTTTTCATAAATTACGTCATGGACATCACTTGCCTCGTATTCAAATAATTTCCATGGTGATCATATCTTTTGAGACATTAAATGAATTTTTTATGAATAGAAAGTAGTTGTAATAGAATCCGCTGGGAGTTAATCACCATAGTTCGTATGAAGAAGGGAGAATCAGAAATTTTCATGAAAAAGGGGGGGATAGCAAGGAGGGGGGGGGGTAGTTTAAGAAGGGAGGCTTACATATATATTGCAGCAAAACATACGAGGATGTTTCCTTCAGTTATGAAATTTGGTCTTCATGAAAGGAAGTTTTCTGTTAGAGTGGTCTGAGTCAAAAAGAAGAAAGCAATTTATTATTTGGCTTCCTCTCTCCAAAGATATTTCACCATATAATTGTTAGCTATTTTTGTCCAAAATCCTTGGGGGATTAGCATTTTTTAAATCTAGGGGGCGATGACAAGAATGGGGGATTATTTAAGAAGGGGGGATCAGACCCCTTTCTGCACTATGATCACCATCACAATAATTGCAAAGCGAGGCAAATGATGTCCGTGACGTAATTTATGAAAAGGTCGAAAAAGAGCATTTTAATGAACTCAAAGAATGATACTTTAATATCAAATGTTTTCTCTACCTCATTGAAAATCGAGATAAATGTTCTCACCCATTGATTTTAAATTCTCACCGGGCCACTGAAACAGGGGTGTAAGAAAAATAGACGTTTTTAGACCATGTCGAACTTATCAGGGGAAGAGATTTGTAATTGTAATTTTAATGTCTTTTAACGAGCATTGCACTCCTTCAAATGTTTCCGACGTACTTGCTCTATTGCTCTACCCGTCAGCGAGAAAGTGAGAACGGTCGGTTTTTTCTTGAATCACCGCAATACCGATATCCTTTTCTTTCAACAACAACAACTCGACCAAAAGAGGCTAGTCGTAAAGCCCCTCCCATAATCAACAACGCTGGACAAAAGGTTGTAGACAAATGAAATTTCAGTGAAAAATGATGAGAAATAGAGCAAAATGACTCTTCTATGTGTCTGAAAGGGGATGGAAGTTAAGAAAAACACTTTTGAAGTCGTTGAAGTCGAACAGCTTTGAATGAGTTTGGAAAGCACCCAGAGCCTCTTGGGAACTTGTTTTTGATCGATATTGAAGTATTTTGCAAATTATTGCAGAAGTCTACAGACCTTTTGTCCAGCATTGAAGGATGCAGGTCGTTTAGGAAGACAATGCAAATGAACATACCGAGCTGGCACACAACGTTTACTTAACGTTTATCTAACGTCCCTAACGGCCAAATAACGTTATATGAACGTTATAACAACGTTGTGTGTCAGCTGGATAACAAAAGAACCTGTAAATGTCAGCGCTAGAACGTTTTTCTGAACGTTTATTCTCACTTACCCTGCTTTCTTTTGTATCGATAACCAATTTTTGTCAGAAGATGATCGAGGCCGAAATTTGAGACAAGGTGCAGCATTGGTGATTGTTTCGAATGCCTTCTTTACTTCTCTAATAACATCCGCTAAAGTGAAAGAAATTAACTTTATTTTCTATGAGAGCATAGTATAAAAATAACAAAAGGCTTAGGCATTATAGAAAATTGCAGAAAATTCAAGAACAGAGAGACTTAATGCATTATTTAGAAATTTTAGAAAAGTAGCCATAAACTGTTGAAAAAATCAATCCAAAGGGCTATTTCCGAACCGAAAAGATTCACAGATGTGAACGAAACTCGCCTGAGTAGTAATTGAAAAGTTTCAAAGTACAAGCCAAGCCCGGCATAACAAGCCACTCAGTTAACTCATTCCAATTCAAACATCTATGATTTAAATCTTTAATTTGAACTGAAACATTAGCCTTCTCGGGCTGAAATATCTTCGTAAATCTTCCTCTAAATCGAAGAAGAGATTTTTCGATCCCCCTAAGTATCGAAATAGAGAGGTTTAACTGATTGAAATTGTGCAAGCAATCCTCACCAGTAGATTGACCCAAGAAAGTTCCAGGATGATAAATCTCATAAGGAATAACTCGCGAAATCCATAATTGTGTTGAATCTGACAACATGCCTCTTCGAACAGTTGTAGCATTGGTTTGTTTAGATGTCGTGTTTAATTTTCTTTGATCTTTCGGATCGGGTAGGATGTCACCTTCTTTTAATTTCGCCATATTGTCATCTATACAATTAGCATACAAAAAAGGAAAAACTGTGATTCATAAACTTGTCAATGTTTTTCAGTCATTCTGAGTGTACAGTTAAGTGCCTAGTAACTAACTTCGTCCCCAAGCCACTTGCACCACCTTTTAATTTTACCGATGGACATTTTAAAATCGTAAGCGTTTTCGTGAGTGCTATCAAAACCATAAAACATTGAACCAAGAGGTGTGTATCAAATTCTTTGAGTTTTTGGAGGGGCGTTTATTGGGGGAAGGGCAGCGTTCAAGAGAAGGGGGCGTTTATAGAATATTTTAGAACCGAGGCCACTTTAATGAATTGGAACCTTATTTTTCTCTTACATTATAACTTTTTATTCAAAGGAGGGGCGTTTGTTCGAGGGGGCGTTTAAAAGAAGGGAGGCGTTTATTCGAAGTAATACGGTATGAAAATAAAGCATGTAAAATGATTATACCATCACGGTAGAGCGACACAAACTCTTTATCAGTGTGTTCGGCCACCAATTGATTGTAATGTGTGATGTCATCTATGATGGCGTGGTCTTCTGCATAGGGATGGACTGAAAAATCATTGAAAAGCCGAGTAAAAAATTTGCCAAACTGGATTGAATTAACAAAATTAAATCTGTAAAGGTTATTCGTCCTAGTGTATTGAATGTACTTTATCATCGATGACTTTATAAACCCTTTGATTATCCAGTGAAATTGTTGCTTCAAGGCTTATCTTTTTTGTCGCTTTGCCCTATCAGAACTTCCCTCTTTCAAGCAAAAAGTTGTAAAGTCCGAAGGGATAGATGGCGTGCTTTAAGCTTTTCCAAGCAAAAAAAGAAGTGAATATCGAAAAAAACTTTTTGATTCTATTTCGAAAACCTACGAAGCTTCTGATTGGTCAAGCGTTGAAATTTCATTGTAATATCACGTGACCTAGGTAGGATTTCCTACCTAACCACGGCACACTTTTCACCCAAAGGAGTTCTATCTAGCACTTCGGCTTCATAGAAATCTGTTGTCCTACCCAGACGAAAAAATTGTATCTGGGAGTTTACGGTTTCACGAACTTTACCCATGTCGATCATAAAAGAATCCCTACCGTGAAAAGCACAGCTCAAAATCATATATTTACGCTGTGCCGACGAATCGAGATTCTATTCATCGCGCAATCAGCGAAGACAAAAGTAACCATGACGACCATCCAAGATCTTGGATGAGCGTCATAGTCGATATTTTTATTCCCGTCGTTGAAAATACAACTTACAAAAAGTCATCAATGCTTTGTAAAAAGAGTCAGTGATAGAGAATTATAACATAAAGTCTGTCTATTATTTCGATTCAATTAAAGTGACATTTCCATAATTAAAAGTTTAGTAATTACTGTTATACATTTGGGGATCATGTAAAAAATTTCTTTCGAAATAAACTCATTTCAACTACACTTGGAGGTTTCTGGGGAATTCGTAAATAGTAAACTGCATACTGATACAGTCTGCTAGACATTAATATGGTAATATTTGCTCTTCATCTTTGATTTTTTCTACAGTGATTAGATTGACACATGCGCGATAAAATTTCTATTATTTGTCTTCAGAGGTTACTATTTTCTTTGAAAACTTAACCTCTGATACTCAGGGTAAAGAATCCCTGGTTTGGTAGCCAAAGTAAAATTATGATAGGCGTAAAGACTTTTATCAAAAATATACCAATTTTTTTTAGGTCGTCCTTTTGTGTTTGGTTGAGCTGAGTTGATGATTCATCAGTAGATGCAACGAATTCTACATAGAATAACATCAACAAGAAAAACAACACCAATTCTTTAATTGACATCCATTTCATCTTTCCACCATTTCTGAATCAAAAGTTTACCTGAAAATAGATCATAGTAAAATGATGCAAAACAGACACGCTACTGGAGGCTTCGGTGAGTAAAACATCTTGGGCTTTCTTTGAAATACGAACTGGTTTGATTTTAAAAGCATATAGATTTTTCCAGTTGTCATGGATACTTTAGTTATCCAATGAATGCATGAGACCTGGATACGCTATCATAGCATGATGCACTGTTATGGTAATTGTAAAATCCCAAAATCCCAAACTTCTTTTTATCTAGCTACAACCAGCCCCATCACCCGGAGAAAATTCAGTTACTCCAGGCTCAGTATTGTTCATTCACTCAAAGTTGAGAAGAAAATTCAATTTCCTCTAAATTTAAAGCTAAAACGAACCAAACGATCTAAATAATTACTTTATACACATTATTGCCAACATACAATTATTCTAATGTATTTTGAATCTGATCTATCCCAAAAGCAATGCACGATATTCTCAATTTCGAATGATTTTCGACACAATCAATTTTTGCTTATGAATTTCTAAAAATTATTTTATATAACATTTTTAATAGAATTCGAAAAGTCAACAAAACATTATCAAAACTATCAAACTTTGCGTTCACGCATGTTTCTTCAAGTGGAACAAACGAAATTGAAATATTATACAAACAAAAGAATATGTGCTCTCCATTTTCGAACTTTTGGGTATTAATGTGATTTCTCCACAGTTTAATTTCCGAGAAAGCTAAGCTGCGACGTTCACAGTAACAACATCAATGGAATATCAATTATTCAAAATGCTGTAAATATGGCTACGAAAGATAAATGAGAGAGTATTACAGAGTCAAAATTGTGACCATTTTTGTAAAGAAATTCATTTCCCAAAACCAACTCTGAAAATGTTTAGGATGTTGCCTTATAAAGTTCAACCGCGAGATAGAAGTGAGCTGCTATTGTAATAGTCAATCAGGGCCACAGATTTTTTTAAAGCCCGAAGGGTTAGATGTCGTGCTTTAAGCTCTTTCAAGCAAAAAATAGTGAATGTCTAAAAAATATTGCTACTATTCTTTTCGATAACCCACTAAGTTTCTTTCTGGTCTTACTGGCTTTATGCCTGATCATACATAAACCTAAGTGAAGCTTAAAGTTGGTAACAGGTAACAGAGTATATGACGGGTGGATGACGGTTGATTTACAGGAGTTTGTTTTTGGTAAAAAAATACAGTAAAGTCTCCATTAACTCGAAAAGCAAGAGGGGAATTAAACCGTTCACAAGTTTAAGAAAAATTTTAAGCTGATGTGTTTAATGCGTTTAATTGTAAAATTGTTTCGTCAATATAAGAAGAAAATAATTTTTAGTACGGTACTTGTTGCTGAAATGCACGTGGAGCGTTCAAGCGAAAGTAATGATTACCTTGTTTTCGTGGGGTAGATCATAGTCTAAGTTGCTTCCGGTCACTGAAGGAGACCCCCAAAGCGGTTTTCGCGATGGCGTGATAGGGACTTTTTCTAGCGTGATTACGTTATTTGGACATTTTTATTTTTGTGATGGGGTTCGTGATAAGAAGTCAATTGTAATCGTGATTTGAAAATTTTTTGAGCCGTGATACGTAATTTGAACTTTTTGAAAGGGATGCGTGTCACTATCCTAATTTTTTTGATTTTGGTGATCGTTATTGAAGACAAAAGATTGCGTGATATTCGTGATCAGAAGGGCCTTCTGGGGAAGAACCTATGAAGATAGAGAATACACTTAACTTGCGACTTACAATACCTTGAGGAAATTTACCTCGATCCAAATTAATGTAAACTTTGGTTATCACAGTAAATGGTGATTAAAATCATAAGTCAACTTCGTTCCCATGTCTAGTATATTTTTGATTGATGAGGATATTAGCCCTGGATTCGGCTAGATTTTTATCACCTGTATAATTAAGTTAATATCACCAAAACATTTCGTGTATTAGCCTCAGTTTTGTCAGAATTAAAGATATCCTTCATCGCATGAATCACTTCTTCAGCTCCAGACTGAAGACCTGTTGCAACTTGAAGAGGACCGGTATTGTTTTGAATGTCTTTCTTCAAAACCCATTCGATGCGTTTCACAATGACTCTCCTGAATATCTCTTCTACGGGTCTTTATCATAAGGATACTAGACGACATGTGAGGTACCATACTTATCTATAACAATCCAAAAGTTCTCTTGACAATCAAAAATACCAAAATCGCAAAACTCGGATGAATGCTCTTTTTTGCGATTTTGGCGCTATTGATTGATTGATTGTTAAAGGGACATTAAAGTAGTAAAATGTAAACATTGTGCGAACCACGTGTCATTAAAGAGAACAATTAAAATCACGTGTCCAAAACAAACTTGTAAAACAATTGAACAATCAAAATTAGCTATATTTGGTTTGATTTTTTATTTTCACATGTGACATTTGTTTTGATTTTGTATCCGCTGCATACAGTTTGTTTACAAATTTCGCAAGTACTTTTAAGAGGGAACTTTTGAATTGTTATAGGTTAGTATAAGTAAGTACGGTAAGTAAGATCCGAGTTTGGACGGATCAACACATTCGGCATCCACTAACAGATTTGTGCCCCAGCAAAAAAAACAAAAAAAAACAGCGATCTTAGTGCGAGGAGCGGAATCACCAAAATGAAGCTAGATTCAAATTGAAAGTGATATCATGCATAGCCAACTTAGATCAAACGGCGCGTGATCCAAACATAACATAGTGGTGGACAATAGCTATACCCAGCAATAGTAACCTTTTGCAAAAAAAATCTTCGGGTATAGTTAAAAAATGAGCTTTGGAAAGCTAGGCAGTTTCGTTAACGTTAGTAAACAAAAGATTTTCCACCCTCGACTCCATGGCTTATCTAACCCCCTTACGCTATTGATGATTCTGATGGACGCGTTGACGGGGGATATAAACGATTCCTCCAATTATACGGTACTGGCCTCTTTAAGTCGCAGAATCGTTTATCGGCCCTGGCTCGCGAGGGTGAAGATTTTCCGTTTATAGATTCTTTCCAATCGCTTTCCGCTTATCCCAGGAAAAATAGCGGAAAGATTTCGGAAAAAGGACAAGAATCTTAGTGCGGAAAAGCGACGGTCGAAAATTCTGAGAAATCATCTATTTTACGGCTGCCTGAAACCTATTCCATTGAATACAGGGGTTGTCTTTAGTTAGAAATAATTCAAGTAATTCACTTTCTTTCAAAAATATATTCTAAACTATTTGTACAAAACATATTTTGAAATATAGTGTTCACTACCCAAAATATAAATTGCATATATTCTTCAATTTAGTTTGTGAAAATACGGACCCCACACTTTTTTCCTTACCCCCGTCTCAAAAACTTTATACTATTTTCGACAGATTTTTGGATTCGATTCGCCTTGTTCGCTACACCCTATCTGGAAGAATTCCTTGACACCAGACTCTTGGTAACGATTACTAGAGAAGGGCTTTTTCGTATTGGGTAGTAAAGCGAGTGTGATAAATTGCGTGGGTTGCGTGCCTTCGTGGGTCGGAAAAAAATTCGTGGGTCCATGAAAAAAATTCGTGGGTCCATGAAAAAAATTCGTGGGTCCAAAAAAAAAATTCGTGGGTTCACAAAAAAAATTCGTGGGTCCATGAAAAAAATTCGTGGGTCCAAAAAAAAATTCGTGGGTCCAAAAAAAAAATTCGTGGGTTCACAAAAAAAATTCGTGGGTCCAGAAAAAAAATTCGTGGGTCCATGAAAAAAATTCGTGGGTCCAAAAAAAAAATTCGTGGGTTCACAAAAAAAATTCGTGGGTCCAGAAATAAAATTCGTGGGTCCAAAAAAAAAATTCGTGGGTCAAGAAAAAAAATTCGTGGGTCCAAAAAAAAAATTCGTGGGTTCACAAAAAAAATTCGTGGGTCCGAAACAAAAATTCGTGGGTTCACAAAAAAAATTCGTGGGTCCATGAAAAAAATTCGTGGGTCCAAATAAAAAATTCGTGGGTAAATAAAAATTTTATGTATTGCGTTTAAGCATTTTTTTCGCGTAAAATTTCAACATCAAGATCAAGAACAAAAAAGAATTTGAAGAAAAGAAGAAAGACAGATAAAATGATTTCTCGTGTTTTTGTACACAAAATATTTAGGTATGTGAATTTTTTTTTCGACTTCTTTAACTTTAAGAAAATTCTTATTCATAAAAAAACGTCGTGCACTTTGTATTTTAAACTGTATATATATAAAAAAACTATCAAAGTAAAGGAAATATTTTTAGATAAACAGGAGGTTGAAGGAATTTACTTTAGTTAAAAGTTAACAAAAGAAGAAATTTTATGGAAATAGACGACAAGACACGAGCCATAAGGTGTCAAAATATTAATCTTTTTATAATAATACAGTTTACGCTTTAAATTTAATACAATAGAACAGAAACTTGGGCTCTATTCAAAAGATTTATTACGGAATCCTAGCTAGCAAAGAGAGAAATTTTTTTCAAAAATAATGCAATTTTTACAAATCGCGCGAAAGTGGTGTTGCGATTTTTGTCATCTCAGAGAAGAAGTCATTGCATCGTTTTTTCGCTTGAAATCAAAACACCCAGAAGCACAAGAAGCAGACGAATCCGTTTTGATCCATGGTCCAAAGCCTTTTGTCGACCCGGTGATGTTCGAAAGTATAGACGAATCTACCATCGTGAAATCTGCCATTCGAACCAAAGGATCTAGCGGACCATCTGGTTTAGACTCTGATGCTTGGAGAAGGATGCTGGTTTCAAAGAACTTTGGCAAATTTGGTTCAGATCTGCAAAAAACGTTGGTGGTATTCGCAAAAAAAACTTTGCAGAGAGAATATTGAAACAGACGGTACCTCGTCAAGTCTCGAAGCATACACATCTTGTCGTTTAATCCCTCTCGACAAATCTCCAGGAGTAAGACCGATTGGTATTGGTGAAGTACTTCGTCGAATAGTGGGCAAAGCGGTCATTTCTGTCATCAAACCAAACATCCTCGAAAGCTCTGGTGATCTGCAGCTGTGTGCTGGACAGAAATCAGGATGTGAAGCAGCAGTACACGCTATGAGGGAGATCTTCGAAGAAGAAGAGACCGATGCTCTTCTTCTTGTTGACGCCAGGAATGCATTCAATTCAATCAATCGAAAGGTCCTTCTTCACAATATACCGTATCTTTGTCCCGTCTTGGCAACATATGTTTCGAACTGTTACAAAGTTCCTTCGCGCTTATTTGTACAGGGAGGACTAGAAATCTCATCAACTGAAGGAACCACGCAAGGCGACCCAATGTCAATGCCATCGTACGCCATTGGTATATTACCACTTATGGATGCTATCAACAACAACGAGTCGGTGCAGCAGGTAGCCTTTGCTGACGATTTGGGTGGTGCAGGTAAACTCGATCGCGTCCGAGATTTGTGGGAAAAAGTCGTTTCTTTTGGTCCATCCTTTGGCTACTACCCGGAGCCTTCGAAATCGTGGCTCATCGTCAAAGAAAGCAAGCTTGAGAAGGCCCGTGAAACTTTTGAAGGTACCGACATCAAACTGACAACCTCTGGACGAAAATACCTTGGTGGCTTCATTGGAAGAGCAGAAGGAAAAGATGAATACGTGAACGGGCTTGTCCAACAGTGGTGCTCTCAGCTAAATGTACTGTGTGATATTGCCAAGTCCGAACCGCAATCCGCCTACGTAGCTTTCATCGCTGGCTTCAAGCACAAACTCACATACCACATCCGAACAATCCCTGATATGCACCAATACCTTGCACCTTTCGACCTAATCCTCGACACGATATTCATTCCAGCTATCACCGATGGTCACCATTGCTCCGCCGATGAGCGCATTTTACTATCACTGCCACCAAGAAAAGGCGGTCTTTCAATCCCTATCTTTACCACGTGGTCAATAACAGAATTCTCCAGCTCACAGAAAGTAACTTCCAACCTGTCCAGTCGAATAAAGAGCCAAAACGCAAGCAACGTCGACATACCCGACGACGCTAAAGTCAAGAGAGAAATCACCAAGTCGAAGGAAGATCGAGAAAACGATACGTTGAATGTACTTAGGGAGAGGATGAGCGTTGAGCAGCGAAAAGCAAACGAACTCGCTTCTTGCAAAGGTGCTTCAAGCTGGTTGACGATCATACCGGTTGAAAGCGAAGGCTTCTGTCTGAACAAAAGAGAATTTGTTGATGCCCTTTGCTTGAGGTACAGATGGACACCGAAATACCTTCCGATCAATTGTGCATGTGGCCTTCGATTCGATGTCGACCATGCCCTTTCGTGTCCGAAAGGAGGTTTCATCCACCAACGCCATGACGAGATGAGAAACCTCTTGGCCAACCTCCTTTCACAAGTACACACTGACGTCTCCATCGAACCTCACCTACAACCTCTAACTGGAGAATCACTACCAAACAGCTCCAACAAAACAGACGAAGCCCGACTTGACGTGTCAGCCAGAAGTTTTTGGCAGAGGGGACAACTTGCATTCTTTGACGTAAGGATCATTAATCCGTTCGCAAAAAGTCACCTTAACCAGAAACTTCAAAACACATTCCGATCGAACGAACAAGAGAAAAAGCGGAAGTACAACAACCGAATCATCACAGTCGAGCATGGTTCGTTCAGCCCGTTCGTTATGTCTCCGTACGGAGGACAAGGAAGAGAAACGGAAATGATCATCACGACCCTTGCAAAGAAGCTCTCAGACAAAAAAGACATTGAATTTGGTATCATGTTGAATTGGTTGAGAACTAAGCTCTCATATTGCTTGCTACGATCAGCTATCCTATGCTTACGTGGATCGAGAACTGTTAGGAAATTGAACATTGATATGAATGAGATTGAAATTCATGAATCTACTAGGAGAAATTTTTAGTCAATCTCTTTTATTATTCGTCGATTTTGAGATTATTTTTTTTTCAGACTTTTGCATTCTCGTTAACCCCTTGTTTTGCGCCCGGCGTGACCGCAAGGTTATGCCACTATCCATGATGTGGATTTGTGATACTTGATTTGTTTGCCTCTTATTATTCGTTTTTAACTAATTTAGTCTTATAATATTTATATTTATTCTAATGTATATCTCTTTACAAATAGCAGTGTAGAGTAGAGTCTTTTTTCGCGCGCGTTCTATTTTGTGCCAATCAAATTGCGTCACGCATTCGAAAGATTCGAAAATGTTGCAATCAAAATCAAAACAAAAACTTTCATTTGAAAAGAACACATTGAGCTTTTCAAAAAATAAAACCTTATCGTGCTTTAATTATTACTCTCATTCTCAAAAATAAAACTTGAGAATTAAGGAAAGTTGTAGAATTGATTAAATTGAGATTCGATTGAAAGTGGTATGTATGTATAGAAATGGAATGCTTTGTTTGCTTCAGTTTTCACAGTAGACTTTCCTGCCTTCGAAATTCTGTTATCGAAGGCAGCCTTTATTTATCTAAAATTTATTCTTATCAAATGGTGATTCAATTTTGGATATCAAAAACTACCAAGGATGAACAGTAAGTTTTTATTTAATTTGGAGTGAAAAATGGCAAAAAAGAATGAGTAGCTAGAAACAACTGCCGGCCATTTTTGCGAAAAAGGGATTTTTTTTTTCGAAGTTCTTCATCCAGACTATTTTCCAGACTATTTTCCAGTAATATTTGAAAATTTTAGGCTGTTAGTTTGAAAATCAAACCCAGCTCGATGTTTAATTTACTTTTGTTGATCAATGTAAAATATGTTTTGGATTTTTAAATGCTTTGAACTCTTTATAAAACTAAAAACTAAATTCTCATGCCAAAATTTCCTATGCCCTTTACGTCAAAATCTAGATTTTAGAAAAGTTTTTATTATTTTTTTTTTTTTTTTTGTCATCTCTTTTATCACCAATTTGGTATAACCATGAATATAACTATCTAATAAATACAAAGGAGGTCTCTCTCTTTTTTTTAAAATATATGCTTGAGTTATGTACATTTAAAAAAGTTTTTTCTTTTTTTTGTTGATTAAAATAAAAATATTGAGGTAGTCGACTGAGGGAGAAGGGCGGTGGTATATATATAGTGAAGATATGTAATATCTGTCATTTTAGAAAAAGAAAAGTATTGATATATAAATAACTCAAACTGATAAAAACGAAAAAAGTTAAGAATATTTTTGTTAATTGTGTGTATTTACGATTTTTTTGGTATTTTTTATTTTTTAATCATTCCGAAACAGAGGGTAATTTAGCAAAAAGTTAAAGGGAATTTAAATAGTGGTATGTGAAAGAAAAACCTAATCCAAATGAAGATAGAAGAAAAGTAATAGTGGAGAAACAATGAATTGCAAAAAACTTTTTTGATAAACACACTTCCGTAAGTTCATCAAATGAAAATAAAGAATCTGGTGTTCTTGAAAAATTAGTAAAAAATAGAACGTATTTGAAGTAAAAGGAAAACTGACAAAATGATGAGTTAGCAAAAAAGTGTAGCGTGGGAATCTCATCCTGCAAAATCAAAACAAACAAAGTCTGGAAGATAGATTTAGAATAAAAATTGAGGAGATTGATTATAATGAATTAATGGGTGATTATCTCACAAGGCCAGGATGGAAGTATAGTTATTAAAGTCGTAATTAAACTATCTTATATCTTATATACAGAATTGTAGATCCAAGAGAAGTCTTTGGGAAGAACCAGTGTTGTTTCTTAGCGTAAAAAGGAAAGGGATAAAATTAAGATAAAATTTGGTAGATTAGCTAGATTACTAGATTATGCCATCTCTTCTTGTTCGAAAATCACAACATTCTTCAAAAGGAAACCCCATAACATTATACATATTTGGAAAGCCCTTTGATTATACTTTTCGAATGTTTTGACCTCCAAATTTTTTGCTATAAGTTAAATGCGGGTTTTCCCTGACATGTAAACAAACATTACTTTTAGGTTCCAAATAAACGGGGGGGTTGGAAAATTTTCTAGATTTTGATAAACGGGGGGGGACCTAATTGCCGGGAGGGGTTGGAAATTGTACTTCTGAAACCCAAAAATAAGGTAAAAATAGGCTAAAATCAGGCTATTGAGAGCAAAATAAGGGGCCTTCTCTTTGACAGCTGAAAATATTCTTAGAGATTGATAAACGGGGGGGTCCTAATAAGGTCCGGGGGGGTTGGAAAATTTTCGAAAAATTAACAAGCGGGGGGGGCGTTTATTTGGAACCTAAGAGTAGGGGAATTCAAGGAAAAATGTCTCTGTTTTTCAAAGTGAAAAATCACCACATCGCATACCTGAAATTTTGTATTTGTTATACATTTTTGGAAAGGTCTAAGATTGGATTTCAAAGAAAGATTGACCTTAGCAAGATAAAGAAATGCCCACGACTTTCTACGAACCCTGAAACACAGGAGGGTTTAAGAATTTTGTTCGAAAAAGCACTGAAGTTCAACGGCTGACAAAATGAGAAATCCCTAAAGAGCTCAAAAAAACGAATTTTTTTTGTGAACCCACGAATTTTTTTT
Organism: Clytia hemisphaerica; assembly: GCF_902728285.1. Taxonomy (NCBI): domain Eukaryota; kingdom Metazoa; phylum Cnidaria; class Hydrozoa; order Leptothecata; family Clytiidae; genus Clytia; species Clytia hemisphaerica. The sequence goes on from NW_027104191.1 coordinate 481,047, forward strand.
GGGACCCACGAATTTTTTTCATGGACCCACGAATTTTTTTTTTGGACCCACGAATTTTTTTTTGGACCCACGAATTTTTTTCATGGACCCACGATTTTTTTTGTGAACCTACGAATTTTTTTTTTGGACCCACGAATTTTTTTCATTGACCCACGAATTTTTTTTTTGGACCCACGAATTTTTTTTTTGGACCCACGAATTTTTTTTGTGAACCCACGAATTTTTTTTTTGGACCCACGAATTTTTTTAATGGACCCACGAATTTTTTTTTTGGACCCACGAATTTTTTTTTTGGACCCACGAATTTTTTTTGTGAACCCACGAATTTTTTTTTTTGGACCCACGAATTTTTTTCATGGACCCACGAATTTTTTTTTTGGACCCACGAATTTTTTTTTTGGACCCACGAATTTTTTTCATGGACCCACGAATTTTTTTTTTGGACCCACGAATTTTTTTCATGGACCCACGAATTTTTTTTGTGAACCCACGAATTTTTTTTTCGGACCCACGAATTATTTTCCGACCCACGAAGGCACGCAACTATGGTGGCCGAAAAGGGACACCGAAAAAAAAAACGATATCAAAAAAAAAATAGAGACACCAAAAAAAAAATACAGACATCGAAAAAAAAATACAGACAACGAAAAAAAAATACAGACAACGGAAAAAAAATACAGACAACGAAAAAAAAATACAGACAACGAAAAAAAAATATAGACAACGGAAAAAAAATACAGACACCGAAAAAAAAATACAGACAACGAAAAAAAAGATAGAGACAACGAAAAAAAACACAGACAACGAAAAAAAAATACAGACAACGGAAAAAAAATACAGACAACGAAAAAAAAATAGAGACAACGAAAAAAAAGATAGAGACAACGAAAAAAAATACAGACACCGAAAAAAAAAATAGAGACAACGAAAAACAAATAGAGACAACGAAAAAAAAATAGAGACAACGAAAAAAAAAATACAAACATCGAAAAAAAAATACAGACACCGAAAAAAAAATACAGACAACGAAAAAAAAGATAGAGACAACGAAAAAAAATACAGACAACGAAAAAAAAATAGAGACAATGAAAAAAAATAGAGACAACGGAAAAAAAATACAGACACCGAAAAAAAAATACAGACAACGAAAAAAAAGATAGAGACAACGAAAAAAAATACAGACACCGAAAAAAAAATAGAGACAACGCAAAAAAATAGAGACAACGAAAAAAAAATAGAGACAACGAAAAAAAAAATAGAGACAATGAAAAAAAAAAAACTGAGACACCAAAAAAAAAAAAATACAGACAATAAAAAAAAATTTTAAACACCTTGCAATTGAAACACGGTTATAATTATGAAATTGGCACACTTAAAAGGAGATTGAAGGTTTATGGCTTGAAGAGGGCAATGAACGTCAGTGAAAATGAACTTGAAATTTTGATGGAAAGAGAAATAGAGGGCCCGTCATCAAGTCTGGGTTACATGAGTATGCAAGGGTTATTGAAGACAAAATATGGTGTAAGATGTCCACGAGATAAGGTAATGGTTAAACTAAAAGAAATAGACCCCGAAACCACTGAGACGAGAAGGAGAAGAGCATTAAGAAGGAGAGAATTTACATCAAGAGGCCCGAATGACACATGGCATGCGGATGGGTATGATAAATTGAAGCCTTACGAACTGCCAATTCATGGTGCTGTTGATGGGTTTTCACGAAAAATACTGTGGCTACGAGTATGCAAAAATAACAACAATCCATCTGTTCCTGCTTGCTTTTACTTACAAGCAATTAATGAACTTGAGCATAGTCCAAAAACGTTTCGCACTGATGGGGGCCCAGAAAACTTTCTTTCAGCGGCTATACACTGCTATATTCACGGTGATATAAATGCGCACAAATATGGCAAATCTATTGCAAACCAGAGAATCGAAAATTGGTGGTCAACATTACGAAGAAGGTATACTGGCTGGGTAATTGACTTTTTTAAAGCAAAGGTTGCTAATGGTACATTTATTACTAATAATGAGATGTACAAGGAAGTCTCGTGGTTTGTTTTTTCAAATCTTCTACAACGTGACCTTGACATTCTTGCTAGAAATTGGAACACTCATTACATTAGAAAATCAAGACAAAACGTCATTCCTGGGGTTCCTAATACACTGTACGACACTCCTGAGGCTTATGGCTTCGAAGAAAGCGGAATAAATTTCGGAGGAGCTGAATTAGCAGGTATCGAAAATGAGATCCAACGTATTGAACAGGAATTCTTCAGAGTAAATGATAACAATGAAGAATACAGAGACTATTTCTATTATGTTCTGGCGTCAGAAGGGTTCCGATGGCCACCCAACAGCTGGGAAGAAAAGGGAAACACTATTTGATCGATTGATTTACACTTTGTACCTAATCCACGTTATCACTGTGGCACTAACTCTTTTAGCGACGTCACTTGAATATAGCAAAATATTTATAAGTAACTTCCGCTATAGGGCACACCAATCTGGACTATTTTCACTGCCTTGCTTAAATCTAGTGCATTGGGCTCTTCCCCAGAAAAAACTCATTACCATCGTTACATTGCTATATTTTTAGCGATGTTGCTAAAATAAATCAAAAGTGCCATACTGATTTTAAGTTGCATCGTATATAAAGAGATATTCGCCAATTTTGTTGATAGAAATTATCTATTGTATATTTTTTCTTTGTATCCAAGGCTTAATATGGAACTTTAATATTGTGTTCTCTAAGCTATATATCTATTTACCAACTCAATATCGCATGGCCGTAAGGCGTATATATACAGGTGTTCTCCATCGTAGATGGTTTATATATTAAAACACTACAGGATCCAGAAATTACTTTTCCAGGTGTAACCTTTTCTACCTTTATGGCTTCTTAAAAGGGGTGCATGCGCCGCGCGTGACGCGGATAAAAAGAATCGCTACATAGTAGGAAAATCCCTTTTTGAAAATATTTTGGGACGATGTAGAAGAATTCACTCAGCGTCACTTTTCTTTTCAAACTCGCTTGAGTAGGGTACCTAGGCAAAAATGGGTGCTGGGTATGTGCGGACGATAAGGGTCGGTTTTTTCACTTTTCCAAAGTCGCTCTAAGGGTTACAAAAATCAGGAAATTTTTTCATTAACATTGGTACCCCGGGCCTCGAAAAAGTGTAATGTCAATTTGGTTTCAAGGCTGGTCCCCACTTGCACACTCGCGCGATAAAACTTTTTCGAGAAAAGATTCCACGCTATTGGTCAAAAGAAAAATAAAGCATTAGCGTGATCATCTGACGTAACAGTTAAAAAAAGTTGAAATACACTCAATTTCAAAGTGCGCACTACATTTTATGACGTAATCTTTCCTCCAAGAAAAAAATGATTGACACCAAAAAGGTGCGACCGCAGCGCGTGCTAGGTGAGGCCAGCCTTTATATACCTTAATAAAGGAAAAAATTTGGCGGATGGCTAGAAAAATCAAATTTACGGGAATTTAATTTTAGTGTCGGATTTTTTTTTTCGGTGTCTCAATTTTTTTTTTCATTGTCTTTATCTTTTTTCTCGTTGTCTCTATTTTTTTTTCGGTGTCTGTATTTTTTTTTCGTTGTCTGTATTTTTTTTTCATTGTCTCTATTTTTTTTTCGTTGTCTGTATTTTTTTTTCGTTGTCTGTATTTTTTTTTTGGTGTCTCTATTTTTTTTCTCGTTGTCTCTATTTTTTTTTCGTTGTCTCTATTTTTTTTTCGGTGTCTCTATCTTTTTTTTTTGATATCGTTTTTTTTTCGATGTCCCTTTTCGGCCACCATACGCAACCTACGCAATTTATCACACTCTAGTAAAGCCAGTATGAACTAGATAATTTCTATTCCAAAGCGAAAACATGGCGGCGATAGCGGGGCCAAGTTCAAGGTTTGTTTTGTATTTTGATTTTTAGCATCACTTGCAGCACATTTTCCAGCAAATCGGCTAAGTCAGAAGTCAGTATACATTGGAAAGTTCAGCACAACAATCAAGTCCTTTTTCTCTCGATTTTAGTGAAAATGTTGGTGATCAAATTCCTATTCAAGTGCCAGTCGAACAAGGTTTGTTTTTTTGTGTTTTTTTGTCCATGAGGACCATGACCATGTTTTTCATCCTTGCTTGGATTCAACGTCAATTTTCTCTTTCTGTCTGAGTTCTAACTAGCCCTTATACTCTTGTTCCCCCAACAAGCTCCCCTAACCTAACACTGATTAAAGGGCTCCCTAGCAGCAGTTTGCATGACCGACATGAATGCGTGAAAATTGTAAAAGAAATGGGTGAATGGTATGATGGTGAATAGACCTTTTTTCAAAGAGGCCACCCTGTTGAATAATTATGTTGTCCAGCAGAAAAACAATGATAAAACCATGTATAATTATTACAATATGCATGATACAGTAATTATGCATGGCTCTATCATTGTTTTTATTGCTGGACTACACAATTATTCAGATTCGGCTAATGCTTCAGATGCATCCGGCCGCGCGGGACGCGAAGCCACCCTGGTGCACATCCCTAACCCCTCACCCGGCCTGCGGTGCACCCACCTGGCGGTGCACACGTGTGGTGGCTTCTTCGGAGTAATGACGATCATATACCGTGAGATTGGGTAACTTGCATCAGTGGAGGCTAACTTGCATAGCCCTCAAATGAATGACCTGGCTGGTCATTAAAATACAAAGTTAAATCAAAACAAAAATGGTAGAGTAGAGCTGCGAGCAGAGCTGCGTAGTTGTATTTTAATGACCAGCCAGGTCATTCATTCGAGGGCTATGCATGTTAGCCTCCACTGATGCAAGTTACCCAATTTCACGATAACAGTTAGCCTAACTCGTCAGTCAGACTTATTTATATATAGTACTAAGACCTTCGTACAAGTAACCCCAAATAACGAATTTTCGGCAGCCGGTTTGGCCTAGTGGATAGGGCATTGGTTTCGGAACCTATGGGTTCCTGGTTCGAGACCCCCTTTGGTCACTATCCAACTTGAAAAAAATTCTAAGTCCAGCCGGATGCATCTGAAGCTTTAGCAAAATGTCAATTATTCAACAGGACGTCCTCTTTGAAAAAAGGTCTATTGAAAAACTTGCCACAAGAAAATCCACTTTTTGATTGCGTGGGTAGACCCCATCAATCTTACCAATAGCTTCACCCAAATAAATTTACTTGATTGAAAACCTTCTGTCAGGTTTCAATTCTGTGCGTTTTTTAACTTTGTGGTGGTATATAAACCATCTGGTTTTTCCCGATAATTAAAAATTCAAACTTTCCATTGGACATGAGTGTCCATATTCCAGCGACAAAAAACATTCACATGGTTAATGATTTGTAAGAGGGAAAACCCGTTGAACTTTATTAGCAATTGTTCGAAAAGATCTCTGAGAAAACCCAGAAAGATCTTGCTCTAAAATTTACGTTTTCGAGTTAGAAAATTAACATATGGAGGAGATATTTTCGTGTTTTTTCTACATTATACTGCGTTCTGTAAAATACAACTATGAAAATCAAAATGGCGACAAGCAATTTCAGTGGATCATGGATTTTCTTCATCATCCAAAATTCAAATTTACAGCTTTCTACCCTTTATTTTCTGGTAGAAAATGGTATATTTGTTTTGTTGAAAGTATTATCTTTCAAATTCTCCTTATTGTAGCCTCTAAAATTGACATTTTTCAAATATTATGCATTATGCAATATGCATTATGTTTTATGCATTTTGGACCTGCCGAATTTCTAAACCAATAATTATATATATGATAGATATTTTGGGCCATTCCAGAATTTATCTGTAACAGGCAGCTGAACGACACGGAATTTCTAAAGGCAAAAGCTTTCACCAAAATTGAATTAAAAACGGCAACAAAGAGTGGAATATCCGACAGATTTTGCGAAAGTACATGGATTTTCATCTGAATTTCCTACCACCACTGGAAAAATAATTATTTCCGAGTGAAGAAAAAATTTGACAATGTATGTCGTCCAATAGGGGTAACAGAAATTTTCTGGAATGGCCCTTTGACCAAAAGTTATTACCGTCAACTGCTCTAACTTGGGACTATCTGACAAGATTGGGACTGCAATTCAGCCACCACTTCACCGAACCTCCAAAGTCTTTTGATTTGAGTCAATGAACGGCCTATTGAAAAATACATGAGATCTCTTATTTCATACCGAGTAGGCTTTTAAATCAAAAAGAAGAACAAATTAGTGGCAAAACGATGGAGCGTTTGACATCACTCACGCAGCAACTTACATACACACTCATTATTTGTTGATCCCATCGGGTGATAGGGGGTTAGGCGGCAGGCTTCTCTAATTCTCCAATTGACGTCCGGTCATTTTCAATGAAAACAAAAAAGTTAAAAAGTGTGCTCTAACAGTGAAAGTTATCGTGACATCGTGACATGGTATGACAGAAAGTATGATTGATAAACTTGATGGAGTTATCAAAACAAATTTGTTGTCAAAGAGATTTAACAGTAAGTGAAAATACAGGCCGGATATCAACAGTCCCATGTTTCGACCAATCGTCCCAAGTCAGAGCAGTTGATGGTATCCCCCTATTTTTACTTGATCCCCCTAAAATCTCAAACTCCCCATTTTATTCCGAAAATCTCCTATCCCCTATCCTTCCTATCCCACTTTTAGAAAAGTTGCATTGCCCTTAAAAGGGGGGTTCACACTATAGTGTCTGTTGATCCTAAAATCTCAGATTTGATAATGACTTGAGCTGGGTTTCTTCTTTTGCCTTGAAAATTGTAGCAGGGGGTATACATAGACCTTTTACTATTGACCTTTTACTATTGACCTTTTACTATTGATGATGTCATGTTGAATAATTAAAAACTCCAGATTTCTGGGAGGACTTGATCAGGTAGCAAGATGCTTTAAATTCAATTTCCTTTTCTAACCTTTTTTTAGGTGAAACTTGTTTTCTCTACGAACCTGAATTCGAGAGTTTGCCCCTACATATTCAAAGTATTTTAAAAGACCTCCAACAAGAGCTGGATGATGGTTAGTTTCTTTTCATTTAACTGATTATAAAAAATGGGCTGGTTGGCAATGGCTGGGTTTCCTTTTCTAACTCTGTTTTTACTGAAATTGAAGGAATGATATTATCAAATTTCCAATGCTGTAAATGACTGGTTACTGAACACTGATTATTAGAAAGAATCACATTCCTTGAAAGAGCTCTTAATGTATCCAATAGAAATAACAGTAAGAAATTTCTAAGTACTTCTGAAGAATGAGAATTGTATGAAAGAATGGGGGATTTTAACAAAAAAGAGTCGCTATGATGATAGGTGGTAAAATTTGTGAGCCGAACAATTTTCATGACCAAATATTTCAATTTTTGACTTTTAGGGGACATCACTGATAAAGGCTACCAAAAGAGAAGAACAGCTATTATTGCACCCTTTTTGAAACAATGTAAGTTTTTTTGGTATAATTCTTACGGAAAAAAAGAAAATAAGATCCTATATATTTTGACACTTCAGCCTATTTTTGCAGAGGTTAAAACCTCTTTAATACCCCCACCTTTTCACTTTTTTTGTATAACTAAAAACATAGAAAAAATCCCCTTTCCTTTCCAATATATTTTGTTTTTTCGAAATAATTTTTCACATCTGCTACAGCTTAAGATGGAAGTTTCTTCAGATTGAAAATGGTACTGGACTTGATTTGAAAAGGAGGTTATTGACACGTCTCTTTCTTTTAGATAAACCAGTGGTTGAAGAGTCACTGAAAGTTGAATTAGTGGAACCTTCCCTTGAAAAACTTCCAAAAACTGCTTTGAATGCATTGAGTCTTCTGAAGGAAGAGCTTGATAATGGTAAATTTCATTTCATTGTTTTCATCGTTCAGTCTGATTATTCCTACTCCGCCAATCAGATTTGATGGGTTATCACAGATCATTTTTTATAAGTATTATATTAAAGGGATAATCAGATGGTTTTAGATATTTGACATATGAGTTCATGATCCATAAATTCCTCTGTATTCCTGAGTAAAACCTCAAAATATTTTGACGAACTATTTTCCAAAGATATTCGAGCTACAATTTTTGAAGAAAGAAAACGATAAGAACCCATTTTCAGAAATTTCAAAATGCCTTATGTCTCGACTTTTCACAATAGTTGGAGGTATTACTCAGGTCAACAAAGGTTTCTGCAGGCTAAATATCACAAACCGATCATCCCTTTAATGATGCTTTCAAGAGAGAAGTTTAACTTCTAACTGAATTATTGCTATAGTTCTGCTTTCAACATTTAGAGGAAATCACGGAGAAGGGATATAACAAGAAAAGAGCGAAGATTCTGGAACCCTATATGTTGAAAGGTATTTTAATGATAACTCTTGAGTAAAGGAGAAAACCTAAACGTATGAATTTAACCACCCTGCCACGGTATTATTTATAAGCACTGTTTATCAATAATTATATAAGATTTCTTCCATCACACTGCACTTATGAAATCTATAAAAATAATTTTTGTTATTAGTTTCATTTAAATTGTCTACAACACTATAATCCACTATAATAAACTATTACTCTATTTTTTGATGTTTTCATGCTGTTATTGTATGAGTCAATTTTGGCCTTTAAAGTAAGGTTCTTTCCCTCATATTTTGGACATTTTTTGAACGTCTTGAGATTAATATGTCCTAATTGCCTGGAACCTTGGAATTTTATTTTTATTTTAGAAATTAGATATGCTAATTTAAAACTTGAGATACTTGTTTTTAAGGACAGTCGTCAAGACATTGGAAACTATCCGAAGTGAATTTCATTAAAACACTTTTCTTTTAGAGCCTTCAAGAGCTTCACTCCCAAGAGCAATTCAATTGAAATACCAAGAGCTTGACCAAGAGTTACAAGACGGTGACATCACAGATAAAGGATATCGCAAAAAGAGAATGAAACTAGTTCATCCTTATTTGGAAGCAGGTTAGGTTTGCAAGGTTTTCACGTATCATATAAAAACAAGTTCTTATCATTTTCATATTCTGAAGCAGCCAAAGGACAATTCAAAAACAACTGAAATGTACAAAGTAAAGTACAAACTCCCTAATTCGAAATGAAAGGAAAAACGAGCCATTTCAGCCGTAGAAATCTACTTTATTCTCCGATTCAAAGAAGATTCAGACATGTACGGCTGCTATATTATAATATATTAACGTTGTTTCTATTTTTCATTTAGTTCATCCATCATCCTACAGACGTTCAAACAGTAAAAAGTTCTCAGCTGTAAAGGCTTCAGTGAAACAGCAGAGGAAAGGTCTGCAACATGAAAAACACATTATGGAAAACGGTGAGAAGCTTTTCAAGTGTAAAGTATGTGGGGAAACATTCAAACAAGCACAAAGTTATAGTGGACACTGTCGATTACATAGAGGTAAGAAAATTGTTAAGATTTTTAATAGCTAAACTAATTTTAATATAATCACTTCATAAAATTCCGAAATTCTAAAATTCTCGTTTATAATCCATGTGATACAGTAATAAAGGTGTTATATTATGATATATGAATGTTCCTTCCCTTATTTTTTTGCGTATGTTCTACTTGGTCTGAATTACAAAAGCACTTGCATGGTAATTCACATATTCGTACAAACTTCCGAGAAGAGGTCAAGTAATGTTTGAGATTTACTTTTTTGCATTGACCTTTATCAGCTTTGTCGCTACCGTTAATGAAATAAATTGTACTTTACATTACAAGGAACAAAAGCCATCTACGTCGCAACAACGATACAACTCTTCTTATTCTGCATCTTTATCTAAACTTCAGGTGACCATCAAAAGCTGTACAAATGTAACATGTGTAATGCTACCTACACTACCAACAGTCATCTCAAATATCACATGTTTAAACATACAGGCGATTTCCCTTTCACTTGCACGTTTTGTGGGAAAGGATTCGCTGGTAAAAGCCAACTTAAATATCATGAACTTCGACATACTGGTGAGTGAAGTGAATTCATGATATGCACCACTGCATGGAGAGTCTTCTCATAGTTTGCAGAGGGGTATGAACCCCCTAGGTTTATTTCATCCCCCCTATATACCCATCCCCCCCTTTTGTAATGAAATCTTATCCCCCCCTTTTTTTTGAAAAACATAAACAAATATGGTAGACTAGAAGTGATTAGTCAAAATTCGATTATCAAATAAAAAACAGAAACAAATATGGCAGACTAGAAGAAGTGATTGGGAAAGTAAAAAGTTGTGTTTTGTTTTGATAGTACATATTTTTTTTACTTTAAAACACAAACTGACAATTTGTATTTGATTAGAAAATTGACCAAAATTTCCAACCCCCCCCTTTTTTATTTGATCCCCACCTACATTCCCATCCCCCCTAGTTTTTTTCGGCAGATCTCGGTACCCCCCCCCCTACAAAGGCCCTCCAGAAAGTTGGCATCCCCCCTATTAAAAAGGGGGGGTGCAAACTATGCTTCTAACATCACATCAGATGTACCCAACAGCTGATTAGTTGCAAGTGACGTATTGACTGATTTTACATCATTTACAACCAATCAGCTGTTGGGTCTATGGTGTGATCTTGAAAACATTGCAGTGATGCATATCATGAATATATTATTTACGATGATGATAATATCATGTTCCAAGTTTTTTCAGGTTTTGCTTAAGTTACGAAGCTTAAAGGAAAATCCACCATGATGGGAGCAAACGCTCAAATTTGTAGAGGCAATTCCCTCCGCGAATCGAATGTTTACTTCCCTAATGGCGTTAAAGTTACATAAGTTAGTTAAATTGAAAACCTCAATCTGAATTGACTTTTAAATAGACTTTGCTAATCTACCATCTGTCTATCAAGTTTGTCTCTTAAGAGATCTCTTTACTTCTTGATTTGTGGTTTATATGAAAATAATAAAATAACAGTGTAGTCCCCATAAATCGAACACGTACGAATTTTGTCCAACTTATGACAAATTTAAACTCAACTGCACCTTCTTTTGTTTTAGGGGATGCACCACACAGTTGTGACGATTGTGGAACGACTTTTTGGAAATTGAAAGGCCTCACTGACCACAAAAGTAAAGGATGTGTCAGTGATCGAAGTAGTATTGAAGAGTCCAACCAAGGAATGTCAAGCCAAAACATGATAGAGGTATAATTCGATGATTTGATTATTCAACACTGCTAAAGCGGAAAAGATTGAAATCTAATATGTTCTTTCTACTATGTGCCTGCGTCTTTTATTATAAACCTATTGATCAATTTGAATGTCTTTTTTTATAATCAGAGATAATTTTTAGCCCTTAATGTGAGAAGAATCCAAGAACGCCAATAAGAAGAATTATTAGGCTGAAAAATAAAAGGATAAGAAAAGAAAAAATCTGAATTAAAAAGTCTTTCTTGAAAGTGAACTTCATGTAAGTTTTCCTTTTCATAATCAGATGAATAACGAAGAAAGTGATCGTTCAGATTTCGAAGACGCTGCAGAAGATGAAGACGATGAACCGCCCAGTATGACTACGCCCTCCACCCTTCATACATTTAGCGCCCTCACTTCACCCTCTTCAGAAAGCAGCAACAGCTCAAACCGTTATATTTCATTACCACAACCTGATGTGACAGCAGCTTTGATGAAATCTAAGCAAACCACTTTTAAAGCTGAAGAGTCATGAGGAATATTCATGAGTTTTATTTCGAGTATTGCTATAAACGAGTAATAATAAGATCCGTAATCAACCATATCCTACATTGATTATTGGTAGAAGCTTATCAAGACTTTTAGCTACATTTGTCATTGCCTTGAGACTGTTATTCAGTTGAATTGATCATTTAATTTGAAATTTCCTCTTGAAATATCTGATATCTCATTTAACTGAAATCATTGAATACAGTTGTGTAGATTGTATATTTTTGTTTCTATTTTGGTCATGGCTTGGAGCTTGCAAATCCTACATCGGTTATTGGTAGAAGAATTCAACAAACTTAGCTGCACTGCACTGGCCATTGCTTTGAAACAGTTGATATTCTTTGAGATTGATATCCAGAATTTAAAATTTCCTCTTAAAATTTCGTAAAAATCATTGCATAAAATGATTGTGGAGATGTTTTTTCTTTCTCTTTTGGTCATTGCTTGGGTTCACTCCAGAATTTATCTACTCCATTTAACTTTATCATAGGTAACAAACAGATCATATTATTTTTCATTTTGCTTAAATTTTGTATTTTTTACCAAGAATGTTTTTACTTTTTGTTCTGTGTTTCTTTCTATTTCGCTTGTAGTTATTGATTTTCCATTTTTTAATTTCACAGATTGATTTTATATATTATTATTATAGTTGTAGAGTGTATATTTATTTAGAAGTCAAGTCCCTTTAATGGATAAATTTGTGTGGGATTTTTTCGCGAATCAGATGTTTTTCAACTAATTTCTTCCATTTCTTCCATATTTCTTGGCAAAAACCCAGATTTTAACTGCGAGGGCTGAATTTCGCTAAAATAGCTTTTGATTCGCAAAAAGCTCGAAAATAAAATCCACCTAAGCGAATTTGTGATAATTTAGTTACTTTAAATATTTCTGTCAAAAAGAAATGAGTTTTTTGTTTAAATATGATTCGAATCTTAACGGTTTTGTTTTTAAATAAGGGTGATATCGTTTGCTTATTCATCAATTTTAACTTACAAGCTTTTTGGACCTACCCCGGTGGAGGTCCTATAAATTAACCTGTATGTTTGTTCGTTCGTCTGTTCGTTCGTCCGTTCGTCTGTTTGGGCTAAAAAACGGGTTTTTTCTGTTTTTTTTTTTTGCATGAAAGTAGGGTACCATCATAGGTAAAAGATGGCTCAAGCAGCTTTTTGCAAAAAAGATTTTTTGGCTCAAAAATTACTCAATTTTTTTTGCCCATGAGGGCTTACTTTTGAAGAATATGTGTGTTTAGACAAGAAATTTTGGTTGCTTGGCGTGTTTTTATAAAAAAACTGGCCAAATTCGATATTTTTTATAAGCACATTATCAATTACTTAGGTATTAGCTTTTCTCGAGATTGACTCTTTCATTCTTTATGATTCTTTGCACAAAGATGCACAACTATGAACCCTCGAATGTAACGGAGCCCGATTTTCGAAAAAAAATGTTTATGGGCAAATTTGGGCCAAAAAACGGCTGAAAAAAGGGTTTTTTGGACTTCTTGAAAAATTGGATCATTAATTTTTTCAAATTTTTTGCATGAAAGTAGGGTACCATCATAGGTAGAGATGGCTGAAGCAGATTTTTGCAAAAAATATTTTTTTTCATTCTTTATGATTCTTTGCACAAAGATGCATAACTATAAACCCTCGAATGTGACGGAGCTGGACTTTTGTAAAAAAAATTTTGGGGTAAATTTCAGCTAAAAAACAGCCAAAAAAAGGGTTTTTTGGACTTTGTGAAATATTGGATCATTGTTTTTTTCTGATTTTTTGCATGAAAGTAGGTAAAAGATGGCTCAAGCAGATTTTTGTAAAAAAAGAATTTTTCAGCTCAAAAAACGCATCTTTATCTATAAGAATCACTACCAATAAGCATACATCAATGTTCTTAGTCAAATTACTCAATTTTTTTATGAGATAGATGTTTTTTTTGCTCATGAAGTCTTGAATTTGAAAGAATATTTCAAGAGCAATTTTGGTTGGTTTCTAAACGTTTGTTTTATAAGAAACAAACGACCAATTTTAATAGATCATCACTATTTGTGTTCTGAATGAATGTTTAATGGTCACGTCACGCAGGTATCAATTATAAATGTGTTAAATGCATAACCAGGTAGGTCCATAAAAGTATCACTTGTTTCACATTGAATTGACATGGATGCGGATCAAGATTGGTCAGAAAGAGGAAAAGAAAAAATTGTTTTGCTTATATTAGCAGCATAATAAAACAATAGGCAGACACTGTTCTGATATGAAATATGTGGCTGATATGAAGCGGGAACACTGTAAAAACAAAACCTTTAAGAAATGTTTCATTTGTTTAATTTTCTCTTTTTTTCACACTGAAGAGTGGTTCAAGTTTTTATATGGTGGATCTTCACCACCAATGAGCAAACAGGACAACAAACAAACAAAACCTAAAGAAGAAGATAAGATAAAAAATTTAAAATGTCCGTCTTTTATTAATACGCTTCCTGAAAATTTTAAAGTTTCATTTTTAGCTCATTTTTGCATTTTGATAAATATGGATTTTGGTGCTAAACTTTTTATCTTTATAGCTGTAACTTATAGTGAGTATGCCCTACTATTTATTATTTATTTCTGGAAAGCGATATTCGACGATAGATTCTTTTCATTACAAATGCTTCAGTTTTAACAATCTTTTGGGTCAGTTACACAAGATTGTATTGTCTAACCAAAGGCTATTTTGACTATATATTTTATTTTATCTTATAGCAGTTGTACTACAGGTAGTTTTATGCGCTGCAGAAGTCCATCATTCCCAAAATCAAAGCTTGGCGTCTATTCCTGTTTTCAAAGAAATCGAGCAACTTAACAGAGGTTGGAATGGGTTATTCGAAAAACGAAATCAGATCACTTATAACACTTTAACAGGATCTCAACCTTTGCACCAAACCAACGCCGACAAGAGAACTTCCAAGGCAGATCAGAAACTCAATGAAAGTATTCAAACACTCATAAATACACGTCTTATGAGAGCACAACATGCAATGAACCACTCCATGGACCGAATGGTCGACAAATTGCTTATGAAGAACGCTATCAAACTTGTCAAAAGAGCACGCCCATCACGCCCACTTAATCCACTGAGCCGAAACAGTAATAAAATAACTGTTGGTAGTAAAACCACCTCGAAGCAGGCGGTCAAAAGAATTCACAAATCACGCCCAATTGCAACTTCAGTTGAGAAAAATCCTAGTGCCATTACTAAGAACAATGGAAAAACAAGGCCCCGCGCCTATAAAATCCATGATTATATTATTTCAAAACATACGAAAGCATCACGACACCTGCACAAGTCGCCCAAAGGAATGATCGGTGTCCGAAAAAAGAAGAACGTTATTCATAAACGTTTTCTCGGACACGATATGGTAACAAACCACAACAACCAAAGATTGGAATCGATTGAACCTCTTGTCATAGACATAAAACAGCAAATTTATTCCGATTTAGCAAAAAGAAATCAAACACTTGACGACGACTTACTTGGCATCAATGAAGAGATTAAATCGTATGATCCCACTGGCAATGTTATTCGTGACAAACTACTGGGTATGTCCAGGGAACAGATGTTTGCTACTACAGCTAAGGATAATTTTGATATTTCGAGCAAGGGAGGAAAAAATCAAGTTGCTTACTTCATTGGAAATCTTGCTTCGAATGATGGTGCCTCGACAGGATTGCCTGGTCCTGAAAATAAACGCTTTTCAGATTCCTCGTTCTCTAAAATCCAAAGACCTTTTGATGCAACAACAAGAAATTTTGTTTATAATAAAAGAGATCCTTTCGAAAAAAGAGGTTTGAATCAGAATCAAATTGCTCTTCCAGATGTGGCAATGTTTCCACTCTTTTTACCTGGAACTGCACAAGACCTGAAACTTGATCATGGTCCCCAATCATCGATCGATAAATCAGCTACTGGAGAAAGAACTGGCCTTGGAATAGGTATTGCTTTATTCTAAGACATTATGTATTTCAATTAAGTCCAAGTTTCAATTATGTTCTAATAAAGTTTTTTTAATCTCACCGTTTTGCGAGAACTGTTGTGCAATTTTCTAAGAAATGGGATGTTTTAGAGTCGATAAAGCCCTCTTGTTTTTAATAATTTGGTCATTGAATCCTCATTTATGTTAATATAATTATGTCTAAATAATAAAAAAACGTTTAATTCCCTACCAACAGGAATGCAGGATTTTTCGTACCATCATGATCTCGATGCTCCTTTCTTCGGTAATCGCGCTCACAAAGAAATCTTGAAAGTGGAAAACCCATTTTACCAAGATGGTGGACAATCTCAAAAAGAAACATTTAAAGTTGACGCAAATGGTTTTTCCCTACAAAGTGAAGGAATTCCATCTCATACAGGTAAATGTTAACCTTACATGCACTCGGACGATGTCTGCGAATTTAAAGACCAGGCTGACCTCTGAAGATCTTTCTTCTTGTGGGGTGGTGAAATTTGACTTACGCTGGACACGCCATAATAAACATATCAATTTGATCAAAATAAGTTTCAGTTTATCGACCCAGTGATATTCAAATTGGAAGTTTATTGCGGCTTTGATCACGAGATTATTTACGTTTGGCTACGTTTCGAGAGATTCTTCTCCCATCATCGGACACCAATAAGTTAAATCTAACTCTATTGATCAATTTTCATTTCAGATTCGACCAAGCAAGTGTCAGAGGAATCAATATTTGGTCACATCACTAGTAACAACGAAGAAGCTGGAAAGAAAGATATTATCTTCAAAAGAACTCCAGGTATGAAAATATTCAATATTTTGAACAGAAGAAATTTTCATTTGTAATATCTAAGCAAGGCTACGCATTTTTTATAAGAACAAACTATATTAGATTTTTTTAGATTTTCGATTTGTCTCGATGGCCAAAACATCAAAAATTTTAAAACTTTTTTAAGATTTCACGGATTTTTTTAGGAAATCGCGTAAACTCTTTTACAGCTTAGCAGGGACCTGTTATTACTTGGAATTATAGAAAGACTCAAGTAATGGAATTCGGATCAACGGTATTCAACTCTAGTTTGATATCTTATAATAAATAACGTGCCGTGAAGAAACTATCGACTTTAGATTCTTTAAAATTTCGACATTTTGACATATTTGTACAGATGAGCCCTTCAAGTTATCGTCAAATGGTTCGAAAAGAATGTTATCTAAGAAAGACCAAGCAGGTATTACATATAAAACACCCGTCTCACAGCCCCAGTGGAACTTTTTCCTCTGTAGGATAAAAATTCCTATTGAAATCCCAATGGGGATAGAATTTCTATTTCTATAATTGTTCAAAAGTTAAATCCAGTGGGGATGGTTTTGGAGTGCAATTTTTAAACATTTAATTTCGAGTGGGGATGAAATCAAAAAATAAGTCAATTTCCCTGTGGGGCTAAAATTCCAGGGTATTTTCCTACGGTTCCAATGGGGCTGGGGTCCCGGTGGGTCTGTGACACAGGGGTGTTATAGGGTGTTATAAAACCTTCCTCTCAATTTCGAACTCATTAGCAAGAATACAAGCTTTTATATATCTGGATTTTATTCAGCGAGCTAGCATTGCGATTGCACTGGAATACTTTTGGAGCAGCTTTGGATGCTTTTAAAGGTTATTATGATCACTTCAATGGTTGTGAGTAAAACCTCCAAATCCATCTTTTTCTCTAATCTTCTTCCTAATTCGAGATATTAAAGTTACAAGTTTTTACATTTTAGCAAGAAAACAATTTAATTTTGACGTGTGTTTTTTTAACCCATTTTGAAATTTCGAATTGTCCAATCTTGTCTGTTAGACAAAATGATTTGGATAGGCTTCACTCACCAGGAATATGAAAGGAAATGAAGATCTCAAACCATCTGAATATCCCTTCGAGGTTTCGTACGTAGATTGAATGATTTCAACCATATATTTTCTTGAGAGCAGAATCAGACGAAATATACGAGACGAGGAACAAATTGAAAGAACTTGAAAAAGAAAACGAGAAATTGAAGAAGAAAGTACAAGAAATGAGTAAAAGTGTTGCTCCTTCAAACCACCATTTGTGACCAGGTGAACCTTTTTGAAAACCAACAATATACCCTAGTCTGAATCGCATATGGAAAATCTATAAGAAACTCTTTTGTTGGAGGTTGAGCAAACATGTCCCCCGTCACCCGGGGGGGCCAGGGGGCCATGCCCCCACCAATAATTTATAAAATACTTTTTTTTACTTATAAAATATTTTTCATAGTGCTAAGCTTTGAATTTGAGGAGCTTATCGTGATCTGTCTTAGGTAATCTGTGAGATTTCCATGTCTCACTAAATATAGCGTTTAAGGGGGTAAAATAAGAGTGAAAATCAAATATTTTCTTCGTCGCCCAGCCATGGTGGGCGACAAAATTTTTTGGCCCCCTCAATATGATTCACACGCAGGGGGGCATGGCAGAAGCCTAAACCCATCTACACTCAAAGATTCGTAGAACTTCGACTTCATGATAAACAACAGCTCTCAAAACGCCTTTATAAAATTTATCTCAAGTTCTATCCCCCAACGCACATTATAATTTTTTTTCCTGTTTCTATTCAGGTTATATGGGTGTGGCTGGCTGGGTGTGGCAGACTTATGGTGGATTATCATTCGAACATAGAACATTGAACATTTTTCTAATTAAAAGTTTTTCTTTTAGTAACCAGTAGTAACAGAAGTAATTTTGTTAATTGCTCTGTTCACTTGTTTGTCTGTTTACGGTGTTTTTCAAATGAAATATTTCTTTTCTTTGTTCTGTTTTACATTTTGTTTTGATTTTATTTACTCGCCCTCATTGAGCATAATGTAAACTTTCTGCAAAATTAAAATCCGATAATTTATGCACAATTTTCTTTTTCTGCAAAAATCCAAGAAATTTTATTGTTGCAATCTTTAGACTTTGGAGATATTTTTGAATTTTGGTGATTTTTTTGTTCACTTCCAGTAAATGTCTTAACAATGCGATAGGTAAGTTTATTATGTCCATAATTATATCATGTTAAATGCACATTTCTTCATAATCAACCAGGTTGATAAGGCTCGAGCCCTCAAAATTGCCATCTATATTTTTTCACTATCCTGCTAAAGTAAAAGCATTTTAGATAATCTAAACATATGGCAAAATATCTTAAACTGGTAAATTTACAAGTCACTTTTCAATCATGACATTATTATGGTTTCTGATGGCTAAAGTTGGATCGTCTCTGAATGTTTAAATCTCTACTCTCAGAACTTCATATCAACAACCAGATGGTTGAGATGATTATAATAGGTTTCTAACGTCATTCTTTTTCTATTTTTTAGATTACGAGGTCCAGCTTCGGAATGAATTTGCTTGTTGTTTTTGTCCTATTCATTTCTTGTAAGTATGTTTCAGTTTGCGATCTTAAAATTGAAAAAATGTAAGAACATTAAGCGAATAAAAGAGAAGCTATCATTTGCATGACCTAGCATGCTAGACCACTAATTTTAAGCAGAGTGAAAACTAAGCAAAAATAATTGAAGGGACGAATCGTTTATCTATTTTGTTTGAATTACAGAGAGATTCAAATTACAAAGAGATTGAAATTATATAGAGTATTTTACGCGGGTTTCATCTCGAAGTGACCTGCGAATTAGTTCGAACAATAGAAAAATTTGAATAAAAGAAGCAGGAAGTAGCGACAGTTTACTGTATATTTCACTTTTCATCTTCATATTAAAACACTGACATGTAGTTTTTATGACTATCTGTTTCAAGATTGTGATATATTCCTATCTCTTTTGTCTCAGATCAATGCCAAGCATTTGATTTACCAGAACCACCGGAATTCGCCAATCATCCAGATACTCGAATCTCCAAATGGAGTGGTCCATATTTCAACGATGAAGACCAAAAAAGGGTATTCCAATCCCTCCTTCACGGGCGTTCTGCAAATGAAGGGAGAAGGAGAGCAGCTAGTGATACATTAGGTTTTGATCCTAACAGATTATTTAATCCTACGGTGGAGAGACCACACAGACGAAGGAAGCCTGAAGGACCTGAAGCCATGACTTTTGAAGGTAATGATATTATTACAGAGCCTCGACTGTATAGCTATTTCAGATTCCTCCAGATATGGCCGTTTCTGAAATCCATCCCTTTAAAATTTTTTCTTACTTGTAGGTAACGAAGCAGAAGCTCATCCAGAAGATGGGGTCAGCCCTGAAGAAAAACTTGCCCATCTTGTCTCCAAACCAATCATGGAATACGCCAAGGATGAAAGTGAAAACCGTGGCGAAAGTAGAAATTATCCTGGTGAACCAAGCGAGGAAAGGAGACATCGGGATGAAGGTTATGGTGAGCGGAGATCTGAGGGCGGAGAAGGTGACGATAATGAGCGACGCGAGCGGTTTGAGGGGAATGAGGGTGACCGAACAGATGCAGAACACTTTATGGAGGAGAAACGAAGACCAGAAAATTTCCGAGAAGAAGAAGGGCGTCGAAGATCTGAGAGAAATTACCGAATTGGCGCGCCTGGGCGGAAAAACTTAATGATGAAAGATGAAAGGCAGAGCTTTTTTCCTGGTCTAGAGCACGGACATTTTTATCCATCTAAAAATGAGAGGTTCAGTGAATTATATTCGAGAAGTCGTCACCAGAGAGGTGAAAATAATAGAAAACTGATAGAACAAATCAGACAGTATATTAAACGATCTGATTTACCGAAACCCTACCTCAACAAACGCTCCAAACTTATGAAATCACACTCTAACACTATTAGAAGATCTCATGTAAGAAAGCGATCTCATATAAAAAGCAAAGGTAAAAAATCATTAATCACTGGAAAACATCAAAGAAGTCATGTCTCAAAACCACGTCTCATAAAGCTATCCGCTAAACGATCGAAGGTTGAAAAGGAACACAACAAAAATAAACCAACGAAAAGACACTCGGCAAAGCGTTCAAGTGTCAAAGAAAGCGCACTCAAAAAGAGGAATTCAACCGCAGTCCACCGAGATGAGATCACAAATCATGAAGAGAATCAGTCTGAAGTTCCTGGTCAGGAAAGCTCTAACTTTGGAAACCAATTTTCAGAATCTTATCGTAACAAAGACTCTAACAATGGAAATAATGGTTATTCTGATGGTGAATATTTTGGTTCAGATTCCCCTGATACTGGCGACGATTCAGTGGCGGAGGCGATGCATGGAGCCAATGATGATACAGAGCAGCTCATTAAATCGTTTGCTAACGATAAACAGTTTGTGAAGAGTTTGAATGGAGATTTCACGAGCGATGGAGGAAAAGATGTGTTATTGGATTCGGAGCGTATTGAAGGCTTTGATTCTCATCTATTGGGTGGGGAAGGAAGACACCGCCAAGGCGCCACCAGACAAGGTTAGTTCCCAGACTTTCACTTATACAATTTGTTTTAGTGTTTTTGATCGAACATTCCTATTGATTTGAATTATAGATTTCATGAAACATTTCATATTTATTTGGTTGAGCTTTTAAGTTGTTTCAAGAGTGGGTATTAAAAAAGAGGCTGCTTCTTCACTCTGGTTATCTTCAGAACTTCTGCTTTAAATGGCTCTCGGAGATATTTGCGTATCTTATATTGCATGCTTCAAACTTTGCAGTTATTCAAATATGTCTAAGATTGTATAGTCAACCAAGTCGATAAGTCAAGCCTGCATGTCAGTAGTAACTCCATAATAAAGCTCTAGTTTAGACGGCCAACTCTCTGCCCTGCCTTTTCGAACTCTGAGAGTGGGAGTAGGCAGAAAGTGGATAGAAAGTTGGCTGTTGAAATCTTCACATGAAAAACATTGAAAAAAGTTATATTATTGACGTCAGAAGAAGGTAACGCATTGACTTTAGACATCCAACTTTCTGCCCACTTTAATTCACAATCAGAATAGGGAGGGCGAAAAGTGAATCGTCTGATATGAATTTTCTTAACCAGCTGTGCATGTCCCCGTAACACCACCAGCGCCTTTAGAAACTCACCGTGAGCCTTCACCTTCACAAGCACCAGATGTTGTAGATACACAGAGTTTAGCCAATCAGATAATGCATGACACAGCAGATTTTACAGAGTTCAACAGAGAGCAAGCGACTAAAAATTTATTGGGTTTATATGGTAACAAACAGCGAAATAATGGTAAATGACTTTGTTCTTTGAATATGTTGTTGTTTATTGCCGCATTCTGTTCTATATATCAGTAGACTAGAGTACTTCTCGTCGATATTACTTCGTAGTGATTTTAGATGATGACCCAGTGAGTTAATTATTTAATAGCGCCATCCAGTCCATCAAACTCCTTAAGTGCACCCTGGGCTATCTATTGTTCTTTTCAGATCAATTTTATAAACACTTTTTCCCAGGTTCCAGGCTTTAGACTTGGGAAGGAACCAAGTTAATCAGAGTTTGCTCGCATGATATTTCTTTCTAAATGTGTAATATTTTACATTGCAGTGGATGTTATTCTGTTTCCTTTTTGTAATAATTTAGAGCATACTTTTTGTGGAGCTAAAACTTAATTGAAACGGTTCCAAAATATCCTGTTATAAACCCTTTCCCACCCCAACAAGAGAAACACGTAACCCGTTCTCCTCGTGCATGTGTCTCTTCCCGCAAAAAAAAGCAAAACGCGAAAATCGGAAATGTGCGCGAAAATTATTTTTTACACTGCACAGAGGAGAGCGACTAAACCCATTTTTCCTTGTTTTTCTTTCAGATCTCGGGCTTCCTATTCAAGACGCAGATAATATTCATACCGGAGCGCACAACGTCGGAAGCTTAAGTAACGGTATCGAAAACGGTGGAGTTCTGTTTACGGGCGCGCCCGGACATAACGAAATGACGCCCTTACAATACGGACAACATCTTGATAACGTGATGCACCAATTTTTACCGCAAGAAGAAAAAGGGAAATTGCAAAATCCTGAGAAAGATCATTTAGTGATTGAAACGGCACCCCATACCAAGGTTGCTGCAGATGCTGTGTCAAGACAACCGAAACTTGAAGGTAAGAACTTTATGATCAATTTTGATTTTTTTGCATGCTTTTTTTGTGTTTCGTAACTAACACTTTTGCATGACTGAATGGTTTTACTTTTTTTGCCGCTTGTAATTGTAAGGACATAGAATTTGCGATCTGATGAGTGCTTTTGGATGCTGTCAATATTGTCGGAGATGCATGAAATTTTTATATCTGCTGTAGAATCGCATGACTTTTGACGGAATTTTTGTCGCATGTATGCAGCAGATTATCTTTGTAAGTAGTATTTTTCATAATTTATTTTGTAGTTTTATTTTCAAATTTACCTAGAAATTATTTCAATTTTTTAAAACCTTAAAAGGTCATTCAGCGCTTTTCTTGAGATGTGTTAATGGACTCTTTTATTCCATAGGAAAAAAGTTGAATGAAACCGCCAAAGCAGTTAGCAGACATCAAACAGTGAAAAATTTATCGGAAACGCCCAAAGCTCGAGAGGAGACGCCCAAGAGTAAAAAAGGAACTTCCAATATACATGAAGAGAATTCTGAAGCTCCTGGTAGTGGGAATGAGTCTAGTGAAGAAGAAGAAACAAGTGGAAGTGGAGCTAGTGAAGAGAAAACAAATGAAAAGAAAAAGAAAGAAAACACCAAATTGAAGAAGAGGCGTGGAAAAGCTCTCAAAGCAGCAACTAGATCCTTCTCTGGTTTGTTCATTTTTACTCTCTTCTAAAATTTTTAAATTTTAGTAACAACTTTAATGGAAAGATCTTATTTCGCGGAACCTGTCTCTCTTATGTGCTTCGTTCTTCGTTCATTGGAGTATTAGGATCGGAGTATGTACTACATAATGCTTCAAAATTTGACACATTCCAGTTTCCCTATATTCCCACCCTTAATAAAATTGAGATTATAATTATCCAATTCTTCTATGCGATACAGGGACTTATAGGTTCCAAAAAGGTACCCTTAAGGGTGGCACATACCCATGCCCTTGACTTACCAGGACATAGAGTAAGGTTAGGGATAAGGAAAGTTTCTGACTATCGTCCAATTTTACGACTAGCCCCTTTTGCAGAATCTTGACATTATTTCCCAATATCTTTTACAGTGAACAAAGAGTTCAAAAACATTCACGAAGAGATTGCTTATATGCAGAAAGAGTTGAATGACTTGAAGGAGAAAAATGGGAAAAAGAAAAGTAGCACTTCAAGAAGAACCAAGAAATCGAAAAAACATAAGAAAGGTATCAATGGACCGTATTTCTTTTTGATTGAATATGAACTAATTTAGGGATGGCCTTGGGCTAATATTATAGTCTCTATGGCTAAATTTCCAGCTTTATCGAACATTAAAGTATTACTTTTACCTTGTTTTGTGTTTCAACCTCTAATCCTAAATTTCTGATTCCAAATTTTTCGCGTAAACAAAATTTCACAAATCGGCCTCTCTTTCACCCATATTCTTTGAAATTCCAAGGGGATTTTTTCAAAATTTCTGATTTCAAAATTTATTTTCAATAAATTTGCAATCTTTCCTTTGTTTCTTCAATACTGTCAGTGAAAGACGAAAGTGATTCAGACGATGAAGTCGTAAACAATGAAGACAATAAAACTTCAACAAGCAAGAAATCTCACAATCCAAACAATGGAGCAAACAAAGTGATGGATCCTTACGCTTCCGTTGGTTTCGTTCCACCAAACAACAAATGATCAACTTGTTTTCTATCTAACTTACATAATATTATAAACCTAACCTTATAATATGTTTTCATCACTACAAGGTGTTCCGAAAACTACAGACTACACTAATAAGATTTAATATCCAGTATACCTGATAATAATATTATAAACCTAACCGTATAACCTATTTTCAGCACTACAAGGTGTTCCGAAAAAAAGTTCTGTGTCAGACTATATACGATCTATCCAAATAGGATTTTGTTTGTAATACATGTACTTCTCTACTAATAATAAACTTCACCTTATGGCCTATTTTTAGCACTATATGATTTACATTTTGCCTACATGACGCTCACTAACGACTCGATGTTTTGAAGACTTGTTCTTTCTTGGATATGTTCTTTTTTCAAACAAGCGAAGATTGGACAATGCATTGAATAGATAATTAGCACAGGCTGCAACATTAAATTAGTGTCTTTTACTTATTGATATCAAAAATAAATTGTAACTTATTTTATATTAAAAATTGCGTATAAATTAACGAAAAAATATATCAATCATAGATTGTAATTAATTAATTGCTATCCTTCGATTCTTCGTTTATACTTATCTTCACTTTGAAATGTTAATATTGTCAGTAGTTGAAAATAGTTTCATTATCATCATATTTATAATCTATTAACTTTGTACTTATAGACGGCAGATGACAAACTAGTGTTCTTTCAAAGTATTCTAAGGTTATCAAATAAATTTCACTAACTGCATCTCAATAGCGATCATCTTTATTTCTTCATAGCTGGTGGCCACCGACAGCACACGGTGACAGCCGAACAACATCATTCAATCGCGACTGATGATGCTCCTGAGGTCGATGCGGCGCTACGTGGCCACCATAACCCGTTTTATGGACCTGCTCCTCACGGCACCGAAATGTCTTTTGGATACTTCAATCCACATGGAATCTCTCTTACACATAATCAACGTGGTGAGGCCACGGATGTATACAATGGTCACTATAGCAACAATATCATGTCCTTGGACAACCTTCCTGAATATAAATTCGAACAATCTGAAGCAGCAAATCATATTCCGGTTTCACCAGGCGATGGAGAAGGTCATCAATTAAACACATCACCATATTTCCAAAATTTTATTTACCCCCCTAATGAAACACCCATTACTAACGCCCACCGCCCTGCTGCTACAGCGACATCTCTACATGGAGTACACCACCAGGCTCCACGTATATCAGCACACCCAGGCACCTTTAGTACCCCTATCCATCATTTTGATAACCCACCAAATATTGGCCTTCACACTCATCCTGCCCCTATCCTAGGAATGCATTCTTATGCAGCCCCCGTTGTTGGGTTACCCTCCCACGGATATGGAACTTCCTATCAGATCCCAGTTGCAGGGTTCAATCCCCATGTAGCATCCCCTGCAGTGTTGCATCCGGCCCCTGTTCACACTATTCAGCAGCCACGCCCTCAACTTGTCACCTTTGGCTATGGCCACCAGTATGCGAGCAATGTTGGCCGCCCTTACCTCAGCCAATCAACTGTGGAACAAAACAAAGTCACGCAAGCTGTCTCTCAACTAATCGGAAAAATTGCAAAGGAGGCTGAAAGCCAAAAAACTGCTCAAACCAATCTTGCTCAAGCAGTAAATACAGCTGTTCAAAAAATCGTTGACAGCAAAATGAAACCAACAGCTAGCAACCCTGCCCCTGGAATGGCTCCCCCGCTTGCTGCCTCAGGCTCCCCACCTGCTGCCTCAGGCTCCCCACCTGCTGCCTCAGGCTCCCCACCTGCCACCTCAAGCTCCCCACCCGCCTCTCTTGGCGCCCCGCCACCCGCCTCAGGGCTTCCACCAGCAGTGCCAATGACCCAGGAGGTAATTGACTGCGATGAAGAAGAGGAGTGTTCCCGTCCCTCTGTACCAGCTACTACAGCTACAGTAGCTGAACTTGGTGCCAACTCCCCTGGCCTTGCCACTAGTACAGGTGGTAGTGAGTCCTCTACTACATCAAAACAAGAGTCTGCTTCTCAAGTAGGCAAAGTAGCTGGACAGGCTGCTGCAAGTATGGCTCAGAAACAAGGAGCAAGTCAAGCCCAAGCAGGAGCAGCTGCAACGCAGGTTAGTTCCCTTGTTTCATATTGTTGACATGTTGTGATCTCTTTCTTAGGTAGAGGCCTTCCATCCTATGCTAAGAAGAGGTTGACTGTCTGCTTCACTAGTTTTGGGTTCAGTTGTTCACTTTTGCTTTTGGAGAGTTGGGTTTTAAACTTCATTAACAGTTCTGTATTGCTTTCTTAGTGTTTACATCCGTTATATTTTTGCCTTGAAACTCGTTGAATAGCTTTCTTTTATTATTACAGTTTCTCTACCTGGATTATAAATGTTATTTTATTTTAGGCTGCAGCCCAAACGGCAGCAAAGACTGCTTCAGCTAACGGTGTTTCTCCAGCACAAGCAACTGCCGCAGCAGAGAATGCAGCCATGGGAACAGCTGGTCAGACCGCCGGTGCCACATCCACAGATGTGTCAAAAGCGACACAAGGAGCCATACAAACGGGAGCTACAACTTCAGGCAATGACGATTCTCCTGTCCAAATTTCCACGGCGATTGAAGCAAGTGGAGCCACTACGGCTGAAGAAGCCAAAGCCGCACAATCAGCCGCTGCTACTGTTACAGAAACAGGTGCCACTACTGATGATGCCGTGAAAGCTGCACAAACTGCAGCACAGACTGTTAAACAGACAGGTATCTTATTATGTCATTATTTGCTCCCGAGGGGAACGTCAGTCATACCTGTCAACAAGCAAACCTAGTACCCCCTGCCTGGATTAACGTCTCCTTAACTCGAACAGGTTTTCTTGTCCCGATGCCTTATAAACCTTACTCTATAACTCGAAATGTTCTTAACTTGAATAAATTTGTGTTCCCCGTGCGTCAAAGAGAGTCATAGAGATTCAACTGTAACATTTTACAATTTTTATCATACGTTTTGTATTTTGACTTTGAGGGTTAACTGGCCCCCATTCCCAACAACTGTGGTATTAACCATTAACCTAGGCAAGCTCATTCAGAATTAGTTAATACTACTAATGGTTCTTCATGCCTTAGGCCAGTCTCCAAAGTCATCTATCTTTTTAATGTACTGTATTTTCAGGTGCAAGCGCAGGTCAAGCAGCACAGGTCGGTGTGAGTACGACTCAAGCAGCACAAGAAGCAGAAGAAGACCAACAAAAAGCTGATCAGCAAGGAGGTAGGTTTTTCATTCTGTCCCCTTTGCCTCTGGAGACTTGGAATTTCGCACACTTCATCATTGGGTGATTTTCGAAAATCCTAACTCGCTAAAGTTTCAGGGACTCCAAAGAAAGTCATCATATATTGTGATTCTCAAGATATTATTTTATTATAGGTCTGAATTAGCAATAATAGTTTTTTTCTCGGTCGGTAAGTTTTAACTATAGGAATTTTAAAGTTTTCACTTGAGTTTTTTCATCAATTTCACAATTTGGCCTACATGTGACTTTTAAAGCTACTGACGCTGAGCCAGTGCGGTGAAGTCAGTGCGTTTGACATTTAAAACACGTATTGTAAACGACTCCAGCATCATGAATGTTTTCCACCTTACCCACACACAGGTACAGTGACAGAGGAAGGTGCAACAGAAGGTCAAGCCCAAGAGACAGCAAATGCTCAGGAAGCTGCTCCTGCTGCAGGTGCAGCAGGTGCAGGTATGTATTCTATTGGTTGGTTGTGGTGACCAATTGTATGTATGTATTTCGTATCAACTTAACATTTTTGCAGACATCAAGTGTTTTTACCCAAGATCTTTATGTAATTTATGCTCTGAATTAATTGTAAGCATTCCGCTGCTTTCTTTATTTTTATTAATTTTTTTGGCTTGAAATATGTATTTACATCAATCGCATTTTGAGTATTTGCTCAAGAGTCAACTCTACTCGGCTAAAATTTACGGAATTAATTGCATAGCTCTTTTGTTAATTTCTGCTAAGGAGCGACAGGAGCTGCCACCGAAGGAGGAGCCGGGGCACTGGACGCAGGAGGAGGTGCTGGAGCACTCAACGCTGGAGGAGATGCAGCCGGAGCACTCAATGCAGGAGGAGGTGCTGGAATACTCAACGCTGGAGGAGGTGCAGCCGGAGCACTTAACACAGGAGGAGGGGCGGCCGGAGCACTCAACGCAGAAGGAGGGGCAGCTGGAGCACTCAACGCAGGAGGAGGGGCAGCCGGAGTACTTAACACCGGAGGGGGGGCAGCCGGAGGAGGGGCATCCGGAACACTTAACGCCGGAGGAGTGGCAGCCGGTGCACTGAACGCTGGAGGAGGGGCAGCCGGAGCACTCAACGCCGGAGGAGGGGCAGCCGGAACACTTAACGCCGGAGGAGGGGCAGCCGGAGCACTTAACGCCGGAGGAGGGGCAGCCGGAGCACTTAACGCCGGAGGAGGGGCAGCCGGTGCACTGAACGCTGGAGGAGGGGCAGCCGGTGCACTGAACGCTGGAGGAGGGGCGCAGCCGGAGCACTCAACGCCGGAGGAGGGGCAGCCGGAGCACTCAACGCCGGAGGAGGGGCAGCCGGAGCACTGAATGCAGGAGGGGTCACCAACACAGCAGGTGGTACTGATGTTACTGACAAGTTGAATGGTGGTGCTGATGAAGCAGTTGGTGGTAACGCTGCTGCTCAAACAGGTTTGACAATAATCATAATTCATAATCATTTGAAAGAAAATTGACCTAGAAGAGGATTTTTGAATTTAGATTATTCGCGTTTGGAAAAATATGGTGTTTGGTAAGTGTTTAAAAGTTGTTTACCTTAGCCGCAGATATCTTATATAAAACACTAGATACAAATACAGCTTCTATGGCTTTCCCAAGCCACGGTGATCGAGTCAAAATAATATAATGGGTAATCGTTGTTAGAATAATACAACGTCGACAACATTTAAGTGCCGGTATTTCGTTCAATCAAAACAAACAACTGTCATATGGTGAGAGGCGACGAGGCGAGTAGACTTTACTTCAACATGGACGTAGAAGCTCAATCTAGTGTTTGATAAAAGATATCTATGGGTTCAGGATGATATGCCTTTAGTTTAAAGATTTTAACTAATCCTTTTTAGCCAACAGTAAAGTGAGGGGAGGTTCGGAAGCCAGCACCTGTCCGAATGGACAAACTGATTGCCGGACGGAAATCAATGACGAGTGGATGCCTAAAGGTAAGATGATGTTACTATTTCATTGCATAACTAGGACTTTGACAACCTACACAATTCGACCTATGTGTTATTTTATCTATATCATCTTATCCGACGAACCTATCTTTCAGCGTCTTCTATATTAGGCTGCCCATTGATTTACTATTTCAATACTATGTAGCCGACCAACCCACTAAGCTTCCATTACTGACTTAGCTGTCCACTTCGTATAAGTTTGATTTGAATCGTAGAATCTTATATACATTTATATACCTTACATATACATAAAATATTTCAACTTCTTGTAAGAAGAACCAATATATTTTGGAGATCAAGAAATTAATGATGAAAAAAAAAAATACCTAAGGGAAATTTTCTGCAGTAACTGTGAAGCTTTTTGGTGGCGTGTACTTAATTAGTGTGTCGCTTTTTATTACTCGAGTAACCTATCAAAAATACTTCTACGGTAACCGAGTGATGAGAATAAGATTAAAAGAATTCAATTATGTTATGAAGGAGTGACGAAAACGAAGACTTCATACTAAATATGTATATTTTTCTGATCACCATAGGAACTGGTGGACCAATTACATCATCGCAGTTCAAGAAAGTCATGAGTGCTTTCCAAGTTTTGAATGCACCCGTCCCACCCGCTTTACAAATCGCCGAACTTAAAGCTGAAGTCAAAGAAATGCAGGAAAAACTTAACCAACAGAACTCAAATGAAAAACAAGAAATTTCCAATTTTGCAGCAGATCAACCAACAACTTCTAGTTTTACCGACCAACCTAAACCAATAACCTCTAGTTTTGCAGACAAGCCCAAAGAAGAATCAAGTTCAAGTTTAACTGACCGACCCAGAGGTGGTGTTGAACCATTGTCCACATTTATGGATCAAGGTGATTTCGAATCACCGACAGGAAATTCAGCGAATCACAAAGAACCTACCGTCAGTTACATCAAGCAACGAAAACATCATCCAACTCATACATTTTATAAAAAGAAAGAACCACATTACGTACAAGGCGTCGCTAAAGACAAAGGTACACAAGCTGATACACCAAACGGCGCCGCAGAGGTTACAATGATGATTAAGAAGCTTGGAGAACGTGCGGTTAAAGCGGACCCAGTGTACGGCCAACGTTTCCAGCGGCTGCAGCAGTTGAATCTTCACCAACAATCATACTTGAAAGACATGTTAGCAGCAACCGTCAAGCAATTCAATACAAAACAGCAATTGAAAAAACCTGACAAGGAACAATTCACAGTCGAAGAAATCTTACAACTTGGACACGAAACAGATCCAGGCGTTCAACAAGCCCAACTCGTTTCCATTCTCCGTCAAATGCAACGCGAAGCTGGCACCGCCATGGCTAATTATTGGCGTCGTCTTCAAGAACGCCCATGGAATGCTCAACCTAACGCCCAACACGTATTTCATTAAAAACAATCCACAAAACGGAGAAGACAATTCTGAAAAGCTTCATGATAAATCTCTCATGTCTCAATACCACGATTCGGCTAAGGTTGCAAAACCTCTTACAGATCGACCCTTATTGAAGCAACGACATACAACCAAAGAGTTGATCGATAAACTTAAGAGTATCAAGACAGGATTGAAGAAAGCAAAGTTACAAAAACATAAAACAGCATCGAAAAAATCGAAAGATTCGCCAACTGCTGCTCAAGATGCTTATGCAGACTTAGGCTCCGTGTCGCTTTCTGACGCCATTAAAACCCGAAAACGAAATGAAGTGAAGATGTAAAGATATTGCCTATCGGATATATTATCAAAATATTACGAAACATTAATTAAGGAAACTTGTTTTTGAAGCCGACGACGAAAAGAGGTTGTGGTGACACTTTCATTTCTGAATCTCAAAACGTTCATAAAAAGATGGATATTGCATCAAAATTGTCAAAAATCGGATTTAAATCTCCCCTTTTAGAATATTTCAACTAGTGATCATGAAAAAATTGGCATTTCAATCATTTTTATGGAAGGATGGGAGACCCTAGTTTAACAAAACTTTTACAAACGATTAATAAAAGACTATTTAGGGGCCTTACTTAAACGTGTAAACTTCTGCTTTGTAGTGGAGAAAGCAAGACAAGTTTGATAAATACCTCAAAAGAGGGACGGATGAGAGATGTATATATTTTGTTATTTTAAGTGATTTTTCTGTAAGTGTTTCTTGTTCTGTGATTTAATCTTCATTCCATTAATTTTCAGTTTTATAGCATTATGAACCCTTCTCACAGACCCGGTAGAGGATTTTTTTCAGCCAGAAATAACGGGCTGAAAATCAATTTGGATCGCTTTCCATGTTATTTTAAGATTAGGGATTTGAATTTCATTGAAGTCAGAAAATTCAGTGGTGAGTGGGGATTTCTTAACTTGGTTATTTTCAGTGGGGACAAAAATTGTATGATACACGTTTTTTTTTTTATTAGAACACCTAAAATTTGGCTGAGCCTGGATGTGCTTATTTTCTTGGCAGTTTTCAGCCTATAATGTTCTTAAATGCGTTCTTAATTTTTCAGACTACTCTAAATCGACAATATCATGCAAATTAAAGAGCACTTAAAATTGGTAAAATTTGAACAATATTTGACTCTCGATTTTAGAAAATCCATCCCTATGTTCGGTTAAAACTGCTTAAAAAGAGGAAAAATTGTAGTTTCTTGTCATTTTTTTCCAAACTGAGGCTGGGCATGTTCTTACGATGTTCTTAATTTTTTGACGAATTTCAGCCTCAATGTTCTTATAAACCGGGTTCTATGTATCCCACTAGGTGCGATTTTTTGGTCAATTTTTCCATGGAATCTGTGAGAAGGAGGTGTATTAGCTTGTTTGTGTATTCTTGGTTTTTGGTAACTGAACTAAAAAAACAATAAAATCTCGTATAAACATCCATTTGGCAAAAATCGAGATCTTTAAATACACCCCTGTCTGTTTTTATTCAGCTGAGTTTCTTAGTTTGCTCCGTCACATTTTCTTTCATGGTCATCAAGTGACGAGTCACCTTCGCATCGTGTGACCATTCGCTATTTTACACGCGTTGAGGACTATAATAAAGTAACAATTCGTCTCAATTCAATTAGCTTTGAGTATGCTATATATAATTCTTGTTTTGCTTGTCATTTATCAACCAATGCATCAAATTTAACAAACAACCTACCTTAAGTGGATAAATTTTGACGGGGATTAAATTTGGCGAATTTGGCGAAATTAAATCCCCGCCGAAATTTCCAAATTCGGCAATTCGCCAAATTGAATCCCCGCCAAATTTTATGAAATTAATCTATTGCCAAATTAAATCCCAAGCAAAAATCGTATTTTGGGCAATCGCCCAATTAAATCCACGCCAAAATTTATCCACTTAAAGTATACTGTTGAAAATATAATTCAGAGCACTCTAGATTTTTGAGAAAAAGTAAAGCAAGGATTAGAGCACAATTATAGCACATGGACTTTGTACTGTATCTGAACATATACTTCTCTGCCTCATTTTTTATTACTCGAGTCTTTTATAGGGACAAGCTGATACACATGTTGATACACTGACTTTTTGGTCCATGCTGTTAACATGATTTTCAAGATTTGTTTCCAGATTACCCATTCGTGACATCATTATGTAATGTTGCTGTCAAGCCTTTTGACTCAATAAGCCTACTCGACATCAAAGGTACGAGCTTTTTAATTAATCTTTCATCCAAATCGGATAGAACTAATCTATGTATGACACAGTTTTTATCATACTGGTGATTTTCGCTTGTACTTTTTGCAAACATACGTAATTTTTAACGTTTTTTATTTCATTTAGTTATTTTAAAACAGGCGAGGATGTTTGCAAGATATAAATTCGTTTAGAAAGAGTTAACAGAAATTTGATACATTCGTTTAGAAAGTGGTCAAGAAAATTTGGAAAAATATTTAGTTCGTTTTAAAAAAATATTCGCAGACTTTCAGCGTTCTTTTTAGTAAAGCTTTTTAGGCTAAAAGATAATGACCAGGCAAATCTGATATCTATGTCCCCTCTATTATTTCTCCAACATTCCTTAGTAACTAAGCGACGTATCAATGTTATTCCCTATTTACACTTCTAACAATTTTCTATAAGAAAGTTTTTGCAATGAAGAGTAATTTTTTATCAAAACTTGTTATGATTAGAGCAAACAAAGTCTAAATTTGCACCCTTCCCCTTAAAGCACGAGACCGCCTTATACCTACCCTCGATGGACTTGAACCCTGACGGACCTACCCGATGGACCCTTGAAGGACAAACTATTCTTTTACCAAACTGCTTGGCTGCGAAGTTGGTAAAAGACTCTTAAAAGACACACCTAGATATCGACTATTTGCATGATACCCAAAGGCATTCCCCTACACTATTTTCTTTACACTCCTTTACAATCGTCCCAGATGTCATGCTTGTGGAAACTCATATGCTACAGGTTATAAGAAAAAAAGGGGTTTATGATAGCTAAAGACATTAAAAGATCTTGAGCATAGAGTTGCGCTTTGCTTGAAAGTTTAAAGGAATATATATTTTTATTTTGCTTATAAAAAAAGTTACAACAATCTAGCATAGAAACGCAAGTATAGGACGGAGAAAGAAAAGTAGTGAAATGTAAAAGATTTACTAACAGAAAGTAATAATGTTTATGGTAAATATAGAGTATACTAATCAAAGAGAATAAAAAAAAATCCCTTAAAATATATAAGGATAGCATAAAAAATCAAAAATAATCAATATTCTTTTGTCGTTTTTTCTCAAGTATGAAAAACGTCTTGGATTAGAACGCAATTGAAATTGGACTTTGTGTTAATTACCTTCTCAGTTTTCTTATGAAGATTGAGATTTATTAGTACTGAGGTTTGAATTCGACTTTTTGGTGACTTTATTATAGTCGGAGTTGTGGAATTTTGATCTTTGTTGATTTTACTAGATTCATATAACATACTTTGCGCTTACTATACTATACTGTCTCAATAATATTGAATGCCATAATTTACAGGCAACACTTTCTACTTCGATTTTCAAGGGAATCGGATTTTCATCGAATAAGGGTCAATTATGAGAGTTTCCTGTTGAAGGTCATTTTCATTATTATCGAAAACTGGAGCGTATCGAAAAATAGAACGTTAATTAGAGTGTGTCAACTGAATTTGATTTGCATTGCTTTCGTTTATGAAAAAGAATCAGAATTATTGAAAGTACCATATCAACGTAATGACATCGTTGGAAAGGTAGCATCGAGTGGATTAATAAAGACTTTACTTAGTCGTCATGGCAACCTTATGTACAATATGGCTTATAATGACTGTAATATTAAATTATCGTGTACCGTTGATAAAGGGTGAAAATTATACAGTAACCTTATTATACCCTATTTCAAATGTACAGTTGGTTTCAATTCATTATTTTGGAGCTTTTATAGCTGCCATTGAAGATATGAACGAAGATAGTGTAGAAAATGGATATGATATACAATTGAACTATAATATCGCTGACACTGTGAAAGAGATATATTTCAACAAAGTTTTCAATACACCAGAGTGGAGCAGTTTGAAATTAATTGGTAATAAGAGTCAAGAAGGAACCGATGCTTTTATTGGGCCTGGGTTTCAGACTTGCGCATGCGCAGCCACCACTGCTGCCGCTTATAATAAACCAATGGTTGGTTATGTAAGTGGAGCTTACTACTATGATGAGCTTAATACTC
Organism: Clytia hemisphaerica; assembly: GCF_902728285.1. Classification (NCBI taxonomy): domain Eukaryota; kingdom Metazoa; phylum Cnidaria; class Hydrozoa; order Leptothecata; family Clytiidae; genus Clytia; species Clytia hemisphaerica. The sequence goes on from NW_027104191.1 coordinate 516,379, forward strand.
CTACTACTAAAGTTGTACGACGTCCATATGTAAAATAAAAAAGTAGCGATAATTGCTCTGAGTACAAGAGTATATCCTGGCTTTAAATTAGGTCGTTTAGTATACTAGACTTGATGAGCCAAATTATTTTAAAATGTAATGTTAGCTGCATGACGGTAGAGCATCCAGGTAGGATGTGCAAGGTTGTGGGTTCGATCATAAGATACTAAAAAATGGTACTTTATGCCTTTCTTCTTGATGCTAAGCAACTAAAGAGACGGACCAAGGGTAAATGGAGAGATCCAGAGAAAAGAGTGGTCCCCTCCCCTACCTTCGGGTCTACTAGAGAAAAGGAAGCCTTCGGGTCGCTCTCGACTGCGGTCGCAAACTTACTGACTTACTTTATTTAACTAAAATATTCTTTTAATTTTAGGTTTGTAACACAGCACAAGTTGATTATGATACACTACATCCAACATTTTCTCGGACAGTTGCATCTACTGCGTATTTTAATCGTCCCGTTGAGGCTACTCTCAAGAATTACAAATGGAATTTAACAGCAGTTATAAGTGGTGCAAAAGCAGAGACAAGTGATGCTAAAAGTAGTTTGATCAATTCGTTAGAGTTGAAAAGAGTCACTGTTTCATTCAAAGATAATTTTGATGCTGATAAAGCTGCTTCAAATTTGGCTTATCGAAATTTATTCTTCAAGAACCTGAAAGAGACTGCTAGAGGTAAAATTTTAATAAAAGGTCGTGAAATGATTATTACTGTGTCAAAGGTACATGCAGTCAATTCACTTATTAAACATTCTCTTAGACCCCCTGTGACATAGACCCCACTGGAAATTTGGCAATAATTCCGTTCCCGGGGGGGGGGAGTACTCATCAGCCAAGTAATTTCAGCTCCACTGAAAAATTAACTTTGATTTCATCCGCACTCGAAGTTTAACGTATAAAAATTACATTCCAAAACCAACCCCAGCACTGGACTAACCTTTGAACAATAGAATTGCTATCCCCATTGGGATTTTAATAAGAATTTTTACACCCCTCAGGAAAAAGTTCCACTGGGGCTGTGAGACAGAGATATTCTTAGTATAAAATAGCAAACAGAGCTTTGGGATCAAATTCTTCAATATTCAAATGGTCCAGTAAAAGGCAATAATGTAAAATAAAATGATTGTTTTCGATCCATCTGTCTTTTTCAGAAAAGTTTCAAAAATAAGTATTTGAGAATTAGAAAATTAAGAGTTAGGCTTATAGAAAAGAAAGTTCTTTCTAGAAAAGTAATTTTATCCTCAACAGGAACCCTAAAGAGAGCATTAGAGTTCTTTTAGTCACCCTGTACGGTGGCTTGTTTCTGCCTTTAATCGCATTGTAGTTAGCCTTGCAAATGCATGCAAATAAGTAGGCTACAAAATTCTATTGTTAACAGAGCTACATGTCGGACATGTTAACTTGATAACATATCTGAATTTTTATCTGGTCAAATTAGTTTATCATGATAACTGTCAAGTTATTATCGTGACATTCACGATGACACATTTTCAGGAAAAAATGACGCCAAAAAATGCTAATTATTTGATCAGGTTCTCATTTAGCAAAACGAGTAAATATTATATCTAAACATTTTTTCCGACAAAGTTAATATGCATCTTAGGCAAATATCAACATTTTTGTGACCTGTTATGCTTATGCTCTTCAGGCAAATATCTCAAACATTTTTTGTGACCTGTTATGCTTATGCTCTTCAGGCAAATATCCCAACATTTTTTGTGACCTGTTATGCTTATGCTTATGTGATTTCATCCTGTCCAAAATGTCAAGCTATTTGCCAGAAACGCTCAAGCCTAACTGGGTGATCTTATCCTGTCCAAAATGTCAAGTTATTTGCCAGAAACGCTCAAGCCTAACTGGGTGATTTTATCCTGTCCAAAATTTCAAGTTATTTGCCCGAAACGCCCAAGCTTAATTGTGTGATTTTCTAAAAAGTCAATATTTTTATTCTACCGTATTATTTTTTAAGTGCAACAAGAAAATTTACACATCGTAACACGACTTCTAACAAGATTATTTTTATCTTGCTTTTTTCAAAAAATATTTAATAAAATTTAATTTTTTTTCACCCTGATAACTATCATGATAAATATCAGCGCGATTTTATGGCAGAAACAAGCCACGGTAACCCTGTATCAAATTTCATTTTATTTTCAGTGATATTTTACATAAACGATTTCGCTGAGACAGAATTGACGTTTTTCCAATATGCAAATGAATATGGTCTCGGTAATGGAGATTACGTCATTCATTTTATCACCAACAAAGTTCACCACCCAACAACGGCTGTATACTCTGCTGTCAACGTGACAAGCGGTTGGGGACACTTTGCAAATGGTTATCTTGGTCGATATCAAGGAAAATCGTCTGAAGAAATGGAATCTGCTATTCAACTTTTGAAAAGATCTTTTATTATTGCACCATGGGGGAATAATATTGGATCGGAAAATACGAAAACTTTTCGATCTAGAATGACACGTATTATGGATGACTTTTTGAAATGCACACAATCTGGAGGATTTCGTTTTGAATGTTTTTTCACAAACCCTGACCTAACAGTAAGTTTAGCTTTGGATGTTTTTTTTACGACTTTTTTTCAGTTTGTTCAAAGATTACCAATGATGCTGATAGATAAGACAACATTTTACAGCAGCTAATTAGGTTGATTTAGTAAATTAGTGATAGGTATACAGTTGTCGCTCTCTAATTCGATTTCCAAGGGGAATCGGATTTTCATCGAATACGGGAGCGTATCGAATAGTAGGAAGTCTCCCTAATCCGATAAACACGAGGTAAGTATCGAATTATAGAGCTGAGAAAGAAAAATATAAGCGAGACTCGATTGGTTTGAACGCGAATCAGGACAAATGTCTACGTTCTTGCTGAAAACCTAAGTTCTTCGGAAGAAAACTTTCGATATTTGCCTGTTTTGAAAAGTTTTGAGGAATCGAATTTCGAAATTATAATTCAAACGCAAAAAAATCGAAAATTTGAATTTCGAACTAAAGGCCTTTTTAAACGCTAGAAATCGAATAAGAGAGCGAAAAACCTTCAAGGGACTTCAAATTTTCATCGAAAACGGGAGCTTATCGAATAATAGAATGTCGAATAGTAGAGCGTAGTTTATAAGAGTTTCTTAAGGAAATTTGACAGTGACTTTCAATTTGATCGAAAACGGGAGCTTATCGAATAGTAGAACGTCGAATTAGAGAGCGTCCACTGTATCTATAGGGCGGTTGTCGATAGAACCAGGAGTGAGAGAGTCTATCCCCTTTTTAATTTGCGCTAGACCTGGAGGATCAAATGCTATCGGCACCCAGTAACTTACCACCTAGATCAGATTACCCAATCTAAGCTACTCATTCGCTGAGCTGGCGGTGACTGGGAATCTTCACCATGATTAAACGGGCGGCGGGCGTTTTCTAAAAGAAGGAGCAGCGTATGAGAACGAGGAAAAATTAACAAGAGGGTGTAACACTTCCCGCAGACAAATTTTCTTCCTACGCTCTCTTTTCCCGTATGATATCGTTCCAGCGTGCCAGTCTATAGCATTCTCAGCGTGGTTACCAAATTCTTAAAGATTATTCCTTGCACCCAAGGAATAGAAGATTTGTATGTGTCCAGGCTTTTTATAGGTCATCCATCATCCATTCACGTGTGATTATAAAAGTTTCATGTTTCTCTTCCAGTGGAGCAACAAGAAAGACGATTTATATGATGCAGTCAAAGTGTACTACGAAACTCTCGTCAAAACTAAATTGAAAAACCAAGACACCAGAAATGGAGAAGCTGTCATGAAAAATGCACGGAATGTCATTTTTAAAAGTAAGTCAAGAATTCATAGTATTCATGAGGTAGTTTTTTATACGGAAGCACGCTGGAGTGGCGTTTGCCACTAAGTTTATTGATTAAATTCAATTTTAGGTTTTTTATAGGTATTTCCGTATAAACATTACGTCATGAATATCATGGATACGCTATTAATCCTTACGGTGAGGTTAACAAGGAAATATCGTCTGTCTCCATCATTTTCGCGTATATTTTTATTAATTTCTTGTGGTTCACCCTGGTACTTCTTGATGGATCTTCTCTTTTTTCATTCAGGTAGACTTGGCTACAATTTCACTTTAAACGAAAAATTGGACTTTGTACCCACGTACTCGTTGTTATATTTCCAACTTGGTGATAAATACAACCAATCTATAGGTAAAAAGCTTTAAATTACAGTCAGTGGAAAGGGATTACTCGGGTTAAATAGTAAAATCTTTTTTGCACTTTGATAATCTCTAGAGCTACAGAGTTTAAATTTACTCTCAACAAGATGAGTTCCAAATCAGGAATATCGAAAATTTCCCATCCCTCTCCGAAATTTTGAGCAATACCGAAAATCACCCATCCCTCTTAGAATCTTTGACCATAATTTGACGATAAAAAGTGTCTAAGGAACCGAAAAAAATATCAAAGCTTAATTTAATGGTCAATATTCGACTAAGACACACCCATCAATAGCCCCTGTAACTTATAAAGTCAGACAGTCAAAATATAGCTATTCTTCATCTTATTTTACTCACCGTCGTAAAGTATAACTGAACTTATGTATTTGTGTTTTTCGGCTATAAGAAGGTTAGCTTCGGATTTGTCTCGATCTTGACTGAACACCCCCCTTTTCACAGACCCACTGGGAACCCTTACCATTGGAAATATATCAGATAAGCAAATCCTCATTGCAAAATTCTATGCTATTTTTTTAAGCCCCACTGAGTTTTTTGGCTTGAAAACAATGGAATTCAAACCCCCAGCCATAAGAAATATGGGAATATCAATCCATCACATTTTGGTCCGTTATTTTTACCCCCACTGGCTGAAAAAATCCTACCGGGTCTGTGAGAAGGGGATGTGACTGAGGACGACGGTCAACAAGAACTCTTACTGTCCTCGATTTTGTTAGATTTTCAAAATCGCTTCATTCATGGGCCATGAGTCTCGACGCTTCACTATCGAAAGAGAAGCCTTCGGGTCGCCTCCGACTGCGGTCGCAGACTTACTTATCACACTCCATTTCAGATATTCACGAGATTCAACCGATCGGCACGTATGATCAATTACCGAGCGACACGACAACGTTGATACTCAACGGGCCGTCTTCGATGGCTGGATGGGAAAACTTTCCCGTACGACAATCACCGAAATGTGGATTTAAAAATGAGTTATGCCCACCACCTGATAAAGATAACACCACTGAAAGTATGAAATTTTGCCAGGCTATTCTTTTAAAACAACAAAAGACTGACTATTGAAACTAAAACTTTATCAAACACTGAAATAGAAAATTGCCCGAAAATTGTGGCCTTCTTTTAACTGGAGTACTTTCTTAAAGTCTGTCCAGATATAATTGGCAGTGGAAACAAGAATGCCTGTAACTTTTAATAGCCAAATATAATTTCGAAAATTTTTTTTGCTTGTTTTAGAGAATCAAAAGCGCTATATTTGAATATATTTTTGGTTGAAAAATTCGCGATTTTTAGCGGTTAAATTTGCGATTGCAAAAATTGAGCTTATTTTCTACTTATGCTATAACGTTCATTTTTACACCAGTGGTAAATCAGCCTTAGGTAAAGAAGGTTGTCAAATTTCAAGGCGAACAGAAAAGTCCTTCGGAAGATATGGGACTCGAAATACCCCTTGGTAGCACTTTTCTGTGAAATATCAAATCTCCAACATATTACTAAAAACGGGGGTTATGTTTATATATTTTTGAACAGTGCAATTAAAAGTTAGAAAATGTTAAGTGTTGGTGCATTGGTATTATTGGTATCATTGATTATTTCGAAACGAAGTGAAATCACAATATAATTGTTTTTATTGAAAAGATAAGCATGAACTTATATTGCCTTTGTTATTGTTAAGTCATTAAAGAACTTTGCTAATTCCCAAAGCCAAAACACTAAACACAGTTTGGCTATGAGGTCATTAAAGAGATCGTAAAATGTGTTATGATCGAAAAACTGTTTTATCAATCATATCACTACCCCCGTTTTTAGTAATATGTTGCAGATTTGATATTTCACAGAAAAGTGCTACCAAGGGGTATTTCGGGTCCCATATCTTCCGAAGGACTTTTCTGTTTGCCTTGAAATTTAAGAAACTTCTTAACCTAAAGTTGAACTACCACTGGTGTAAAAATGAACGTTATAGCATAAGTAGAAAAAAAGCTCAATTTTTGCAATCGCAAATTTAACCGCTAAAAATCGCGAATTTTTCAACCAAAAATATATTCAAATATAGCGCTTTTGATTCTCTAAAACAAGCAAAAAAAATTTTCGAAATTATATTTGGCTATTAAAAGTTACAGGCATTCTTGTTTCCACTGCCAATTATATCTGGACAGACTTTAGTTGCGTTTATCCACGGTTACCATAAATTGATCTAATCTCGACACCCCAACTAATTCCCTCACCCTACTTTGGAGATGTTTCCTCCCTCTTTTTTGCATGTTTGAGGTAATTCTTGAAGGGAAATTATATTTTGACCATTAATTTCTTGTTCTACTTTTGAAATTTAAGATTCACTTAATCATTCAAAACTTAAATTTGGCCAACCTCTTTCTAGTGAAAGCAAATTTGAATGGAATCTTTTTGGGTCACCCATGGTAGATGGATGATAGAATGCATCAATACTTAAAATCGCATAAAGTTGACACTCTCTTATTCGACGTTCTACTATTTGATATGCTACATTACTCGATAATATTAAAATTCACCGTCAACAAGAAATACTCATGAACGACATTCCACTATTCTACTTATTCCTGCAATGAAAATTCAGTACACGGGTTGCAAAATTATATCAGTGCAGTCAAAACATGTGATTACTCGAAAAGGTTCAATTGAGTGAACAACATTGTCAATAAATTCGAACCAATCAGAAATTAATGTTATGTAACAAGCACATAAGAATTTCGAGTAAAAACGTGATTTGGCTTCAGACTTTAACTTTCAACCTGTGTATATGGCTTGAAATTCGAATTAGAGAGTGTCAACTGTACAGAGGTTTATTCATGTTTTATTAAGTTACGTAACTACCGCAATTATGGAAGAAAATGTTCGAATCTGTTTGCGGTCCTTTACGCAAATCGAACGGTTGCTTTCATAATGGCAGAACATAACATGAAAAACCTCTAACCATCTGCATGTCTTGTTCCAGCGACGACGGCGATCGTAGTGAGCATCGTGTTTATCATCCTGATATGTGTTGGTTTATACATTGGCCTCTTCATGTACAGGTAGGATGGTGGATTTGTGTCCAATACATCCCCTTCTCACTGACCCACTGGAAAATTGGCAAAAATATACCCACTGAAAATTATCAAATAAACCAATGGGCTTTTCCAGAAAGAAATTTTACCCCCACTGTTGAGGATATTGATTTTTCGAAGTATCGAACCCCCCTGGATATCCTACTTTATTAGTAAAGACTGGATATCCCCCCTGGATATCCACCCTTAAAAATATACTCAACCCCCTGGATATCCTCTCTTACAAAGATGCTTACCCCCTGGATATCGTATTTTTTACTTGAAAAGACACCTTACCCCTGGATATCCGCTACCTTGTAGATATTTAACCCCCTGGATAAACAAAAATCGTTTAACCCCCTGGATATCCATGGGGGGGGCACGGACTATTTCTAGGAAAGCCCAATCTTCATTATGCTATTTTTCCATCCCCACTGAATTTTCTGACTTGAAAACAATGGAATTTAAATCCCCTGCTATAAACTATATGGAAATATCAATCCCAATCGAGTTTCAGTCCGTTATTTTTACGTCTATCGTACCGGGTCTGTGAAAAAGGGTTGTCACAGTTTGTCCAGAAAAGCTAAACAGGCTTCAATCAAGAATATCTTATCTTTCTGGAGCTAAGAAATTATTGAAATGAGATTGAATTTCAAATGATAGATGTAATCATCTTCCAAGGTCTCTTTAACTCTTGCCTCTTTAACCCGAATGCCTCTTTAACTCAAACAGGTTCTCTCCTCCCCTTGAGTTAACAAAATAAACCTTACTCCATAACTCGAAATGTCCTTAACTCGAACAAATTTGTGTTCCCCTGTGAATTTTCGAGTTATTGAGACTCCCCCACTGTAAATTTTGGTGAGTGATTAGGGTATAGAAAGTTGTATAGATTATGAGGATTTTTATTGATGTAAGTTGTCCCGTTTTGTCTTTTCCAATATCATACAAAAAATGTTTCAAACATCACGCATTATTTAGTTTTTCCTCAAAAAATTTGTTTCTGATAGTTTATAGTCAATAGCACGAACATAAACATCTTCATAAATAGTCTTATACCATGAAATTTATGAATTGTCAAGATACACGCTTTTCATTTTACAGACGTCGTTTACTTTTGACGAACATGAGTTGGAAGATTGACGAAAGTCAGATTCAAATCACAAACTCTGGAATGGATGCTTCAAGATTATCTTTGAATGCTTCCAAGAACTCGTTGAGTAACCAAGAGGTAGGTTTCTTTGTTCTGATCTCCTGTTGGAGAATATAAGGATGAATGAAAACTCATTTAGAATACACTTAACAACCCCTTACGGCGCAGTCGCCCTTTTAGGGGTCTGGTAATGAGTTTGAAAGGAAATGACAATTATTTGCCCAATAGAATGTCAATGCAACGACTTAGACACTTTGATTACATCTTTTCATGGTAAACTCGAACCCAGTCTTCAAACGTTTCAAAGGTTAATAACCCCTTTTTCCAACGGCGGGCGGGTGTGCGAAAAGAAACCGAAATTAACCCGAAAATCAATACTATGCGTGTTGCATTTTTCAAATCTTCCACTTTTTTGCAACTTTTCGAACGATTCGAACGTTCTACGGCCAAACTCACTAAGATAACTTTACATTACCGAATTTGTTTTTTAACATGGTAAGTGCAACCAATCCCAGAGTTTTAACCTTATGTTTGATGACCACCGGTTTTGTAACCTTTGTCACTCATAACCCGAAAGAAATTAAAGTATTTAAAAGTTGATTTAATGACTTGACTGATTACTAACCATTATATATTATCTTGTTTTTTGGAATGATATGGAATCATAAAATTTTATATGTTTTTTTTTTCTATAAGTATAACGTTTATAAGAATATGCAGGCTCAGTATTTGGTACCTAAACAATGGCTCTATTGTTTAAGAACAATAAAATGCTAAGTATAATGCGAGCTTGATATGGGGCAGACACTTGCTTATAAAAAACATATCTAAATGAAGCAATCAGGAGTGACTTTTCGCTTTACTGACTCAATCATATTCTTCAATTCATCAACGAATATTTCTGTGTTTTTTTCTCAACAGACTCGCGGGAACATCCAGCTCTTCACGAAAGTTGCAATATACAAGGTACTGTACTGCTGATAATTCGTAATAAATGAATAATTTGGACAGTTTTGGCACATAATCTGACCAAAGCCTCTTTACCAGAACTTGCTTTGCTCTCTATTACAATCAATGTAATTTTCAACCAAATCTAGACTGGAGTCGTTTATAATCCGTGTAATATGAACGTTGAAACAACGTTGTGTGCTAGCTGGGAATAGTTCAATCAAGTATAAAACTTGATCATAATTATTCGTGTTCGATGAACTTTGATTGGTTACTTTATTCATTTCCAGTCACAATTAGTTGCATGTAAAGTTTTCCACAAAAACAAATTCATCACCAATCGAATTGTGCTGCAAGAACTGAGAGATGTAAGTTGCCACATTTTGAGATAATTTCTATAAATTTTGTCTCGGCTAACTCATAACCCACTGGGGATTAAGGTTAGGCTATAATTTGATCTCACCGGGACACTGATATAGAAGCCGCGGCTTCTTCAATTTTTTGATCGGAGATTTTTTGAAAGAAGTACCTTAGTGGTACCACTTTTCGAGGTGTGTCAAAACATTTTTAGATGACAAATTACACTGAAGTTATAAATCGACCTACGCTGATTAGTGCTATCATTAGGGCACCACTTTTCTAAAGACTCTGACTAAAGATAGCAGATAGCTTAGTCTGAGTTTAAACCCCTTTAACAGTATTTGGCTACTAAGCAGTCACATGGATAGCTAAAAAATCTTACTCTGACACTTTTTCACAATGTCGTCGATAGAGCCAGAAAGCTTTTTGTTGAGAAGTTTTTTGTCTTTTCATTTCTGAAACATTTTTTGTCTTTAGACGTAATATAAAAATCTCCCACCAATAAAATAATTGCTTTTCCGAGATTTTTAACCAATAATCAATACGAGAACATGAAAATGTGATCGGTCTGCTTTATTGACCGAAGCCGTTCCTGAAACTATCCCAAACATATTTCTTTCTTCTTAAAAAATCTGGGATAAACTTTCAGATTCTAAATGGAATGGAAATTGAATTAAGACATAATCAAGAGGATGATTTTTAAAAATATGAATTTTCTAGATGTTGGATTTGAGCCATGAAAACATCAATCCATTTCTTGGCATCGTGTTGAATCCACAATCTTCCAATATGATCATTTATCAATACTGTCCAAAGGGTAGTTTACAGGTATTGAATTATTATCGTGTATTTTACGCTCGTTATAACCTTAGGAAGATTTTAATCACTTTGCCAAGAGGTCAGTTGTACGTCAGGTGGCAATAAAAGATAAGTTATCCAATGTTATCAGCTTCATTGGAACTGTTTTCACATTGTTACTGCATTGTACTAGCCCGAATAACTTTTTTTTGGAAAAGACCAAACCTACACCACAAGCAGTTGCTCAACTCTTGGTTTTATGTCTTCCAGTGTCACAAACATTTTTATTCCAAAATTATTCAAAAAGAAATAAAGAAAATACACCGTAAAGGTCGTTTTTTCGACCAAATTTACTCAAATTTGGCTAGACTATAGATTTTCTCTGCACTGAAAGGGTTCGATTTTAAAAGACTAATTTTTGGCCGCATATACAGTCGTTTTTAAATCGGGTGCCCCCAGGACTAGTACGGTACTAAGCGACATATTATTCAGATAATAACTGCATGACCCCTTATTGAATTATCCTCTTTTTATCAGGACGTACTTTCAAATGAAGATATCAAACTAGATTCGACTTTTCTCTCCTCCTTTGTCAAAGACATTGTAAAGGTAAGCCAACTTGAAGGTACTATGTTAATATATTAGAACCATTGGACCAGAGTTTATTGGTTAAATACACCTTTAGTTTATGGGTTGATTCAATTTTTTCGTTCGTTCGTTCGTTCGTTCGTTCTTATGTTCACTCAATCATTCTATCATTCACTCGTTGATTTTATCGTTTTTCAATCTACCCAAACTATCATGTGATATCATTCATCAATCAATTCGCTTATTCATTCATTCAGGGTATGGTCTATTTACACCACTCATCATTAAAATCACACGGTCGTTTGAAGTCGTGCAACTGTATTGTGGACAGTCGTTGGTTGATCAAAATCACTGACTTTGGAACGAATTTCTTGCGCAATGGATTGGATCCTTTGAATAAAATTGATGATAATGCACGTTATACCGGTAAGTTGACTCCAGATAATCAAAAGTAACGTTTATAGATACGATAAAGTTGAACCGTTTGAATCTGTCTCAGGTACTTCTTGTTGGAGACAATTTTCAGACGTTACGGCTTAGAATCGCTTTGGGATAGTTTTTTTAACGGATAAGAAGTGTTCATATTGGTTTTGGAATGTCTCAGAACAAGTAAACGGAGCAGTTCCGTTCTTATGAAACGTCACTGTTTTAATCAGTTTTGCTTTGTAACTTCTTCTTTCTTGATTTTCAAATTTTCGATGTCCACACAGTGTTTTGGGACCGTTTTGTTTCGAACCTTATATCTGACCATAGTCTGAATCTAAACCCTATCTTAGCAGATGGCTAAAAGTTCAAATAATCAAATCATAACCTTTTAACTGTTATGAGTGCTACCAAAATCGGACCAGTAATTCAAAAATGTCAATTCTTTATCTTTAGTTCTCCTTTAGACTTCACCAGAACTTCTATGAAATAAACTAATTCCCCATCGTTGCTAAGCTCAATTGAATTATTTTCGTTCGGAAAAGTTATTATGCTTTTATTTTTTTGGCTTGATTATTAGCACTACACGAGTGAAATCATTTTTTTTCATTCTTCAGGTCTCCTTTGGACAGCACCAGAACTTCTACGAATGAGCAATCCTTTACCGAGAGGGACACAAAAAGCTGACGTTTACAGTTTTGGTATCATTCTGCAAGAAATCATCACACGCAGTGAACCTTTCGCAATGCATGAACTTGATGCTGTCGGTAAGACTTTTGCTACACTACTATTGAAATTGAAATTCTATTGCTCCAAGCGCAAAAAGTCCAGTTGGGGTGGTTTACAAGGAGGCCCAGAATCTTCGAGTTAGAAAACTTCGAGTTAGTAATTTTCGAGTTAGCTAAATTATGACACTAAATCGAAATATCCAATGAAATAAAGAAGAAATAATGAAATCGCCAATCTTGCCCGAATCATTACTTTTAAAAAACGTCGAATTAACCAGAAATGTCATTTTGACCATGATTTTACTAAGGTTTGCTTGAACAAACCAACATATTCGGTAATTTAAACCTATGTGCTTCTTTCCATTTTAGACATCATCCGAAGAGTGAAAGCAGTGAGTGATCCACCGTTCAGACCAGCGGTTCAAAAATACCACGCAGCACAAAGCTTTTCAGATTCAAACTCAAGCAATGAGATGTATCAACTCATGTTAAATTGTTTGACTGAAGATCCTACTGAACGCCCAACTTTCTCAGAGACAAGAAGATTCATGAAGAAAATGTCTCATGGAAAGTATGAAATCCACCTTACAGCCTAACTTGAAACACAGCGTCGGTTACTTGGATCAGATAAATTTGATTCCATGTTTTTGCGAATGTTTGTCATTTTCTGAAAATTAAAACTCGCAAAATTGAGTGTGATTATTTACGTGGGTCCCGTGCCCTCGTGGGTCCCGTGGGTCCCGTGCCCTCGTGGGTTCGTGCCCCCGTGGGTCAAAAAAAAAAACCCGTGGGTCCAAAAAAGAAACCCGTGGGTCCAAAGAAAAAACCCGTGGGTCCGAAAAAAAAACCCGTGGGTCCAAAAAAAAAACCCGTGGGTCCGAAAAAAAAAACCCGTGGGTCCAAAAAAAAAAAAAAAAAACCCGTGGGTCCGAAAAAAAAAACCCCGTGGGTCCAAAAAAAAAACCCGTGGGTCCAAAAAAAATCCCGTGGGTCCAACAAAGAAATCCCGTGGGTCCAAAAAAAACCCGTGGGTCCAAAAAAAACCCGAAAAAAAAATACAACTTCGTGGATTTCATTGGTTGGTTTGGTTCCGGAAAAATAAATGTCTCGAAACATTCTATTGTTTGCTTGTGTGTTTTAAACTGCGGGTCGGTTTTAGATATTTGCGAGATTATGTATCTGGAATTCTCTACGGCTACGGATAAAGCGGCGAGTAAGGCAAGTAATGGCGGGTGAAAGCAAGTTCGATATTTGACGTACGGCATTATGTCGACTTTGCTTATACAGTACGGGTGTTTTGGTGTTTTTCCCGTACAGAGCAAAGTAGACGACGACATGTCGCCTTTGGTGATGACCCGCATGGGCAGCCGTAGAATATCTCCGATACATAATCTCGCTATTGTCTGCGGGAGACTGAGTGTTCGAAAGTCTTTTTCTCGAGTTCAAGGTAGGACAAAACAGTCGAATATCAACTCTTTCAATACCGCCAGAAAGAGAAAGTTTCCGGATTCTAGCAATTGACAAATGAGAAAGTTTGTTGCAGGGCGAATTCTCACTGTAGAAGAGACTTGCTTAATTTTTGCTTTAATCGAAAGTAAACTCCATTAACTTTGAAGAGACCCCTAATCAGACCCAAATCAGGCGATCACGCCAAATTTCAAGTTCAATCACTCATCACGAAAAATGACCAAATCGAAGTTCATCACGCAATTATCGGCAATACATACAGAGCAAAATTTCGTTTAATCACGCATCACGCTCCAAAATTTTGTCAAATCGTGATCACGTTCTAACTTCCAATCACGCAATCAAGCCAAGAAAATTCGGAATCGCGCCATCACGCTTGAAAAAAACCCCCGGTCACGCCATCACGCAAATCGCTGGGGAGGCCTCTCTTTGAAGAAAATTCAGTTTCAAAGCGAGTGGATGTTTCTATCAGAGGCTATAAGGTGAAGAAGACGTCGTTCCAAAAGGAACGATTTTTTGGGATTTTTTTTGGACCCACGGGTTTTTTTTTTGGACCCACGGGTTATTTTTTTGGACCCACGGGTTTATTTTTCGGACCCACGAGTTTTTTTTTGGACCCACGGGTTTTTTTTCGGACCCACGGGTTTTTTTTTGGACCCACGGGTTTTTTTTTGGACCCACGGGTTTTTTTTCTGGACCCACGGGTTTTTTTTTCGGACCCACGGGTTTTTTTTTTTTGGATCCACGGGTTTTTTTTTCGGACCCACGGGTTTTTTCTTTGGACCCACGGGTTTTTTTTTGGACCCACGGGTTTTTTTCTTGGACCCGCACGGGGGCACGAACCCACGAGGGCACGGGACCCACGGGACCCACGAGGGCACGGGACCCACGTAAATAATCACACTCCGCAAAATTTAATGCACACAGAATTTCAAAATGAGATTTTCAAGTACACTCTAAAAAGGCTTTGTTGCCGTTTTTAGGGGCCACTTTCAGCAATCTTTTGGCAATTGACAACATTAAATTCAGAACGTTTCGATATTTTTTAGCTCGCAAAATTAAACCTCTCGAAAATTATTCCAAATAAATTATTTTTATTGCCTCAGAATTCCAAATTGTAATTGATACTTTTTAAACCGGTATAAATAATTGTTTCCAACAAATTGCGTAAAACTTACTATTCTAAGAGATTTTCTCGACTTTTTGAATAAAAACGGTGCTGAGTGAAAGTTCTTTGTTTTTTATACAGAGAGACTAACGTGTTTGAGCACATGGTGGTGATGTTGGAGAAATACAGCAATCATTTGGAGAAAGTTGTTGAAGATCGAACAAAACAACTTATTGTGGAAAAAAAGAAAACTGATGACCTGGTACATCGTATGTTGCCAAAGTAAGTAGAGTTGGAAAGATGTTTAAGAGTATTTTAGAGTAGTGTATCTTATTGTGGTTTTATACTTTCTACAAATAATAATGTTGCAAAAATTACTGAAGCATTTTAAAGTTTCCTACCCATATTTTGTCCATATCATTTACTTACACAGCTTTTTTAAACAAAAAAAGAACAACCTGCTCCTAACGCGGTATTGTTTAGGGACGGTTCTTGTTTTCTTAGGGGTGAAAATTAAATACAAGTCTTTTCTTCTTATTCACCCTTTAGGTTTATAGCAGACCAATTAAAGAACAATGGATCTGTAGAAGCTGAATGGTATGACGAAGTTACGGTCTATTTCAGCGACGTGGTCGGTTTCACCACAATCTCTGGAAAATCCACACCAATGCAGGTATATGTTTTTTTATAAGCATATCCAGGCTAAGATATGGCAAAAATTTCAGCATATATGCATTATCTTCAGCCTAAACTTTCTGATTTTGGCTGTTTTGGCTGGGACTTTACGGATTTTAGGAATTTCCCTAAAATTCTGTTTAGAATATAAGCATCCTTCGAGTATTTTTAAGCCTTGTCACCCTATCGATCTAAGCATCTCTGAGCCTAAGAAGTGAATCTAGTGAATTGATGATTTCTTTCCTTGAGCTAGGACTGTACAGATTATATCAAGGGCACTGCTAAGGCTAGACTCTAGATGTGAGATAGAAAGCTAGATTGTATTCTAATTTATAATATTCAATTATCTTAATTTACAATTTTCCATATCTTTCTATTTTTGAGGTTGTTGATTTCTTGAACGACTTGTACACACTTTTCGATAACGTCATTTCAACGTACGACGCGTACAAGGTGGAAACCATCGGAGATGCTTACATGGTCGTGTCTGGTTTACCTGTTCGCAATGGTCATCTTCACGCGGCACAGATCGCGGATCTTTCTCTTCACTTATTGAGAGCTGTCGATGAGGAATTTGTGATAAGACATCAACCTCAGAATAAATTGAGAATACGAATCGGTTTACATTCAGGTAAGGAATTTGCCTTTGTGAAAGAAATTAGCTTGTTTGCGAAACTTCGATCTACTACAGGAAAGTTTCAGTTCTTAATTAGGGAAAAAGGAGATCCAAAAGCTCGAAAATGTTTGAACAAGGCCGATAAGCTACTAAACTCCACCCGGATCGAAAATACCATTCTCGTTCTAACTTTAGATTCTGAAAAACGTTGAAATGCCTAAAATTCTCAATATATTTTAGCATTGCTTGTAGAAAATACACAATGTTCCGAAATAATTCACATTTAGTGACCAAGTTACTAAAATCCTTCTTTTGGTATCAATAGAGAAACACCTTCTGCGTTTTTTTACTCAACAGGAGCAGTAGCAGCAGGAGTGGTTGGGTTAACAATGCCAAGATATTGTTTGTTTGGCGATACAGTAAACGTCGCTTCACGTATGGAATCTAATGGAATTGGTAAGTGAGAGCTTTTTTCAGCAAACTGTCTTTGTTGAGCATACACATGATTTCAGCCCTCTCTCCCCCAAGAATTTTAAAGGGGACCAGGGACTAATATCGTTTGTTGGGGGCTAAAATTTTTAGTTTCATTCCGTTGATGAGGCACAGATATATGAAATAAAACAATAAAGCTATCGTTTTCTCAGTCTATCTAACAAATCCTGCATTACTAAAAAAAGACAAAAAGAACTACAAATTTCATAATGAACGACAAAAAAGAACGACAAATTTCATATTTTGCCGTCCACAACCCAGACCGAAAGTGACTTTACCACCCCTACGGATTCATTCCTGTTTGTTTATCACGGGAATTAACTACATGTGGTTCAAAAGAACGACAAATTACACATGCGTGTTATTAATGCAGGAATTGCAAGACGAACCTACTGTTATACATGTTTAAAAGTGTAATCCTTTCAACGATTCATTAGAAAAATGATTCTATCTAGCCTATTAGCTGAAAATGATTTCGACAAGCATATCGAAGCTTCTTACATATAGTGCCCCGTGTGTGCAGAGAGAATAAAATGCACTTGCAGATAGTCTTTAAACATCTTTTCTGTCGTTTCAGCATTGAGAATTCACATCAGCCAACAGACGAAAGATTTACTGGAAAGCCATAATGATAATTATCACATCGAGCCGCGTGATCAAAAAGTCGAACTCAAGGTAAAGCTACCTTCGTTTTTAATTTTTTAACAAGTGTTCTTATATCTGTATTCAACACAACTTGCTGCTCTAAAAAGATGCGGTGAATTTGAATATCTAACCTGATCCAGCAAAAACAATCAAATACTACGTTGCCTTTTACTAAAAAAAAAAAGAAAGTGACTGTTTATGTTTACGATTGACATAGAGTGCCCCCCCCCCCAGAATAGTGTTTCTTATTTCGTTCCTTGAGTTTGTTTGTTTAATTTCGTTCCATTTTTAGCCGGGATCTGGGAGTCTGGATTGAGGATGGGAATTTAAGGGTTAGGTGGGACCTGAATTTTTAGGTGGGACCCAGAACCTCCTTGCACACTATGAATTAACGTTTCTTGGTGCGTCTGCTTTGCTTTACCATAGAAATGAAAAGATCACTTCTATTGAAAATTCTATTGTAAAAACGTTGATTAGGTCATAAAATGAAAGTCCAGAAAAGACGGCTCGCCATACAAATCGGACGGTTTCTACATGATTTGACGATAAAAATTAAAATTTGTTTTTCCTTTTTTGCCGACTACTACGTAGTCCAATTTTTAAGAAAAAGGAACAATATTTTTACCAATGTATAGCAAAAGAAATTCTTAACGTAATGATATTAAATTGGTTCTTATAAAACTGTCAGAAGTCGAGTAAAATCAAGATGAAGTTATAATTTTCTCGAGCTCTAGCTTTCGATATTATGGTGCGGTCATGATGCGGTTATATCAGTAGAATCGCTAGGAAATTCTGAGCAAGAAGATATAGGTACCCTTTCGTATAGGAGAGGTGTACCCAAAATATAAGCCCTAAAAGTTTGCGCATAATCAGGCTTGAAAGTTTGTCACAACACGCTAATTATGCAGATTTTTTATAGCGACAACAAAAGAAACCTATTTACTCGACATAAACTCCCTTAAGGGCGAAATGAAAAGAAAAGAAAGAGAAGAGAAAGGTAAATTTCCCTCTAATAATTGAACGGATAAAAGCCCGATTAAAATCAAAGAGGGTTCTGTCCTGTTTCTGCGGCTTCTTCTTCAAGCGAAATAAACTTTTGTTTCCTCAAGTAAAATGCAATGTTCCGCGTAAAAAAAAAGTTGTAATGTGACAGTGGTATGTTATAAAGCCAAGGATGGGGGGGGGGTAGAGCTTGAAAATTATTTAGTAGATAATAATAATAATTGCATAATTTTTATTTGGTTTGTTTCTTTTTCAGAATGTTGGAATTGTACAAACGTATTGGTTAAACGAGAAGAAAGACGAGCAATCAACAAACAATAGTAACTCCAGTGTACGTTCGAATAAGATCCTCTTACAACCTTTGGAAGAAGTTCCCAAAAAGAAGAAAAGTTTTACCAATTTCTTGAAGAGAAACAGTGTTGCAGTCGCATAGAAAGTTCACGCAAATGAAAACTGGCAGAGTAGTCACGCCCTTCGTGAGACAATTCATGATTGGCCATAAGTACCGTCGTTTTGTACAATATTACCATTTCCGCACTAAGATTCCTTTACCCTTTGCTGTATAACTACGCACTGATTTCAGTTCGGGCATTCCGATATAGACTCGCTGGACTCCCGAACCACTGGAAGTTCAGCATGGGTAATTTATCTCTTTTGTAAAAATTTAGTGAGCTCTCATCCACATTTGAAAAAAACTAATCTCTTAAATATCTTTCGTGGTTGTGAACCTTAAAAGAGGCGATTTGGTATTTCATGAGATTTAATTAAAGGATGTAGTGAATCTGGTTCTCTTTCGGACCAGATTATTACCCGGGGTACCTAAGTCACTCCCTAATGGTCGCATCAGGTTCCGCCCCTTAACGTAATTGTTTTTTAGGTTTTTTCAAAGCATTTTGATATAGAAAATGGGATAGGGCCCCACTTGCTGTAGATCGCTTCCTTTTGTCGATTTACACCATTGGTGAAAATTTAAAATCAAAAGCTGTCTCCTACTTAAAGTTATTCAAGATTATTTTCTTTTTATGACGTCATCAAAATGGGGCAAAAATGAGGTTTCTTGAAATTTTCAATTAAGGAGCAAGTGGGACCATATCATATGCCCCATCTCATTTTCTATATCGAAAGGCTTCGAAAGAACCTAAAAACATTTACGTTAATGCGTGGAGCCTCATGCGGCCATTGGGGAGTGCCTTAGGTACCCCGATTATCGCAGAAGGTTTGTAACATATGGAAATAAATATGATTTTTCTGTAAAAATTATATTTTACTATTTCACTTTGTATATTTTTATCAATATTATTAATAAGCCTACAACCTTACATTTAAAATGAAAATAAAAAAGCGTAATATATTTTCAACGAAATGATTTTACTTAGCTTAAAGACATTAAATCCAACTAGTTTTACAATATTTTGAGAACACTCAAAATTTTTGAACCTTTTGGATGTTCTTAACTTTTTTAATTTTAAGCGTAAAAGTATTCTTAACATGTTCTTATATTCACCATTTTGTGACTACTTTTGTCCAATTTTCTAAGAAAAATTGGGTTTTTAAGAGTCTGCAAAGCGTTAAAATGTTCTTAACTTGTTCTTAATATTTTGAACAACATCGAAGCCTTGTTCTTATATGGTTTATTCTTATAAAAAACGTGTATGCCTTTAGACACTTTATCAAGATAAATTTACACTTGAAATTTTTATTTTCGGCTTTAAATTTAAACGGCAATTTCAACATGAGGTATTTTGACTTTTTAATAAACGTTCTCTTACTCTATTTAGTTTTGTTGTTAGGGCGCAGTGAATCGTTTTCCAAAGAAGAATCTAACATGTTAATGACTTAAATAAATACTAAGAAAGTAATTAACCCTTTAAACTGTTGAAAGGTTACTTTAAATATTACTGGGTGCAATATTTATTTTCCTCTCTTCTCATATCAAAACCAAGAAGCGAGGTCCTTCCAATCCTCCCCAAACATGAATATGGGCCAATATGACCTTAGGTTAGATACCGACAATTTTAAGCCAGAAATTTGATATCTTACACCTTGTTTTTTTAAGTGTTAATGGTGAACATCATCTCAATCCAGTGCTGGAAATTACATTACGAGAATTGGTTGGGATTTGTTTTCAATATTTCAAATACTTAGCAGTCTAAATAGCATTGAAAAAGTAAAGATTCTACTTGCGAGAGCTCTTCCATAATTTCAGTGCACCAGGTATATCTTTATATGTCTTCACACAAAGCAAAGATCTTAGAACTTGTCTCAAATTCCAGAGAACCACATTATATCTTTGATAATACTTTCTCTTTTCAGCCTTTTCAAATGATAAACAACTCAAAATGAAATTCCACTCAATTCACTATCTGACAATCATTTTCTTGGTGAATATATCTTATTGCTCAAACCAATATTTTCCTCTCTTCGAATTTTACAATGGAACCGACGACCAAAGATATCACGTGACAAGAGACAATCATTTATGTAAAGAACAAATTGGCAAGAAAGTTGGGCGATGTTGTTCTTGTCTTGATGAATGCATCGAAAACAATAATTGCTGTATTGACAAATTTTGGCATAACCCTGAAATGGGAAGCCTATCAATGACAGGTTATCTTGGTGCTATTTCAAACTTAACTAAAGTCGACACAAACCATGAATGTAAACCCATTTTTGAGGATAATATATTAGGAAAGATAAGCCCAAATATCACTAGTAGAAGATACATGATGGTTGCTAAATGTTTGAGCCCTGTTAAGGACGATACGAGAAAGGATTTTGAGAAATGCAGTGATGAAAACTATGAAACTGTTTCGGAATCGATTCCAGTAATGACACAAGATGGTGTTTTATACAGAAGCTCTGCATGTGCCAAATGTAATAGAATGACAGATTTCGAAAAAGTTAACGTGACAATCAAATTCAAAAAACCGAGCGAAGAAAGATCCTTTTATGATGGAACATGGAAAAATAACCCTTCAGAAACTATCCTTAAAGATCCAAAATTCAGAAAATACGAATGTTTTCATCAAAAACCGAAGAATTTATGCAAAAATCCGACATTGTTAAGGCAGTGTATGGCTTACAACTCACTAATGAAAAATGGTTTTGCAAATTATCACTGCGCCCTTTGTTCTGGTCTGCAAATTACACGACCGATTGTCCCTTTATTAGAATCTTCATGCCCTCCAGACGAAACTAATGGCGGAAGTGGTGGTGACTTTGAAGTTCTTTCGTGGTCACTGGTGATTGATTTTTCAGGAAAAACTAAACTTTACAAAGGAAAGTTTGAACAGAATACTTTGTGTAGTGATGGACAGATTTATGACATGTTTGAAAAGAATTGTACTGAAGAAATACAAAAGAAAAACAATAATTATCAGATTGAAGTTGATACATTCCAAAAAGTGGAACAATACATCTCATTGATCGGTACAAGTCTTAGTATTACTGTATATCTTCTTCTGATCGCCATATATTCGAGATTCAAGGAACTTCAAAATCTACCCGGTTTGAACGCCTTGGCAATGTTCATCTCTCTCCTCATCACTGATATATTGGCAATTTCCAGAAGACCTGGCAGTGTTACCAGTTGCAAGTATCTTGGAATATCGATGCATTACTTTTATTTGGTTTCACAGATGTGGGTCACCACTATTTGTTTGGATCTCGCCAAAACATTCCATTCCTCAGTTACCATGGTAACTAATAACAAACGAGAAACTTTCGTGAAATATTGTAAAATTGTTGCAATTTTACCTTCGTTTTTCGTACTCCCTGCAGTCATTTTGAACGAGGCTGGCAATATCAACGACGTTGGTTATGATAAAATGTGCTGGGTCACACATACCCTCACAAGGGTGTGGTCTGTTATCTCTCCAATGGTTGTCATGCATTTGATATCCATTCTTGCCTTAGCCAAAACTCTACTCAAAATATACTTAGCTAAGAAAAAAACAAGAAAAACTTTACAGTCCGATCAAGCCAATGCTGACTTAGTGAGAATTGCTTTAAAGTTGATTATTGGGTTGGGTTTGATTGATATCATTGGCTATGTACAAATACCAGGTAAAGAATTGATGACAGTGAATTTGATTTTTTCATTTCTGTTTGTCTTGGTGAGAAGCTTAAAGGGAATTTTCGTTTGCATTTTGTATCTATGCAACAAGAAAGTCTGGAGGCTTTTTAAAGGTGGAACAAAAGATCGAAACACAGCTTCTAACATTTCAACTTGCCGAAGTATCACTTTGAGAAGGAATGAAGATAATGTGTGAAGCAGAATCAAAAAATAAACTCTCCAAGTCCAAGGAAGAGTGACGGAACTGGTAGGAGTTTTCGACATTATATAAATTTACGGTGTGTAATAGTTCCTCCATAGGAAGAAATGTGTTATCTTTCAGACAAAAAATTAACAAAAAGTTAAAGATCTATTGCATTATACAAGCGAAATTAGTCAGCTAAAATTGAATATAAGTTTACTGTTGAGGTTATAAAAACCCTTGGTGTAAAACGTGTCTTATTGTTGTTTCTTTTGTAATTGTTTAAAAGGTTTTTTCCAGGAATTCTTCTTGCGTTTGGGCTTTTGTTTAACTAGATGTCTTCTTGATGGAGTCTCGTCTTCCTCTGAGAAGGAAATATTGAAAGAAATTTAGAAAATATTATATTATAGCGAGCCTGAACCTTTCATGTCTTTAAAAAAACACTGCTTACCCGGTTTGCAGAAAACACTTTTGAACACGAATGGTTCAGTCTTAAAAGTTTTTAGAAACACCGAATGTCCTGTTGAAGCCGACTGTTAAAAAAAGTCCCAACTGGCTATTTTCCCCGATTTTTTCCCGATTTCTAACCCGATTTTAAACCCGATTTTTATCTGATTGGTCCCGAAAGGACACGGCAAGAGCTTCAAAATCGTCTTGAAAAACACCTTGAACACCAGAGAAACACTGAATGGTTCAGAAACTTGCCGGTGTTTCAGGTAATGCATTTTGGCTTGGATTTTATGGAGAAAATTGAGAGTTGATTTATGAAAATCCCAGGAACACAGGAAATGCTGAAAACACACCACCTCGAGAGGTAAGGTGTTTCTGGGAAATGATTTTTGCCAACAACACCCCAAAAAAGCATGAAAGGTTCAGAAAAAGTGTTTCGGACAAAGTGTTTTCAGTGTTTTCGAGACTTTTTTGACATGAAAGGTCAGGCTCAGCATCTGCAAAAATATTAAATTCGAACTTCTAGTTGCTTAATTTAGCTGCCAGCGGGTTTATCAAAAGGGTATAAAAAGAGCTTATGAAGGGGACATTGACTTTGTACAGGTTTTACGATGTGACGGTATTGGCCCTTTCTTCTGTCGGCGGTTCGGCGTTTGAAGAAAAAATGACGGTATTTCGGTGTCATGTGGACAAAATAAGGAATTTAAGCAATTTTGCCATCGATGTTGACGTTCAAAATTGATTTACCAAACTATGATAAACAAAAACAAAGAGAGGTTACTTACTCACCATCCTCAGGGCCATGTCCTGTGAAAGGAGGGTCTTTCGCTTCCAAACCAATCATACTCTCGCTACCTGTTCCCATACCTCCTTGTCGGGAGTTACGAACATATTTTCCTAAAGGGAAAGAAAGGAAATATTAATTCGTATATTCAGAGTAAATAGATTTTATTCCTGAGATCCTAGCCTGGTTATCAAAGCTGTAGTTTATTTTCTTACTTAAATGTTTCCTAGATGCTGGCGAACACAGTGTAGGCTGATTTTTAATTTATGCATAACCTTCTGATTGGAATATAGCTTGCTTTAAGGAAGACGAGGCGGTAAACTAGAAACATTAAAAAAAGTAAAAAAAAGTATACAGCCTGGATATCAAGATTACCTAGGTCTTAACAAGTTTGGAAACTAGTGAACATTGTTTAAATTTATAGTGTTCAAAACAGAAAATTATTCCACTTGCTTGTAATCTTATAAAGCTTTTCCCTTGATCATTTCATCATCCCAATAAGAGGGTATGTTGGTTTGTACAGATCAAAAGTCAATGGCAGCAAGTACTCACCGATTTCTCCATCGCCTTGGATATTGACTGAATTATCGAGATCGTCTAATGAGTGAGACATAGAAATTGCGGGTGCTTTCATTTTCACTGAAGCTTCGTTCGTCATTTCTCCAGCTCCTCCTTGTTCACCAAGGTTTGATTCCGAAAGTCCATTGGCTGAATATAAAATGAGAGTGTGATTCACAATAAGGATAATTCTACAAATGACTATAGTGACTATCGGGCGAATTGAAGGTGAAAATCTATTTTTATTTCATCTCTTTACCGTGAATTATTGAAATGGTGGATCTTAAGAGGCGTAGGGGGGGGGGGGTCAAAATTCATTTCCTTATAAGGTTATGGCTCAAAGAAACACACTCTGTTATAAATTTTAAACTCTACCTTGGCTTTTCTTTGTTTTGACTTTTCAATTTCAATAATATCCCTCACAGGGGGGGTGGTCGATAGTAAAATCTCAGACATATATGAGTAGTAAAAGGATTTTTATGAATTTTTACATACCACCACCCAGACTCTTGGAAGAGGTATTTTACTACCCTGGTAGTAAAAGTTTTCGGGACAATTTGTCATGGAGACCACCTATTTTTCGGTTGCTTTTCGGCTTGATTTTACAAAAAAAGCTAAAAAATGATTCTGTGACACATTTTTCACTTAATGCAAAAATTAATGTTTTGCCCATAGAATTAAAGTCTTTTTTATATTGACAAAAAATTTCGAGAATTTTTGGTTTGCAGCAAACAACTTTCCAACAGAAGATTTTTTCAGTAAAGCCATCCAAAAAATTAAAAGAATTACAAAAATAGCTAAAATTTGCTAATTTTACCAGTTTTAACTACCCAGGTAGTAAATTTTTTCAACATTTAACCCATAGATACCACCCATTTTAGTATTTAACTACCCTGGGTAGTAAAAGTTTTTTTCTATTTCTCGTCACACCACCACCGTAGTAAACGTCATTATGTCTGAGATTTTACTATCGACCCCCCTGTTCCCCATGCCATAGAGTTAGAAAGTATATCTTATCAAGGTTAAATAAAATAACGTACGTTGGTCTTCGCCCAAACTTTGAGGTTGTGTTTCTGTTCCAGGTGGTGTGTCTTCATTTTCAAATGCGCCCAATGGTTCCGCCCCTGCGCCCATACCGGTTGGGATACCATTCATCTCACCGCCCAAACCTTCGACGCCAGCAGCATTTTGGACTTTACCTAGAAAGTAATTAATCAAAAATCTATATGATAACTTAAATTAAGAATGGAAAAACATGTCCAAAACATGTCAACCTTAATAAAACATTCTCAGGCGTAATTGAGTTTTAAGCCGCAATGGATGCGAAACTCTTGGATGACAGAAATGCCGGATTTATCGCCAAATTTCAAAAAATGCGTGCTTGAATGAAAACAAAAAAGCACTAGATTCAATCCCTCATTCTAAATGCAGCGTTGATCTTAAGACTTCACTTTTTCTCGCTTGTGAAAGACTTTCTACCCCTTTAAACTCAATGAGTGTAGTAATGTAATAGAAGGTCCAAAACGAGCCAGCATCATTGTTATATATAATCTTCACTAACTCACCAACTGGTCCCTCGTTCATTTCTTGTCCTGGCATCTCATCATTGAATGACATATCTAGAGAAAGTAATAAACAGATAATCATTACCACAAGAAAAATTATATCATGATATACATAAGTCACAAGACATTTATCCTATTTGAAACAGTGTTTGGAAAGAATTTGGATGGAAGCTTATGTTCCCTAAAACAGTTCATCCTGTTTGTGAATGACGTAATCTTGACTGTTAAGAATAGGGAAGCTTACAGTAATAGAAATTCATGGATACAAAGGAAAGATAGTTGGGAATCGAATATTTCTTGAAATTAAAAAATACTCCCAACAGATGAAGAACAGATAAGTCTTAAAAGCACCAACAGATATAAATCTTAAAGCAATTCATTATAAAGAGGTTGAGTATATTAACATTAACAACATAAGAATTTAGTGTACCTTGTTTTTTCGCTGCTTCTGCATTTTTGGTGGCTTCTGGTTTGTGGTCTACAAAATAAAATGATAAGGATACTATAAGAATAAGACTACACTTATACGATTTTACAGGCTGCAATGCCATTCACATTGCGTTGTAAAAACGCATGAAAAATTGTAAAATGTAGCACGTCAAATTTTTCTGCTATCAGTAAGTACACTATAACGCTAGAAAAATGTCGCTTAAAAAATTACAAAAGTGGCTTCAAAAAAATCAGTTCAAATCGCCTAAAAACACCAGCCTGTAGCCTCAGCTTTGGTAAAAAACAAAACTTTTTTGCTTTATAACTCAAGATAAAGTGAAATAGTGGGAAAATTTACTTTTATTTTTTTAAAGAATCAGAAAAATTGATATCCTGAATGGTTGTGAAATACCAAAATGTTTTCAAATGGTGAAAAATTGGGAATGGGTACTAACTTACGGATATGTTTTCGTTTATTGGCGATTGTCTTGCCGTGACCTGAAAAAAGAGAGTGGACCAGCATATTAATAATTAGACTGGCACGCCAGTCGGGCTGGAACGGTATCACGTGGGAAAAGTGAGCGTAGGAGTTAGGTAAGCGTAAGAAGAAATTTTGTCGGCGGCAAGGGCTGAAAGCTTAATCAGCAGCCTCTCACCAACTTTTGTTCGCTCTCCTACGCAGCTCCTATTCTAGCAAACGCCCGCCGCCTTTATGTTCCCACCCTCTGACATGATTAATTAACAGACTAGTTTGCTAGTCTAATTAATAATGGGATCAAAATGATTTTAAAGATTTGAATAACGCGCATTTTAAGGTATTTTAACGTATCTTTGTATGTGTTACGTGAACTCCTAAATATTAAATCAATGTTAAAGTAAAGATGTTACGTAAACTTGTTAATACTGTAGTAAATCAAGGCCGAAGTATCTATAACTGGTCGACGTAGCAGAGAGCTTATGTCCGATAAAATTTAAAAATTTAAAAAGCTTACCAAAAAGATATATTGATATTTTGTTAGAAATATTAAAACTTCATATTCAAAAATAGCGTAGATTTAGAAGTAGTAGATTTGTTCTTTGAGAGAAGCTTAGGTAAAAAGGACTTT
This sequence comes from Clytia hemisphaerica, assembly GCF_902728285.1. Lineage (NCBI taxonomy): Eukaryota > Metazoa > Cnidaria > Hydrozoa > Leptothecata > Clytiidae > Clytia > Clytia hemisphaerica. The sequence goes on from NW_027104191.1 coordinate 543,859, forward strand.
TTGTTATATTGGTTGAAAAAATAATCCAACATTGTATTATCAAAAGTAGAGTTTTTGAAAAGTTTAGCATTTTCTTTATCAAGGGAGATTTGAGTTTCTTCTCCTATCATATTTTTATTCTCGGCATCTTCTTCTTGTGTTTTGGCTTCAATTTCATCGTGCATCCGTGCACCATGAATAGTGATACGCGACGTGTTCTTATTGTACGGTTTCCAGCGCACGGAAACCGCTCCTGTCGTTTCAGTTACGTTAGAAAACGGGTTCGCTATAAAATGGATTGGTCTTAATTTTCCGTTATCAACTTCCGTATAACTTGGGTCATCATCACCGGAAAATTGAAATCCGGTACTGTCTGGAGTATTCTTTGTCGAGTTTACATTTACGTCGAATTCGGGAGTGTCCGGTGTGTTCGGGGTATCAACGTCCATGGTCGGTGTATCTACGGTATCGGGTGTTCGCATTCTTTTGAAGATTTCTGTTCGTTTATTATTGTTCTCAGTTACATGTGTTTGCAGTCTATTGTTCACATTTTTCTGTTTCAGGAATAAAGTCTGAATCTTACTTTGCGGAATGTTTGTTCTGGAGTCCGGTGTATCCGCAGTATCGGGTAGTTCCACATTCATTTCCGGTGTTTGAGGTATATTTTCAGCAGAGTCGACGGTTAGTGGAGAGTTCACAGTTCGTTTGTAATAATGTTGTTGTTTTGTTTTGTCAGTAATTTGATGTCTCGTCTGTAAAGGGTCTAAAGAATCGAGAGTAAGCCTTCTTGAAATGAGAAGACCATGTCAAGATGACTTGATAAAATATCAAAGGTATTTTTGCTTAGAAGCACCCAGTAAAACTTGCATCAGAAGCTTTATAGTCGTTGTATCTTTTGTTAAGTTACGTAAAAACACACCCTTAAAAAAGTCATGAAAAAGCGAACTTAGAACTTACTACAAGTCATGCAGCCAAGGCACGCCAACAAAAGGAATGTGTATGTCAACCTCACTGAAATAAGGAAAAATGGAAGAATGTAAAATTATGAACAAAATCAAAAATGTGATAATAAAACAGTAACAAGAGAAGCCAAGGCAGTATCGAAATCATCAAAATCAATAGATTGAAGTAATTTATCTTACAAGATTTAGCTCTGGTTTAAACGGCCCACTTTTCACCCTGCCTGTTCTAATTGTGAATTTAAAAAGATGGGCAGAAAGTTGGCTGTCTAAAACCAATGTATTGACTTCTTTCAGTCCTTTTCAAGTTAAGATTTTAATTGCCAACTCTGTACCTACTCTAACAATTAGAATAGACAGGACAGAAAGTCGGTGGTCTAAGCTAGAGCGTACAAAAATTACAAACACATTATCACTTACTTTTAACCAGCTGACATCAATCTATTTAATTAAAAAAATATTTTTAAATATATAAAATTTGAAAATATAAACGAGCTAAAGATTTTTAACTTTTAATTATTTTATTTACTATACAAGGTCTAGTGTAGCGTGAAATCAAATTTTTGTTTAACTCATTTGAGGCAAAGTTATAATACAAACATCCAAGCGACATTCAAAATATGTTCAAAACAAATCCTTGAAACAAATTAAACAAAACAAAACAAATTTTTGGATGCTAACATTGGCCTTGTATTAAAATGTTTATAAGACGAAACGTCTAGGACTTTCGACCATGCACGTGTTAGTCAAAATAAGCATCAATTTCATACTGTTTCATAAAATACTTAGTAGAGTAGTAGAGTTCGATTATCCTGGTCGAGAAATTAAACCTCAGCATATTTATTTTTGTACAAAATTAATCTTTTATTAGCTTTACTTTTTCAGCTAAAATTATAAAAAAACTTTTACTTAATAAATTGTTTACTTAAAAACGCTTTACTTACAAGTGTGATTCTCAAGTTGAGAGGTACTAAGGTACTAAATAAAGGTACTAAAGGTACTAATCTCCATAACTCGAACATGGACGGGGAACATAAATTTGTTCAAGTTAAGGAAATTTCGAATTATGGAGTAAGGTCTTTTAAAGGGAGTGTTACCTGAAGGGACCATAGAACTTGTTCGAATTAAGGAGATATTCGAGTAAAAGAGAATCAACTGTATTTTGCTCAGATACTTTAACCGATCATCGCAAAAGAAAATCAAACAAAGGAAAGAAGAACTCCAGGATAGGTATCTCTTTGACAGGGACTGGAAATAAGTTTGAATTGTAGAAAGATTCAGGAATAATAGAAGTTCGAATTAGGGAGAGATTATTCTAACTCGATCTTTATCAAAAAAATAGAATCGTGTAATGGGCTCTTCCAGAAAATATCCGTACATGGGGTGGGGGGGGGTAGGATATATTGTCCGGGGCAGTGAAAAATAGTTATTCACCTATTTGGGCGAACTTGTCCTGTTTGGGCGAACTTGTCCTGTTTGGGCGAACTTGTCCTGTTTGGGTGAATTTGCTCTTTTTGAATGTCCGGGGGGTAATCCTGTCCGGGGGATCAACTGAAGCTTGTCCAGGGGATTAGACCCGCTGTCCGGGGGTTATAAGTCACAATATCCGGGGGGATTTCCAAAAAATGTTATATCCTAGACCCCCCCATTCAAATTTTTCTGGAAATTTCAAACAATAAACAATAATTAGAGCTCCAAAAAGTTTTTTGGATCTTTTTAGATGGTCATCAGCGGTTCCTTTTAACCATACTCCTTTAAGGAAATAAAGACTCTCCAACATGAATTTTGAAACCCCTTAAGATCCAAGCAGTCAGTTTTTAATTGTTCTCGATGCTCGGTTTGAGCAGATCTGATCGAGATCTATCTGATCGAGTCACTTCAATACCAAGATGGTCATCGCTCAATGTGTCGACATTGGACCACCTGGCCTCACTCACCAAGTCAAACACCATTTTATCAATAACTAAACACCACTATTATTACAGCTCTACACCAAATCAACCGAGTCCATAAGTTTGACATTCAATTGCTTGTAGGAGCTTCGACCTCAACACTGACTTGGATGGATAGAGTGGCATACTAATTCGCTGGCCACACGTACTAGACATCGGTAAGGCTGCACTGTTCGCATTGTTGATAATGTCGACGGTTATGGACAACTCTTCTAAAATAAAAACGAGACAAATAGTGAATTTAAGTGATAAAGAAATCACTCTGATACCGTATTACTTTGAATTAATGCCCCGGGCGTTTTTTATTTTTTGGGTTTTTATGAGGGGTGTTTATTCCAGGGGGCGTTTATTAAATGATATATAAACAAGGTCACTTTTATCTTTTATAAAATGAATGGGAATTTCTAGAGATGTAAAAACGGGTCAAAATCAGTTTGAATATCTACCATACATCTAATTTTACCTTCATATTATACTTTCTTATAGCTACTTGCTTGAAATAAACGCCCTCCGGTGGCGTCGTCAATATATAAGACATGCAGGAGGGAAAACCTCAAAACCACTTACCATTGTTACCGACTCGATTATCAAGAGCAGGGAGAACAGACGAACCAGTCGCAAAATATAACAGCTTTTGTCGTTCACTCGGTGACATCTTCTGCAAGATTCGCCAAAACCAACTGAAAATAGAAAAATCCAAATTTATGTTTTGCTCTCACTCAATCAAAAACTATTTCCAGTAATAAACATGAGAGCTGACAGCAAAACAAAGACATTCCCTCCAACTAAGACAAACCCTACATAAAGATCCCAGTTGTTGAGCTTTATATAAAACCTTGGAAGCAGTTTCTCACTCCCGCTCAATCTTTGATCTTCGATTGGAGTCCTTTGAAAGTGGTACCCTTATGGTAGCGCTACTAATTGATAGCGGTGTAAATACATCGAGTAGGGGGTAACCTGATAACAGCTGTTCATAATTTTCTTACGTGCACGGTAAACCTCTGAAGGCACTTGAAAATTATACATCTGAGGAAAGTAGTCCTCCCACGGAAAATTTTACAACAAGAATCTTGTTGTGCGCCAGAAAGTCAAAAACTGATACGGCGCCCTATTCATAAACACAATCACGCAACTTTGTTGTCATCCCCAGTCCTTTTAGACGAACGCGGTCCTTACGATTTCTAGATTGCATATTCGTCAGATTGTATGTTTTCACCCATCCCTTTAGAGCTTCAGCGTGGTGGGCAGAAAACAACCACAATCTGATCTCAGGTTAGTAGGGGGGGGATGTTATTTTGCAAAAATGGCAAAAAATTCTTAGCCCATTTGTCAAAAGTTGCCTTTGGGTATAAAAAGAAGAAAAAATCATGTGCAAAATCGAAATTTCAAAAATTTTCAAAACATAGTGAAGTGACCCCTCATTTGAAAGGTATTTTCATGCTGGTTAAGAAAATCAATATAATGAGGTTGAATAACACTGTCACAAAAAGTAATTTCTGACAGTTGGCAAAATTTTGAGGATTTTGCTAAAAACGCAATTTTTTGATCGTTTTTCTTAAGTTACTTCTTGTTAGAGTGTTTTCCACCCTTACAATATTGATTTTCTTAATCAGCATGAAAATACCTTTCAAATGAGGGGTCACTTCGCTATGTTTTAAAATTTTTTGAAATTTCGATTTTGCTGGCGGAGCGGTGGTGGCACCCTACCCGTGGCAACCTTGAAAAAAGAGCCACAGGGTTTTTACATGAATTTTTCTTCTTTTTATACCCAAAGGCAACTTTTGACAAATGGGCTTAAAAAATTAGTCCTAACACCCCCCCCCTACATCGAAAGCGCTAGATCTACTTTTCTTTGCATATTTGTGACGATGAAGCGCCGTTAGACGTTAATTTTTAACACTGCAATTAGCTTCTTTGCAGGTAACAATACTCCGATCGAAGATGGGGGAAATAGTTCAGTCTAAGGTTTTTAAAAGTCAGTGATGAAAATAAAACGACAGTCTGGTATCGTTTTTGAGTATGACATGGGAGGTGGCGGATATACCCTAGCCCAGGGTTTTTAAAGGTCAGTGATAAAGACCGGACGACGGTTTGGTATTGATTTTATAAATGACACGCGAGGAAAAAATGAAGTACCTTTTATATCGTTCCAACAGCTGTCTTGAGCAGCCCCTTGAATTACTGAATGTGATTATTGAGCGTAGCCTCTGGTAACTAATCTCTTCCACACCTCCCGAAAGTAACAATTGGAAGTCCTGTGGAAAGAAAAACAACATTGAGATGTTACAGTAAACTCTCGCTAACTCGAACTTCTATTATTTAAATCTTTATACAATGCGAACTAATTATATAATTCGTATCTCTATGACACGAACATAAGACTTCCCGTTCGAGTTCAAATTGCCTTTTTATGGGAACATATAACATTTTGAAGCAAAAGAAAGAACAATTTCCCATTCCCACTCCACAAATTTTGAGAGATTTTATTCTTAATTCTACTCTGTCAGCATAAGAAGCACGTTTCCTTTCTATAATAACAAAGAATATCTATAAAGAATATCTATAAACTACCTCTTACATATAGAAACTAAAACATGTTCAAACCTCGGCCTCCAAGCTGTCCAGAAGTTCTTTGGGAATCATTTGATGAAGACCGTCCTTTAATCCTTGTAATTCATTCTCACGGCAGCCAATCATCTTGTGGTGCGCAAACAATCTAAAAAAGTGTGTTAACTTGAGCCTCAGAAGTCATTGGCCCATTACGCTTAGTTTATGTGAGATAGAGTAAAGAACATCCTTTGAACTAAATGTTATGCACCATCATTGAATTCTTTTGATTAAGCTAGCGTTCACGCAAGAGGATTTTTGAGCCAAAGAATGATTGAATTCATGGGTCGACATAGACTGGAGACGTTTATCAACCCGTGTAATACAATGAGATGGGTGTTATATGATACTAAAATAATTACGGGGTAATGCTAGACTAGGGTCGATAGTAAAATTGTGTTAGTCTAAAGCATACCTGACAAATTGAAGTGCATTTTGCTTTGAGACACGTAAATTTTGACCGTTCGGTACGAGCGACTCTGTGTGCCCATCCACTGTCACCTAAAAACACAATACAATAGCTTAAGCTGAGGCTAAGTTTTAAAAGTTGCAGGCGTGAGAGATATTTAAAAATGTAGTGCGTCAAATATTTCTATAGTCACCCTGCAACGCATTAATCGAACGTTGATTTGTTTGTATATGATTTGTTGCATACTTCTATAAGCGTTAGTATGTGTTCACTATATGATACACATATTGACGGTAATTTTAAAAATAAAATTTTCAGGTAAAGTATTGTGAAGGCCTTGTAAAGAACTGATTGATTATTAATTAAATATAGGATTTTTTTGAAGACTCACACAACAAGACAAAACGAAAAAAGTCGAATATGAAAGCTTTACCTCGAAGCATAAATTGTAACGATCAATAAATTCATCATTACCACACTCATTAGACATTGCATCCACCAACAACTGTGAAAAACTTTTATACATCGCAGAATCGTAAAATGCGAAATCGTCAAAACTGATCTCATTCTCTCTAGAAAAAAAAGATGGAAAAGTTTCAAAATGTATATTTAACAGTTTCATCCTACGACGGAGATATGTTTGAAAAATCGTCATTAATAGACCATGCATGGATACAAGTGTAAAGCGGCCGTAGTGTAAATCTGGTATTCGGCTACTGTGCGCAAGTTCGCGGGTTCAATCTCTAGCCGGGTCAAACCAGAGCCTTCAAAATGGTACTTGATACCTCTCTGCACTTAGAATGATCAAGGTCAGTAGAGCAATCCAGGGAGGAGTGGCGCCCTCCTCTACCAGCCCCTACTGTTGTCGTAAGAATTGCTTAGAAGAAATCATTCAACGAATCTCCTATCATTTTCTTACACACCATTTTGAAGACAAAAAGAAAGGACAACTTTCACTTCTTCCCGTGCCGTGCGAGCACAAAATTTGAGAAATTCTTTAATAATTCTGCTTCGTCAAAAAAAAAAAGTTTTCATAAGAGATGAAGGAAGAGATCATAAAAGAATATCGCACGGAGTTTGAGGGATATTCTACTTTCAAAGTTCACATGGGTTATCAAAATGGTGGTACTAAAGGGTGGCTATGGCGGTCTAGGTTTGATTGTCCTGAGCTTTACCCTCGGGGCTTCCCAAAGTACATTGTAAGGGTCGAAATGAGCAAAGACGAGAAGATACACTGTAAGGGTGTTAAAATTGAGAAAAATTGAGCCAATTTTGGGGGTGATTTTGGAAAGCTTTGCCATTTTTTGCCTTAAAATGGACCCAATCTTTCAAAAGAAAATGCACCATAAGAGTACAAAATTTAGTTAGTTTTGGATAAATTTCATCTGCACTGTAAGGGTCCAAATTCAAAGGCTTAATTTTCGCACATACGGTTTTTTCACATAAGTGATAATAAAGACAACAAACCCATTTGAGAAGAAGACGCTTACTTTCCGAGCAAGTACAGAAGGATGGGTCTCGATAAAATCAATGGGATTGTTTGATTGAACCATAATGTTAATCCAAGGAAACGTCCAATCGCAACAAAGGCTGTGTATCGCTTCTCCTGAGAAAATAATTGTGTTCATAATAATGATAAGTAATGTTAATCTTCCTCCTTCACATTCTATTAATGCGAGGAAGATTAGCCAGATCAGGAAATGTTTTCAAAACATTAGAAAGGGCACAGCAATGACAGATTTGATCTGATTAATATCACTATCAAGTAAATCAGAAAATTGCTCCATAAGAAAAGATAAATCTGTTTAGTTGATAGACGTTTTTAAGTCAGGAAGTAGCAATTAGCGTGGATTGTTTTAATTATACATATTAACAATGCTTAAAGGGTACTGGTGGGTTGGAGTTTACCAAGTTTGAAAGACGTCAGATATCTGTTTATGTGAATATGCGAGTACTCTTGCTAATTCGAGCTTTTGCTTTTCGAATCTCATAGAGGTTTTTTTCATGTTTTGTTAAATTACGTAATTTCCACCATTATGTAATCTAATGCAAATGCTGCATTTGCGTAAGGGATCGCCTCTACAGATTCGAACGTTTGCCTCCATTTCTTGGTGAGTTGCACTTTGATGATTTTCAAACAGGTCGCAAATTGGAAGAGACGTTACTCGCGTAGAAAAAAAGCCGTGACGTCTAGTATAAGCTAATCTTCCTATAACTCAAACTCATTTTCGGTCTCCGTCGAGGCGACTCCTTCCGTAAAATTCTTTCTATCCCTCTATCCCTCCCTAATTCAAACTAAGAAGAACAGGAGAGTTTGAGTTAACGAGAGTCATCAACTGTATATCAAACCAATAACTTTGGAAATTTGACGTCATGGTCAACTATGGTAAATTCAAACCCTTCCTCTTTTTACACAAGTGTTGATTAGCTGTATTAACTTAGAATATTGGTAGAGAATATATAGAGTAGACATAGAATATTAGTAGAACCATACTTGCGTCATAGGATGTTCGAAGATGAAGTTGGATTCTTGTAACAGATACTTCCCAACTTTTGGTGAAAAAACTCCTTTCTGTGTCGGCAAATTTCCACATTCCGTGAAAAATTCCGTTGGCCAGTGTTTGTACTAGTATGAAAGAAATCAAGAAGCTTCGTTGACAACCAATTAAGTATAAAAATGGCATCTAAAAACTAGTAGAATATAGGTATAATTTAGAAGTGACAATTGTGATCAAATCGATCAAATCCATATTATAGAAGATCAGAGATCTGACCTCAAGGAGAGCAAGTGTTGAAAATACTAAATGAAATTAAAATGAAACATAAAAAGGGACTGGTAACGAAAATACAAGAAAGATTTTCTCGACAAAGATATCGAAAACACAAGTGTAGGAGTGATTATTTGAGTATATATACAAACAGTGAAGAAGCAACAGACGTAGCACCTAATATTTTAAAATTATTCAGATCAGTTCACCAATATAATAAAGCAAACCTACCTTTTCACCGCTCTTCAGAGCGTTAGCAAAAGCAGCAAACAAACCACGTGTTACACCCGGTCCAGTCCCCTCTTCTCCTTCGAAGCGAACGCGTAATCCACCGAACGGATGGTTCGCCATGTTCTGTAAAATACAAAAGAAGAAGAATTAATGATTTAAAATAATCTTACGAATTCAGTACATCGGAGAAAAGGTTAGCATGATGTTCTTGTTCATAGGGAGAAGCAAACATCAAAAAAGAATGGATACATGATACACTACTTTTATACAAATAATCAGAAAAATAGAGTCGGTACTTTACGTGGAATAGATAGATTTTTAGGCAATCTGTTAACTATTTTCACGGCTATTTTCACGGCCGGCCATCTCGTCTACCTAACAACTGAACAGTCGAACAACTGAACGGTACATTGGAATGTTGATCAAAAGAGTAAGGTTATCTTGCATCATGTCGTGAGAGCACCGCGAAGTGCCCGTAAACTTGGAAGGAGCGGTAATTCTAACAACAAACCATTTGTTTGAGGCGCTGACATCTTGAGCAATCGGTCATCGCTCCTTCAATAATTCAAATAACTGAAATCTTTTGAAATCTACAGACTTGCCACTTAAATTCAAAAAAGGGGCGTGGTGAGCACTGACCTTTATATAACCCTGGACCAAACAATATCTGCCATCTTTGATTGGAGTTTTTTTAGAATTGGTACCCAAGGAGAAGCCATTGCAATGCTAAAAATTAACGTCTAACGCCGCTACATCATCGAAAGAATTTGAGGGAAAGTAGACCTAGCTCTCTCGATGCATTTACACCGCTATCGAGTAGTGCCGACATTAGGGTACCAATTTTCAAAAAACTCCGATCAAAGATTTTGCTTGGCTGGGATTGAGAAGCTTTGTCCAGGGTTATATAAAGGTCAGTGGTGGTGAGACGTAAAATAAAAATTAGGTCTTTTTATGAAAGATAACAAAAGCAAACATTACCTCGCTGAAAACATTGATACAATCATTCAGAAGGTTCGACCGATGTATGTTGATCAAAAGAGCTGGATTATCTTGCATCATGTTGTAAGAACGCCGCGAAGTGTCCGTACCACGGATAGACGTCAACGTACGCTGGAACCTGGAAAACAGAATAGGTATTGACCTAAAATTATAGCTGATTTTTTACGAAATAAGCGCGGAAAAACAAAGGATGTAAACTAGACGTAAGTCGTTTATAAACCATCTAATACAGTAATTACCGTTGTTATAATACAGTATCGTAACGAGTTAATATAATTTGTACGAACTAAACTATAATTTGTCGTTTTGTTAATTTCTGCTTTCCTTATTACACGAATATTAATAGGCAAGTATTCAATGGCCTTGAAATTAACACTCCAAAAATTAACCCGAATTTTATTTGCTTTTTCAAGGACACCATAGCTGGTTTTAATTAAGAGTTTTTTTATTACCATGAAATTTTTCAATTCGTGTTAATAAAATGACTAGTAATATTCGTGTAATAAGGTATGCCTGGATTAGTCTATTTGCGATGTTAGCTTTTTTAGGCTTATGCAAATAAATGAATATAAGTATAAATAGTCGTCTAGCATGCTAGACTAGATGTAAACGAACAATTCATGGTATTCATGACGTAATGTTTTCTACAGAAAGACCCCGGTTTTTGCCAGTAGTGGCAAATTTTATACAACTTTTATCTAGTTTAAATTTGCCACTACTGGCTAAAACCGGGGTATTCCCTTAGAAAACATTACGTCATGAATATTATGAATGTCAAATTCTTTTTCCCTTCCGAAAACGGGAGTGATTCCTATTAAAAGAAGATCATATACCTAGAAGAGAAATTTATTTATTGTCTTACCGCGCGATTCTACCTGAAGCGCCAGCTTTGATTGACAGGAAACTTTCTCTCTCATAACCAGGCCCCTCACTAAGAAACAATGTGCTGAAAGCATCGATAACCCGTCCCCATTTTCCTTCACAGATGGCCAGTGTTTGACTTTCTTTTTTCCTATAAAAACGAAATTTGTCATTGATACATTCCAAGTTGATACAGGTTTTTGTCAGACTTAATCAAGCAATTCCAAAGAAAAAGTTATCTAGCTTAACATATTAGAAATTTTCGGATATATGAGGAGGGTGCCCACCAGAATAAAGCCGGGATTTGACCACTGTCTGTTACTAAAAGTAGAAGTTACACGTTGGTCAAAGTCAGGCTTTTCTTGGGTGCTTCAGTTAGAAAATATGACGTCATGTTGAGGGGAATTCCCTGTAAAATTTTAAAAACCACAAATGATTTTTTAGTGCTCCAATTTACTTCTGGAGTGTAGAGTTTTAAAATCAGACTTAAGATCCAAAAGCTGTAAAATGTTACAACAAGGCTGAGAATATAGCCTGGAAAAACAAAACCCTTCAAAAATTGAGATGTCACAATGAATAAAGTGGACAATTTCTAAAACCGCCATTCTTTTCGAATTCTAAAAAAAACGTCACAGGTCCCAAAATTCTCAACATATTTTGAGCTTGATTGTTTAGCACGGGTATTTTGCAAAAGGGAACAGTGGAGATGTAAAGAATGACAAGAACAATCCTTAAAGGTCAAAGTCGAAGCACGAGTCAGTCTAAAAATTAACATGGAGAAAAACTTGCAGTTTTTGTTTCTTCAGCACATTTTCATCAAGCCACATAAAGATTTGATTAGCGGTGATCAATTTTTCGTCAGTGTGTTGCAAGAACTGTTGCATTTTTCCTACATGGCTACCTGAAAAAAATTATAAATTCATTCTAATTAAGAAGGTCTGAAACCATAGTCGGAAGTTTTGATAACTGTCTACCCGGAGGTAGGAAAATGCCACTCTTTCTCCCTGTATTGTTCCACTTACCCTCGATTTTTCCCTTAATTGCTGAGCATCAAGCAAATACACCAATTATCACTTTTTGTACTAACACATAGAGAAAGTGCCTACTTCGCATCTTAGCCGTTATTATACGCAAAATACAAAGAGGAATGAATACGTAGGGGTGGTACAGTCACTCTCGCTCGGGATTGTGGATGGTGAAATTTGTCTTTGGTTCGACCCAGCCAAGGATTGAACCGACAGCCTTGCGTGCCGTAGCTGGACGGCCATGCTCTACCTTCATGTTACGGCCGCATATATGTATTAAATAAGCTCTGTGAATTTAACCCTTTAAGTGCCAAGGTCGTATATATCAAACATGGGCTATGTAGGAGGGCTAAAAATCGTTATTTTTGATCTAACTCGTAGGAATTGGATTGGGCTTCACAGTCAAGCAAAAAAAAATCAAAAGTGAGTCTTTCCAGCGAGATTATAAGCCAAAAAGTAAAAAAATGCAAAAATTTGACAAAAATCCACTTTTTTAAGATTTTGACCGTTTTTTGACCATTTTTGGTAAACGAGGTATCCTCCAAGAACCTCCAAATTTGGCCCTGCTTTTTACTGGATTCTGTACTCCAGTGAATTAATTTGAAGTTTTACCGCTGGACACCTTTCTATCATTCAGGCAGGTCCAAGCAGCGGGCCTGACTGCTTTAATTCTTCTAACCTATCCCCCCCCTTTACCGCCACCCAACCCACCCTTCCTAAATCGGGCGGCGCCGAAGGCATGAATCAGATCTTGAAACTCGTTGCCGAGCATTCTAGAGTGTTGGCGTAGGATACTTTAAAGCGAAAGGAATCCTACCTTGTTTGGAGCGAAGATTAATGCAAGGTTTGAAGAAGTTCACTTCCTCTTTGTCGACGTTCGAATCATGGTCTTCTTGCGAATTGTCACGCGCACTGGAAGCGGACGCTGGATTAAACGCTCGCGACTTGTTCAAGTAGAGGTAGGCGTCTAGAACGTACGTCAGGTGGGTGTAGCTAAAAGAAATAAAAGAAATTGTCTTCTAAAGAAAAATCTGAACACCCTGGATATCCTAATTCACTCGTAAAACCGCCCTTAGATTTCTTCTCAAAGCTGACATGCATCCGATTCCGATGCTCTCAATAACAAAAAATTCTCAATCTCACCTGAACAAATCGATAACAGGCAGTGTATCTTGGTCTTCACCCATTTGTTGTTTCAGCAAATACATCATATATTCGTCAGGTGACGATCCGTAAATGTGTGTCATGGGTGGACGCCCCAATCCAGCAATATCGCCCTCGGGCGCCGTCTTCTTTAGTCGCAGTACAAAATGCTGGAATTAAGAGTTAAATTTTATCAAAAAAAATTTAGCATGGATATTTATTTTGCTTTTGTGTTATAAATGGTGAACATTTGTCAGTCAAAAGTCTGAACCAAACAACTCGAAACAACATAGTAGATTACCTGACGATACTAAACTTCAGAAGCTAACTTTATAAAACTTTCTTCCCACAAAGACACTTGACACCAAATTTCGTTTGAAATAGACAACACTCAACAGGTTAGGCCTTCCTTAAAAATTCTTCAAATTTTAGAACGTGTCCTTCGTAAACATGGGGTTTAGAAACTATCTTTAGGGAAGCCGACCACTACTCAAAAGCTAGTGAAACAACAAATGTCAGATATACCTTAGTATCGAATTGGTCACCCCTATTGAGTTGATCTTCAAGGGTGGTCAAGATTTCTTTCATCCAACTCCACGTGGAAGCTAGTTGTTCATTGGCTTCCTCTTGCAAGGCTTTTCGTACGTCAGCCGAGAACTCAATTGGTTTGATACCGAATAAACCAGGAACAACTTCTTCCTGCTAAAAAAGGGAAACACAGACGACTTGAATATTAAATTTGACTTTTATCATTCAAATCTTTCAAAATTGAAAGTATTAAAAAAAAAACCCGTTTTATGTCAAAACCCAGATGAAATAATTTCAACTCCTTCTAAACAAGACCAATGTCATAGCGGGACCATCAGTTTTATAATTTGAAATAAAAGGCTTCAGAGGTTAAAACAATTTATCAAGGCGTCTATATTTATCACATACAGACTGTTGTATTGATTTGGCAATATCCGTTGCTTCTTTGACCAATCGGCAAAACATTCTGGACAAATAGAGATATCCGGCATGTACTGATGGTGTATTCATTATCTGCTGGTGGATTTGGTTGTTTTGGTACGTCTGCCACTGTTGAGAAAATATTGAGAACAATTGTTTCACGGTAAGTCAAATACATGCTTTTTTATAAGAAAACTTTTATAAGAGCACCAGGTTGAAAATTGGCCAAAACCTAAGAATAAATTAAGAACAATCTGAGCCTTATCCGATTTTAGCAGATTTATAACCCATTTTCAGTTATCAAGTTAAACTAAGCGTATTAAGAACATCATAAGAACACTTTTATAAGCCTGAACATTTCAAAAATTAAGAAAAACCAAGCGTGAACCAAAATTTACTGGTTCTTTTAAAAAAGCGTGTAAACCCAAGTATAAATTTTAGTTATATGGTTGAGGTGATTGCCCGAGTTTTAGCGGAGAAACTCACTGCTAAAAGCTGAAGTTTTGGAATTATTTGGTCTCAAATAACTGACGGTCTGTAAAAAGTTTAATCAAGAATATAGAGAAAAAGTTCTTAGATAAATTGATTTGTTTATACTCAAATAATTAATAACTCAAAAGATTTTTCTCAAAACCTTAACACCCTACCAATCCTGTCTGAGTGAAAAGCCGACTCGAAACTTCATTACGCATGCGTATATGTCCGTCCAAAGCCCAGGCTAGGGAAGAGTCCGGCGTGATGCCTTGTGTGTGCGTCCAGTCTATTTCATTGATGTCTGTTTCAGTGCGTTCGAAATTCTCCCCCACTACTCCCGCGTTTTCAGGGGCAAAGAGAAACGGGTCGTCGATGTTTATTGTTTCGTCATTGTCCGAAGTATCATCTTCCGGTACATTTGAAGATGATGATGACGGCCCTTGAGGCACCACTCTCGACGGCGCCCCTACTGATGGGCCAGGCCGTGCAGACGACTTTGATGGAGTATTTGAATCACGTGGTTCGTGATCTTCGACAAGCATTGCTGTAGCGTTACCAGGAACAAGCGATACTTCTCGAGTTACGCGCCTGTAAAAAAAGGAAGGATACAAAAATAGATTTAACGACTTTCTTTTAGTAACTTTTTAACAGCTTTTAATTGTTTTTAGACTGATAAATTTGTAACTTTTCTGATTTCTAATTTTACTATCTATAGCACTGATGATGGCATAAGACCGAAAAGCTTCTGCTTCAATTCTTAACAAATGTTGTTCTTTTTATTTAACTTGACATGGCAAATATATCGAATTCAACAAAAATAGATTTTTTATGGAAGAGTGAACCCCGCATTACACGTTTCATACAGTTGGTCAGTCGACTCCTCACCTCATCATATGAGTCATCATACTTATCTCACTATAAACCTTAAAAACAACTAATATCATGGACAGAATACTTGAGACAAATGGGATTTCCCTGCGAAATTTTAAACACCACAAATGAATTTTAAGCGCGTTAAACTACAGTTGGAAAGTAGAGTTTTAACTCTGAGACCTTAGGATCTCAAGATTTAAAAGCTCAAATTTGCTCCATTAAGGCTTGGAATATAGCCTAGAAGCCAACGAACCCCTCAAAAATCAAAATATTTAATGAAAGAAAGTGGAAGTGTCAAAATAGCAATTCTCGCCCGATCTTTAAATTCTGAAAAACGTTAAAATACACAAAAGTCTCAATATATTTCGAGCAAGATTGTAGAATAATAGACACGATAATAGTGAATAGGAGAGTGTTCTCAAATATAATAAAGAAAGTAACCTGGAAGCATATCGGATATTTTGACGTGTAGAAGTTGTTGCACCGCCTGGTGGTATGTACATTCGAACACCTGCAAATAATAGAGGAATAACTTTACACAACCAATCAAATACGCTTAGATCTTACTTCAGCAGTGTTTTTTTTTGTCGAAACAAACCATGGACATCAAAATTGCTTCCTATCGTTTTTCGTCCAGAAAAATCAAAATTAAGGTAGAACCACTTGAAAAGCGTTACTACGAGAACTAATATATCTGAGCAAGGTCATGTCAGGGAAGTCAAATACCAGCTAATATATCTGAACAAATGTAATATATAAGGTTCGAGATACAGTAGACTCTCTCTAATTCGATCTTCTATTTTTCGAATCTCTCTGTAATTCGAACAAATAAGATTTCCCGTTCGAGTTCGAGTTAGCGAGAGTCAACTGTACATTTTTCCCAAGCTGGTGATAATAAGATTTTACCAGTTGGGAGGTGGCTTCTACCGACAGGTGGCTGGCCCACATTGTGTATATCACGGATAATATCTTTAGGTTGCGCTTTGACTGTACCCAAACGAATAGGTCGTAACATTGTATTTGCAGCCTTCAGTATCTCAATGACCGAAATCCATGAAAATGCACGCAGACACAGGCTAAAAAGAAAGGTTAGGAAAGAGTAAAGAACATGAACGAGGTTATGTATTTACACTTTTGAGGACGGAAGGGCTGACGGGATCTGAAATAACATGCAGTGTTAACCCGCAAAATCGAGGACTGTAAAAGTGCCAATTTACCGTTGTCCTCAGTCATTCAGGATCTATACAAATCAGAAGCTAATCATTTCCGTCTCAGAAAAAGACATAAACATACATATAAACTCACTATTAAATTTTGCGGAATAATAAGCGGTTCTCAAGTAAATCCTTAAAACTCGTCCACTCAAAATTATCTTTCAAACAAGGTAATACTTCTCATTTTATCTTCTTTTTTATTGAACAGTATTTTACTAAAAATGTGCAGACTGCCTTTTTTGGAACAGACTTTAGGTCAAAAATTTCGATACTTATAAAGTAGTCAAAACACGAGATCCCAAAACATAACATAAAACAAGCTTTACTTTAAGCATTCTCTCATCTTGCTTTCTTTCTTTGCGTGGTTCTTGTTGGCATGGCGACCAATCTTCAATTTCAAGTTCCCATCAGGCATCGTGTTCTTCGATAAAAAGATCGATAATTGTCGAACGAGTGATCGAACAAATCGATGAACAGTCAACCAAGGTAGGAGACTATTAAAAGTTTTGCCACAAAACGCGTTTTGATCGATCGGGTTCAAACGATGAAGAGTTGGTAACAAAATCGCATTTTCGCTGATCTTCGATTCGATAAATCGATTCATTAGCGATTTAATGAATGCTTCGAGGAGAATCGAATATGGGTTGGTTAAGAGATTCTCAACAAGGATATCCAGCTTGTTACAATCAACAAAGGTGAGATCGGAGGAGGAATTTGATTGCCAACACATTATAGATGAGACAATACAAGGCCAGTTCTTTGCGAGGTAGAATACGGAAGCTTGGAAGGTCGTGTTCCATAGTAGTCGTGCTTTGTTGAGGTGGCATTTGCATTCGTCTTCTGTAGGGGTTGGAGAAACCATAACTTGTGAGCGGTCTTGACCAGGGATTGGAAAGAAAGGCGACAAATTCGATGCTCCTTTCCTGGAAGAGAAAAACCTAATTGTTAAATCAATAGCTAGTCTGAATCGCAGACCTCTACAAAAACCACAGGTCGTATAGGGAGGACAAATCCGTTAGTGGATGCAAGCAGCCTAACCAATAGCCTACTTCATATGAATCATTCACCTGTTACAGGCTATTTTCTATTCAATTTACAGGAAAAACACACAAGTGCAAATTTCCCTTCAGGAAGGACTTTTTTTTTTACTTCAAAGAAATTTTGAAAACTCTTTTACATTGATGTTATTTTAAAAAGAGTGGTCAACCATAAAAAAGTTTACTACAGTGACATAACAAACCTCGAGGTTCCTCCTTGGCCTTCGTGCATGTTGTCCGAAGCTGTTTGTGGGTGCATGATTTGCGGAGTGAGCCCTGAACAGCTGTTCACTTCAATTGGTCCAAATTTTAAGTTCGCTATCAAACGAATGCTAGGTGTTACCGGGCTGCTTGCGTAATCGTTCGAATGAGTCGCTTTATCTTTGACGTTAAGACGTAGCGAACCTGTACGGTTTTGTAAGCCACGACGTGTTAAGATCGGGTTTTCGCCCATTTTACGTTTTTGTGACTGATGACCCGATAATTTTCGGTCGTCCTCGTTTGTTGACGCAGAAAGACCCGATTGTTGTGACGAGGATCGACTCGTTGAGCGGTCGTCGGAAGTCGGTGCTTTTGGAGGGTCGACCTCCCTTTGAGAAGTGATTGTTATGTTACCTAAAAAAGAATGAAATATAATTAATATAGTTGATTCTCTCGTATTCTGTTATTCGAATCGTTCTTTCATTCGATCAAATTTTAGGTTCTAGTGTAGGTGAAATTCTCATTAGAAATACTTGTTATTACAATAAAACTCCCATAATTCGAACACGCAAGGGGAACATGAATTGGTTCGCGAATTTTGGGTCCATTCAAAAATCCCCACAAATACCCTGAATTTACGAGTTAAAGAACTCTCGAGTTAAGAGAACCGGTTTAGAGAGCCTTATTAATTGAAGGGACCAGGAATCGTTTTCGTTTTAAGGAGACATTCGAGTTATAGAGGTTCGAGAAAAAGAGACTTTTTGTAATTCGAACAAAACAACATTACATACACGGTTTCAAAGGTTTGTTTATCTCTCTGTCATATTTTGGGAAACGATAGATTCAAGCCAATAAATGCGCAGTTAAATGTTCGAAAAAAACTGGATAATTTACTAAAGAAAATAGTTTTTCTCACCAACATGGCGATTGTATTTGCAGTTGGTTGTGTTACATGGTCTCCAGTTTAAGAAGAGTTTGTGTAGATGGGAGGGTGAATACCTCGGGTAAGTGGTCAAGAAGTAAGAAATTGCCGTGTCTCCTTCACCATTCACCGAAGACAGTATCTGTGTGTAAAATAAAAAGGAATACAACAACGGAGTCTCCATAACTCGAACCCGCACGGGGAACACAAATTTTATCGAGGTAAGGACATTTCGAGTTATGGAGTAAAGTTTATAAGGCATTGTTAACTGAAGGGACCATAAAACTTGTTCCAATTAAAGGAGGTTTCCAAGGTTTTCTAGGTTTTTAAAAGTTTAAATTTTACCTCCCCCTTCTCCAGGGTGTCCCATCTACATGCATAACGTTTTCTAGAGGTCCATTTTACATAAAATAGATAAAAGACAGTTCTTACATTAGAATCAGCAGCAACGAGTGACGTCATCAGTAAATGAACCATGATATCGTCAAAGCACTGCGAAAAGAATTTTAAAGAGATGATTGAATTCAAACAGCATTTGTTCATATTCTCGTATCACAAAAAAACTCTAAGTTTCAGCTTCAGCTCAGTGAATACAGAGCTAATTGAATGGATGGGAATGGCTTTAATATCCAATTTGAGAACCATTTCGTTTCAAAACAGGATGGAACGTTTACTTCAGAATATAAAAAGCTGAAATCTTACCTTATTGATGGTTTGCTCACGCATAATGGGTGGAATTTCCGATGTGGTGGACCCGCCACCTACGCCACTACCACCGGCCGAAGCGAGCCGTTGACCGGGGGAGGAAACATCGTATGGAAGATCGCCTAATAGAGGATTGGGGATGAAGTTGGGTTTTGCTGAGTAAGCACTGGAGGTTGTGGATGTTGTACCACCAGAGTTTGAAGAAGATTGAACACCAAACTTCGTTTTCTCCTGAAAATAGATTTGATTAAAGACAAGCGATACTTTTATGGACCTACCTGGTTATCAAACTAATCAGTGAACATTGAAACAATGAAACACATAAGACATAACTGGTCAAAATACAAAAAAAATAAAGAAAATGAAAGCATATCTATTGAGAGAAACTATCAACACTATTGAAAAAGATTTTTGAAAAAGAAATAAAAAAGCTATTAAGCGCTTTTCTTTATAAAAACCACTATCAGAAAAATGCACAGCTTAATAAATAAGGTTTCCAGAAAACTCAAACCGTCGAACTCTACCGTGACATTTTCTTCTGTTAGAAAAAATAATAATAAAAAAACAATTTGGCTAATAACATTGATATATGCTCATAAATAGTGATTCTTATAGATAAAGATTCGTTTTTCAGCCAAAAAAATAATAAGTGTTTACAGAAAACTCAAATCATTAGCCTCCACCGTGACATTTTCATCGTAAAAAAAATTAATAAAAATAATAATAATAATATGGCTAAGAACATTGATGTATTCTTATTAAAAGTGGTTCTTATAGATAAAAATACGATTTTTGAGCCAAAAAAATTTTTTTGCAAAAATCTGCTTGAGCCATCCTTTAACTATGATTGTACCCTACTTTCATGCTAAAAATCAGAAAAAATTAATGATCCAATTTTTCACAAAGTCCAAAAAACCTGTTTTTAAGCCGTTTTTTGGCCCAAATTTGCCTAAAAAATTTTTTTTTAGAAAATCGGGCTCCGTCACATTCGAGGGTTTATGGTCATGCACCTTTGTGCCAAAAATCAGAAAAAACTAATGAGCCAATCTCGAGAAAAGCTGGTAACTAACACACTAACGAACGAACGAACATGGGTTAATTTATAGGACCTCCACCCCACCGGGGTAGGTCCAAAAAGTAATAAAAAATATCAATTTTGAAGTGAGGGAGCAGGTCTTTATAACAAAATTACATGATACTGCAAATCGTGTTTAAAATATACTTACATTTAAACAACTTTCTTCAGGTTTCTCTCAGAAATGAGGGTTTTGTGGAAAAGTTATACACAATTTTCAGCCATATTTTGCTTCATAAGGGCCGGATTAGAGTGGAAAGTGTGTTTCTTTAAACACACACATTTGATTGGTCTCTTCTCGAAGAGTGCAAAATTATTTCAAAACGTACCTGGTAGAGTTCAACTTGCAGTAAATGTTGTACAACGCTTAGCAGAGCACCACTGGGATGATCAGCTTTGGTCAACAAGCTATGGTTATTCATCTCTGTCAATGCTTGGTACATCTCATTAATGCTACCAAACATTACAAGGCCTGTGAATCATGAAAGAGGAGGAGGTTTTTAGAAGATAATGTATTGGGGGGGGGGTGTTCAGGCAAAATGTGTGTCGTGTATGTGCGAGCCATAGGAGTCCCATTTTTGCATCCTAGAAAGTCTCTCTAAGGGTTTCAAAAGACCGATTCAGTCTCTGAAAGAGTCAAAGATTCACGAAAATCGAAATTTCTCCCTCTCAAAAGGTCATGATTTTCAAAAAGTTTGGACCAAAATTGAGTGAAAGTCGACAACTTTTTCTCTCTTAGGGTCGACTTTCGATTTTTGGGTCGGACATGCCTGTCACTTTGCGAACCTAGTACCTCCCCAGATTAGAACCCAAAGACAAATTAACCATAACAAGAAATCGATCCTTGTGTCTTGGAAAAAAATGGACGTGTAAACACAGACTTAAGGCGCTATCAAAGTTGACAGCGATAGTTCTTGGCTTAAACCCTTTCCTCCGTCCGATATATAGATCCTTGTGTTTTTATAGATAGCACTAGTTAAAATCGCCCATAGTCAAATTCTAAACCGAGTAAAAAAAGTTCGTCAATTCATTAATGCGAAAGTCAGTGTTGTTTAAAATTACCAAGACTCGAAATTTGTTAGACGGTTATAATTAACACGTTCTGGATTAATTCGCTTTAAATAACATGGCTAGTTGGTTTTGTGCGATAAGGTAAACAAACAGACACAAGAGTAATCCCTTAACAAGGAAAAAGCTATCAAGGTGTCTCACTAACCTTCTTTGGCATTGGCTCTCAACATATCCGCCCTGTTGGCGTAATTGGCACTAGCCCGCGAGCTGAGGTGGCGGTAAACGCCACTCACGCCAGCCTGTGACACATATCGATGATGCGTCGTTGAAGGCATACGTGGGAAGGGAGTGGGACCATGCTTAGTTTTCGGTTTGGTGGAGGTGGGTTGTTCCTCTGTGTTTTGGTTGCAGATGATGCCTGAAAAAAAAGCGTTTGAAGGGATAATTAGGATCATATTCGAAAATGTATCTCGGATGGTTTGAAATATTTGGTAAATAACCTGATTTTGAGAAATCTCAAAATACTGAGCAAAATCTCAAAATACTTTTGCCAAAATCTGCCAAAATATTTACCAAGTTATTGAATTTTAGTAAGAAATCAGTAGAATCTCAACTCAAGAATCATCGTAAAAGATTTTTAAGACCCATTTTTTTAAATTTCAAATTATGATATCTCGACTTTGAAAAACAGTTAGACAAAAATACTTGGAGGTTTTACTCAGGACCACAGAACGTTGCTGCAGGCCAAATATGTCAAACCGCCTGATTACCCCTTTGAATTTGGATAAAATACACTGAATTTGATTTCTACAAAAACGCACATCAGTCGATGATCACTATTAAGAAGCTTTGGCTGTAGTTTTTTTTTTCATCCTAGCCTTCGATTAATAAAAAGAAGTCGAATGCCTTCAATTGAAAAACCGGCGAGAACTCTTGACAAGAAAATTTTCACGAAATTTATAATGTATTTTACGCTGAAAATTTGTCCGATTAATGTGATACAAACCTCCAGCTAATTTTTTCCGGACATTTCTTTGTGGCCACTGTGATTCCGGTATGGGCATAATGGCGCGATAAGCGGAAGGGTAACGAGATTTGAACAATTTCAAAAGCAGTCTGGGCGAATAGCTGGGCGGAAGATTTGAGATTTTCAGAGTGCTGAACCAGCGTTGTGAAGATTGCTTCTTAGATGAACAATGGATGAGGGCGTGGACGGGCGTAAGTCCGGAGAATGCTGGTTGACATATCGCTTTACGGAAGAACGTCTTGTCTAAAAAAAGAATGTATCCAGGCTAGGTTAAAAATGAAATAAATCCCACTTAAATTTCTGACGTTTATGACGTTTGTCTCTCAGTTAAAAGTGAGGCTAAGTATTAAACTATTCACAAAATAAAATTCACGACACACAAATTTCATAAGTTTTCTTTTAGTTCCTAATCGAAATATATGACGTAAGTTTCCGCAATATCACGCCCTAGGTTCCTTAGAGAAGCGAGGACAACACCCTGTGACCTATGGTACTGAGCCCCTAACAGTTAAACCTTTTTACGTACGGGAGTACGTATCTTATTCCGTTGTAAAGTAGGAACAGGGAAATTTTACCGTGAATGAGAAGGTTAAGTCTACTACGGTAAGTTAGATTAGTTGTAGATGATGGGAGAAGAATCTCTCGAAACGTAGCCAAACGGAAATCTTGCGATACAAGACACGATAAACCTCCTATATAAACTACTCTGGGTCGATAAACTCAAACGTATTTCGATTGATTATTCTGATTTATAACTGTTTTGTATTGTAAACTCAGAGTGGGTGAAATCCTGAATATGTACAAACTACTTTTATAATGTAAATCAACCTGGGTGGTCTAGGCGGTAAACCATAAAAAATCATAACAGACTACATAGACTGTAGAAGCCAGAAGAATGAAAACGTATAAAAAGTTGAATATCCAGGCTAGAATCACCGACCTTTATATATCCCTGGACCAAGCTATATCTGCCATCTTTGATTGAAATTTTTTTGGAATTGGTAACCGAGAAGAAACCATTGTAGTGTTTGAAACTTTGCCTAACGACAAACGGCGCTACATCATTAGTGTACAAGCAAAACTAGACCTAACGCTCTCTCCGCGGGTACCAATTTAAAAAAAACTCCGATCAAAATTGAGGCATTGAGTAACTTGGTCCAGGGATATATAAAGGTCAGTGGATAGAATCTGCTAGAATTAATATTGATATATACTTAATTATTTATGCATAATCTATAACTTAATTTCTCTTTTTGTTGTACCCAACTGTTTTAATTTTTCAATACTGTAAAGGAAAAGAAAAATCTCCCAATTCTATTGAGTCAATCCATGAAAATATAATATGAATTAAGAAATTTGAATACGTTTCCAAGAAGCATGTATTATTGAAAAATAACCTTGAGTAAAAAAATTTTCGAGCAAAAAAAAAAGTAAAATGAAGAAAATTCTCCTCTGATGTGATAGTTAAGTGTAAATAAAGATTTACTAGCCAGAACGAGAGACTGGTGTAAGTGTAGGTATAGATGAGGATTGCATGAAAACATGGAAGAAATCGAACGAAATTTATTGAATTTGAAACCAAAGAGTATCGATACAACAAAATGTACTCCAAGAAAATCATTATACGAACAGATCATGAGAACTTCACAGGAAAGACTTTCACATCAAAACACACAATTCAATATGGGGAACGGACAAACATTCACAGATCCAATCAAAGCAGCTGAATATCTTTTAGAAAGAGAATATGGCGATACTTTTCTTTATGGACCAGACTCACACGAAACTATATTCATTCCACCAGAGTTTGTTTCGAACCAGTACTCAAAGGAATCACCCGTTCTACAAGATGATATAGAGCAGACACTCAACGATACTTTACAGAACCTGAAGGTTAATTCACCGAACCATTGGTTCACAAAGGAGCTTGACGCGTTCTGTAAAATACCACTAATCCAAACAGCAGATGGGAAACATAATATCTTAAACAGGAGACAGTTTGATAATTGGGTCCTAAATGTTAAAATTAGATATTTGATAATGCAAGAATCTAAGTTGGAGACTTTGAATATACCATCTGCAACGTCTGATTTCAAAACGTTTGTGCAAGCTTGTGAAGATTTTCTGGCGAAATCAAATCCACAATCGGAAACCAGATCTGCTATCAAACAGAAGAAGAATACGAGAAGTCAAATCAAGGAGATTATCGAGAAATATCCACCAAAGGACCCAGTAATGCGATGGTTTTTCGAGTTGGAGTTGTCAGATAGAGGAGAAGACGCAGAACGATCCTTTTTCGAAAAGCTACTTTCATTAAAAAACAAGAAATGCGCAGAAGATTTAGTAATTCTACAATCAATGATATTTCTGACAGATGTTGGTGACAAGAAACACCAAGAGTTTGATTCCCTCATCTTCTCTTGGTCAAGAAAACTGATCATTGGAATTGAAGTGAAAACACGATTGACAAATAAAAGACCTTTCGAGCAGCTCCAAAAATATCACTCAATCTTCGAAGAAAAGTTGGGCGATCAACTGGGTCCTGGTTGGACATTCTATCCAGCAATCTATGTTGAATCTGACCAATTTCTATGGCAAAACAGACATTACATACATAGCAATGACACTGATGTTGAGAAATGGTTATCCAGCATTATGGAGAGATATCCTATATCACCATCCATAGTACCTTTACAACATCCACTGAAACAACTCAAGAAAATTATTCAAATTATTGTCTTCACGATATATGTATCGAAGAAAGATCAACTGAGACCTATAACCTCCTCCTGTTGGACCGATTATGTCTGTGACGTCATCGATTCATTATCATCCAGTCAAAACATTGTTTTTTATTCGCAAAACCAATTCCCCGTGTTGGCAAGTAATGATCCAAGTTACAACAAACTTGTTATTTTGGGTGGCTTCGGGACAGGAAAATCGTTTTTACTTCAAGAAAAAGCCATCTTATTGAGTAAAGATGAAAAATATAAAGGCCGTATTTTATATATGGTGTGCGGACATATTCAATATGATAAGTGTCCGAGTTTACTATACTTTGACCGAAAGCGAGTGTTGGAACCATATGGCATTGTCGTTAGAAGATTTTGTGATTTCCCTCTTTTTTATCAAGTGAGACTTTTTTTTCGGTTATCATTAACATTATCATTTGCAGTTTTATACTATTAATTCCCATTTCATGGTCGAATATGCGATTGACGAGCTTAATAAAAGTGAGGGTGGACAATTTAAATTAGACTGTCATATTAGATAGACTTCTCCAGACCTTCTCTATAGGAACATAATTTACATAATTTACATTTATTTCATTACCTAACCCAAGATAATTCACGCAGAAGGTGCAATTTATGGTCAATTTTAGACCAAAATGTGGCAAAAAATGAAATTTGCGCATGAAATATCTCGAGTTAGGTAAGGAAATCGGCTATGGCCGTTTAAAAGTCTTCTATATAGTTTTTTGAGAGCTTTCGAATGGTATACATGAAATTTTTTTTTCCCTGTGGTATAAGCATTCTAGAGAAGGTCTGGAGAAAGTTTCAGCTAGATATTAATTTTTCCCTACAAAGAGCCTGTATTTTTGTAACACGACCACATTATTATATTTCATTGTATTGCTTCTATAAGACTTCAACTTCTTTTTAAGGTCAATGATAGCAGAGATAAATTCAATGCCATTTTCCTTGACGAATCGAATGACATCGATCTTGCATGTCACTCTTGGACTTGGCAAAATCGTGAGGTCTGTTGGGTAGCACCAGAAGGGAAAAACCAATGGGCAAAGCATGAAAGGAAAAAAGAAGAGCTGTTAGGAGGTTTAGATATTCTGTCCATGTTAGAAGAAGAAAAAGAAACAAGGACAGCTCACGACAAGCTTGGTGATCAATTAAACCATTTCCAGCATATCCAATTAGCAGTCAATTTACGAAATAGCAAGGAGATTGCAAAAAAAGCAAAAGAAATCGGCGAAGAATTATTTTTCATATTTCCTGCTGGTTTAAAGGGTCCTCCGTCAATTTTTCCAAGCAGTTCTTCTCCAGTCTACATCGAGTCAGTTGAAAAGGCTATCATCGCATTAAGAACCAAGTCAACTACTAAGGGAATCCTTATTATAGGACAGGATGTCCCAAAGCCAAAGAGTGATTACCAGGTCAAACTTTATTACAACGGAAAAAACGATTTTGAACCTAACGAGGACCCTATCAAATGGCTCTTGGATGGGAATATCTTAATAACGTCTGCGTCCAAACTACATGGCTTCGACTGGCCATGTATTATCATCGTCAGACAAATCGACGGCCTCAAAGAAGGAGAAGCTATTGAGCTCCATGAAAGCAATCTGATAATGCGATGTACGACCAGTCTGTATATTGTTGAGCAGAATGAGGACTACCTGGTCACACTCGATGAAACAATGCAAGTGCTCAAACCTTCAAAGGAAGATGATGCCAATGAAATTTTTATAAAATCTCACATCAAAGAATTCGTTAGCAAACGTCACATGAATTTGATTTACTCGAGCGAGAAAAGATGGTTTCAAAGACTTCTGAAAAGTCTGAAAAAGAAAATTGAAAAACTTCCAGAGCGGAACAAATACAGTCAAGAAGGAACTTCAGATTTGCTGATCAGTTTTTTAAAACTAGTATTCAAAGACCATTTCCACAAACAGCGTTACATTTACTTCAAAGGGATCGATGGTGAATCTTTTCTAATGATATCGAATCAAATAAGCGTTATTACATATTACGAGTTTCGAAGAAATCATCAAAACATAACCCTCATCGAATCAATTTTTAAAATGTTGAAAAAACCTAGAAATAGAGATATAATCATCAAACATAGCCCAAGAGAAGACTTGTTTAAAAAATATTTAGACTTGGAGTGGCTTTTGAAAGTATTCGATAAAGGTATGAATCTTTTGAAGCTATTGGAGAAGGAATCGACTGAGAATATTAAGAGGAAAAATGAATTACTGGGAAGATATCTCATGGTGAAAACAGCTCTTCCACATTTTAAACTGGCATACCCTTTCGATCAACTCGATAAACAGTTGGCTTACAGAGTGACCATAGAAAAGATTAATGCAGAAATTAACATTATAGAACAATGTGTTGATATCGATAGCCCGCCAAACCAAGAGCTAGATAGGGAAAACCTGAAAAAGTTTTACAATCGTAAACTGATGGAGCTCTTATCATTGGTAGAGGACTTGCATGATAAATTTGACAGAAAACGCACACGCCAAGAGAATATCGCGATAAGGAGAGTGAAAGATCGATTGGTTTTGTTATCAGAGAGTACAGAAATAAATGATCTTGATGAATTTTTCCAGGATGATAGAAATACAGCACCATTCCAGTTGATAATTACCAAATTGATTCGGACGAGTAACAAAGATTTCCAAGAGCTTTTTGAAGAAGCATTTGATCATCCATGTATGGCCAATGAGTTACCAAAACATTGACAGTCATTCCGTGGAAAATGAAAACGGTTTAAGAATAATTTGTTGGCAACCTATTAAAATTGGCACTGATTTAAAATTTAAAAACGTCCAAATTTCACAAATTCAACTATTATATTATTTTGATTTTTACGATTATTTTTCTTTGAAAATCTCATTTTAAAGTTTTCAACCATATTTGATTTTGATATTGTAGTACTACTGGTTTTTAAGAAAAAAATGCTGCTGTTTATTATGCTTAACCACAGTAGTAAATAGATTCATAATCACTGGAATATACTGGCTTTTTCAAATGATTAATCAACACTTTGTTTAAAAGACATTCATTTCTTATTATCAAGTCGGCTTCATTTAAAAAAGCGCTAAAGATAATAACTACAGCAAAAAAATTAAAGGATATCAGTTTAACATTTCTCCTACCATTTGCTTAGACAGCATTTCTAAACAATAGAAAAAAAAACTTCCTTCACCCCCCGCGCCGAGCGAGTACAAATTTTGTGAGAAATCTAACTTTTTAATTTTGCTATGTCAGCATCAATCGTAAAAGGGGTTACGCACGGAGAACGAGTCTCGTGTTCGCAAAGCGAAAGGGATTCTATAGACGCCAGGTAGACGCCCCAAGCCCACTGGTTATGTAAGAAGAGGTGGTAGAGGCTATCAATCCGCTGCTCAAAAGAATATCGTACTTTTTTTCCGAAAATCCCAAATCCCAAAGAAATTCCGAAAATCTAAAATTCCATAAATTTAAAAATTACAACTTAAAACGGATCAAAACTCAAAGTACTGCGAATCTTGTGATGATGACGTAAATCTATTTACAGAAAGTTAAAGGAAGCAACAATTCCTGAGTTAAAAAGGGAAAATAACTCGGATAGTTAACTTAAAGGAGGCACAATCTCCCGAGTTAGAAAATCAAAAATAACTCGGAAAGCTAAAGCGTAAAGGAAGTAAAAATTCACGAGTTACAAAATGAAAAATAACTCGGACAGTTAAAGGAACCAAAAATTCCAAATTCAAAAAATGAAAAATAAAGTTAAAGGAAGCAAAATAAACCGAGTTATGAAATGTAAAATGACGTTATAACTCGGGATTACTCGGTTTTTTAACTTGGAAAGAATAACTCGGGAATTCCGGGTCTCTATAATTTCGAATGTTTTTGTTCGAAAATCTTGTTAGATTCGAACGTTAGATTCGAACAAAAACATTCGACAATTAAGTTCCCGCCAAAAATATGCACATCAAATTAAATAAACAATTTTTTTGATTCAGAAGCTTCAAAATAAATGCAGCAGCATTTTCAAGCATTTTCAGTGATGTGAAATTATCATTATACGTAGAAAAAGAAGATGTATTGTATTTTTTTGATCGAGAAGAAATTCTTCATCATTGCGTTTCTCTATAATAAGATTGATAACACTTTTCGATGTTTTTGTTTCGATGCATGGATGACAGAAATTTGCATACTGGTTTAAATAGCTATAAATGGTCTGAAACAACATTTTTGCAACAAAAACTAATTTAAATGGGGAACTTCTCGACTTTCAACTTTATTGTCAAGCTGTAAACGTGTCGAATTTTCGAAGTTGTTGAAGAATTGATGCTGAAAAGTTAAAGCACCAGAGACCTTTTACAAAAATCCCTCGTTACATGGTTTAATCAAAGACATTGAATTTCCCTTGTTTTGTTATGGAAAATATTCTTGACAAGTATTAAAGAATTTCAAGTTTTTATGCATTTATTATTGTATTGATAAAAAAAACTGTTTGGTTTTCACGAATGAAAGTGCCAAAAGCTGAATTTATCTGCTTTGGGTTGTGTCACGTGTGCGTCGAGTAGTTTTGTAATAATTTCTTTATATTTCATCAGATTTATTTTCACTGACTTTTTGGAAAGAATAGAATAAGAGCTCATCAAAAAATGGTGTTTTTTTTTTACGTTTTCCCGTTAGCATTATTTATTCCGAGAGTTCAGTTTTTTTCCGCTGTTTTGTTTTGATTTTCTCACACTACTTACCCAAATGTTAGCTAATTTCTATTTAAAGTCGTCCTTCCTTTCCAATCTCGAGTTATCGCAGCCAAATTTGAAAATCGTACTCAAGCCTTATAAACCTTTCCATCTTATTCCCCATAAAATTCCCGATAGAATGAGGGGTCAACGACCTCCCAATTCCTTTCCAATCTCGAGTTATCGCATTTTTTTGTTTTGATGACGTCATCAGCTGAAAATGGCTAAAAATTCAGCCAAATTTTAAAGTCCTACTCAAGCCGTATAAACCTTCCCATCTCATTCCTTATAAAGTTCTCGATGTAATGAGGGGTCAACGACCTCTCAACTCTTCTTCAAACTCGAGATAACGCATGTTTTCTATTTTGATGACGTCATCAGCAGCTGAAAATGGCTAAAAATTCAGCCAAATTTGAAAGTCCTACTCAAGCCTTATAAACCCTCCCATCTCATTCCCCATAAAATTCCCGATAAAATGAGGGGTCAACGACCTCTTCACTCTTCTTCAAACTCGAGATATCGCATTTTGAAGTTTTTCCCAAACTCGTGACGTCAGTGGGTCCCCTTTACCCCTAATGTTGTCAACGGTCAATTCGCGAATTTTGAAATTTTTGCGGTCAACGGGTACCTTGTGCCCCAAGGGTCCCAAAAAAACAAAAAACGTCAATTTTTTCCAAGGGAAAGTGGGTTTTTAAATTTGCGAAAGATTGACACTGCAACGGCCTCTTCTTAAAAAACGCTAATTTTCACGAAATTTTTAAAGTTGAAACATTCCAGAGGCTAAACACGGCGGAATAGCGGCTAGACGAAAAAAAAGGTGAATTTCCATTTTTAGGGCCCGCATATCATTGAAATTTTGTAAATTTTGCTTACGCGCATGCGTTTGCCAAAAGAGTCGCACTCCGCTCGCTAACGCTCGCTCCGTGCGTAATAAGAGGAACGTCACCGTTGTATATCATAACAGAAGAATATCTTTAAGATTCCTTATCAACAGGTGTTACAACATGCAACAAAGTCTTGGAGAAAACTCAGAGCAAAAACAAAATTAAAGCTTCTTACCGACAGGTGTGACATGTTTGGCTTCATTCTTTCCATCTCTCTTGACAGCCTCCAAAATCAAATCGGCTCCCCTCAAATTATGCATCATGATAGCTGTTAAGAACGGGGTGCATCCATGACTGTCTCTTTCACAAAGCTACAAGGTGAAAAAAGTACAAAACTTACCATTTAGTTGAAATTGGAAATATGGAAATTTTTGAAAAAGGGCTAGACCTTGAAATAATTTTTTTCCAGGAGAGTCCAAAGTCGTCTACTTTGGAATACCACCCAAATCTGCGAAATCTGCGAAATTTGATCCCCGTGAAAATTTAGCCCATTAAAGTAAATGAACAAAGATCTACCAGGTGTGCCACAAATAAGTTACCCTCTTTGACTTAATATTGCAGGCAGTAGCAGAAAGACTCTTCAAAGGTTGTTTCAGAATCATTCAGAGGAAAGCCTAACTTAAAATTTGGTGTATTGGAATGTTTTTACAGGGATGTCTAACCTTGTAAATAAGTGCTTTTTACATTATGGAAAAAGATTTCCTGATGCATAAAATGGCTTTGTGTCTCTATTCTTTACAACCAATTTAATACTCTCGTTTTTCGCCTTTTTGACATTTTTTAAAATTGACATTTTAGGTTTTTGAACATAACTTTTGAACCAATGAAGTAAAATTAGAAAGTAATACACCAAATTTTAAGTTAGGCTTTCCTCTGAATGATTCCGAAACAATCTTTGAAAAATATCTTCTCTACTGCCTACAGGGATCGAATTAGCGTATCGCATTTCGCAATTCGCGATGCGTTTTTGGATTACTTACAAGCTAAAACTTGAAAATTGGTCCATTTTAGGATACAAAATCATGCTTATCAAAAAATTGCGATGCACTTTCTATCCCTTATTTCGATGCCTGGCCTACAATATCAAATCAAAGAGGCTAACTTATTTGTGGCACACCAGGTATAAGGAAAAAGAGTACACGAGTATCCTCCAGTGAAAATTCGGATGTAGGCTCTTAAAATTCAATATTAACAAAATTGACAGCCTGCAGATTAGTATTTTATCATTTTATTCCTATTTTTGGGTTATGCTTCTTCTTATACTTCATGAAAACTGTCTGGCACTGTTGGATTTTGACAGCCTGCAAACGAATAACAAAAAGGAAAACAGGAAAAAACCAAGTGAAATGTCTTACAAGTTCCCGTATCTTGGGCCAGATGAGAGGTGAGTTCAAGAAGGTTTGCAACATAACATTTTCTTCGTTATTTCGCACGTCCATAATGCTACCAAGCAATGGAACTGGATGAAAGAGAAAACATTTTTCATTGGTAGTTCGTAGATCTGAACACTAAGCTCTATTTCTTATATAAGGCTTATATGGCATCGACATTCAGAATTTTGGATAAATGAAATTTGGATAATCAGTCCCATAGCAAATGATCAAAAGTGCTAAAAATAATATCATTTCCAGAAAGAAAAATCATTTGTTTTTTGTTTGATTTACCTTATCGGCCCTTTTCACGCCGGCCCTTATTGGTAAAGAGGGCCAGCGTTAAATTAGGGCCGGCGTAAAAAGGGCCGATAAGGTATTTAAAAAATAGGATTAAAAAAACCTATGGAAAGTCATGATTACACATAGAAACATTACAGAGCGATCCGCCTTACTTTTAACATCAGTTTTCAAGATATTGCTTGCAGCCACATGCATGATATTCTGGTTACCATTGCAACGCTCATCAAGATATCTCAAAACGTCCAGTTTCGATTTTGGTAACTTTCCACTATCTTCATACTTAGCTCTTTTATATGGTTTTAGATCGTCCCCAATGTCTTTATCTTCAAGAGCGATTTCCATTTTGAAGACAGCTTTCTGTACTGTCTGTTTGTCTCCCTTACTGAGCGCTGTGATCAATGAACTCTTCTTCGGGACTAAAGATAGGATAAAAGTAATCAGGATATAAAAACACACAAATATCACCCCTTGTATTAAAACCAATTGGAAAGGAAAAGGGTCGAACGACGTCAAATCGCTGAAATCATTAGAGGTTTTTCCTGAGGTTTATGAGGCATTGTTAACTGTTAGGACTAGAAAGATTGTTCGAGCTAAGGAGACATTCGAGCTATAGAGGTTCGAGTTAAAGAAACTCGATACTGTGTTTTAAAACTTCTTACAATTAACCCCCAATACACTTTTTTTATAATAAGAGCTACTCTACATTGAAAAATGACTTTACCTGCGATCAAAGTCAAGAGTCGTTTATCCTTTTGCAATCCACGATCCAACAACACGAACGATTTCATGGGTAAGATTTCCAACAAAGCCGGATTGCAAAGTGAACAATCGAATTGGACAGGATATAAACAATTCATATTGTCGAACAACAAACATGTGTAATTCTGTGAGTCACCAAACGAAAACATCTTCGGTTTCTGAACGATATTAGTAGCAGAATCGGATAGCCCAATATTAACAGTGTTCCGCCATTTACGTTTCAAATTGATATCATTTTTGCCACCAGTAGGCATTGAGAAGGATCGAGAGAAGCTACCGTGCGTGTTCCCAGCAGGCTGGTTTAAAGCTGAATCTAACTCTCTTAATGTGTTCGATTTCAATAGAGCATCATCAGTGACACCCGACGTATCAAAGATATTTCCATTAGATACATGATCCAACAAAGTGTTATCTTTCTGTAGAATATCAACAGATTTGCACTGTTTGACGCATAACCGAGATTCCTCAGCAGGTGTAGATTCAAACTCTGTGGTGACTGTGCATTCAGATTTGATATTATCACTTTTGTTGATATCACTTTTACCGCAGGTGAACCACTTATTGTTATGGTCATTGGTGACTGATGACGGATGAATCAAGAATGCTTTACCATCTTTGATTCGATTCACCAGGAAGCTGAGACCAACCTCATTCGCTGTGATTGCCACGACAATAAAGTCTGGGTTGGTGAACACCTGAAGGGGTTTCTCCATCATGAATTTCTTGTACCGTGTTTGTTTAGCATTGCTTTCATTACTAGTGGCCACTTTCTCAAGGGAAGATTTCAAATACACTTTCAAGTCTGAGCCTTGATCGTTGCTTTTCATCTTAACTATGGCGTATTGCCCATCAAAGCTGACCACTTGACCGGTAGAGATACTCTGTTCTTGAAGGAACACAACATCTTTAGCATCCCAAACACGTGAGAATGTCTTGATCATATCATCTGTAGCTATATTGAATGTATCGCGATCGAGACAGGCTATGACAATCTTATCCGTGTTCACACCACCTTGAGTCGATGTCGTGTTCTCACCTCTCACATAATGCACAACTATGCCAAATTTATGCAAGACATTGTTGAACACTAAACATCCCATTTCGTTCTTTTCCAATTTGGGTGTAACCATATCACCAATTTTGATTTCTAGATTGTCACCAAATCGTGATTTGCTTGTCCCCTTAGATGAATTACGTTCTGCAGATGGTGCTAGTCCCCTGTGAATGAAAATTTATCATTGAAATCTTTATATTTCCACAACAGATATTTCTAAATCAGTGAGATAACTACCGGGTGCGCCACAAAAAAGTTTCTCTCTTTAAAACTAATTTTCTCGAAATTTAAAAGTTTTAAAAGAACCATTCCTATTTCATTGGAAAGAAGAAAGATAAACTTAAATTTTGGTGGGTCATTTATTTAATTCGATTCATTAGATCAAAAGTTATACTCAATTGAATAAAAAAGTTACTTCAGAAAATGCTCAAAAACGTTAAAAATCGACCTATCAAATTAAACAGAAGCATAGTTATATGATATATCAGTATTTTCGTTTCAGTCATTAAAAATGATAATTAGCTGTCTAAATGACCTTTTGTTATTTGAAGGAAGGTTGAAGTTCAATGAAAGGAAGAAAAAGGCCAAATAATCTGGTAAAATTCATAAAAATACATCAAATATGGGTTTCGAGGTAGATCCAGCCTTACATAGACTTTATCCAGTTTATAACCAAAAATCTAAGAAAAATTCCAGTAAAACCAAATTAGATTAATGTTGATGAGGATTTTAAACCCTTTCGATCCTTTCGTTTCAAAATTTATGTGTTTTGTTACGGAAAAATGCTCTTAATTATGTAAAGGCTATTGCAATTGCCAAATTTAAAGTAAAAATTTGATAGGTCGATTTTTGACGTTTTCGAGCACTCTCTGAAAGTAACTTTTTTATTCAATTGAGCTTAACTTTTGATCTAATGAATCGAATTAAATAAATGACCCATCAAAATCTAAGTCTATCTTTCTTCTTTCCAATGAAATAGGAGTGGTTTTTTTAAAAATTTTAGATTTTGAGAAAATTAGTTTCAAAGAGAGAAACTTTTTTGTGGCGCACCCGGTATTTTTCCTTCTAAAGACACAACGACAAAAATTAACAAAGCACTTAAGGCCCTAATTTCAGAAATCATGTTTCAAAAGGTCTCCGAAACCAGCAACCAGCAACACCAACTCTTTTTTATAGAACAAAACAAATATGGACGGATATGACAAGGGCTGGTAAAGTATATTCTAATAAAAACAAAACACTGTATAACCAACAACAGCCCTTTTTGGTGGAACAAAACTGGAGCGTTGTAGGCATAAAATTGGGACAAGCTGGAGTTTTTACAAGCTCTTATTTGATTTGGTTGGTCGTTAACCAGTAATAAAACAATTTTGTTACTTTTTCTAAATAACGCGTCATCTCTATCACTTCAAATGACCAATTAGTGAAGTATCTTGTAAAAACTCCAGCTCATCCCATAAAATTGCATGTTATGAAATTACACATACCACCAATAAACCTTTCCTTGGGCGGTTTGTATACCGGTGTAAAAGTTGGTGCACTGGATATCTAAAATCTCCTCATCGTGGAATTCAGTGAAGTTGGTTGGACCATGTGAAAGTTTTGATATAAGTTCTGGCTCTTCTTTACCATTGTAATCTAAATTTGGCATAAGATTTTGAAAATGAGAGTCTTCATTCAGGGGACACAGACGTGAATGACAGTGACAAGGTTACAAAATGTCAGAGTATATTCTAGTTTCTGGAAATTTTACCCAGTTCCTGTTTTTGTTCTGTTTAAACTGGTCCTTTGTGGAAAAATTCGTCAGCTGTCTAAAAGCTGTTGAATTTAACGGAGCATACCACTTAAAACATTTGTTATTATTTCGAAATTTGACTTTCTTTGATTTATTGTGCCATGTTTTGGTATCCATAACAGAATCTTTATTAAACATAGAAGTATAAACTGCGTAGCCATAGCTAAATAAATAACCATTAAAAGGCATCAATGTACAAAGTACAAGGTAGAAGGTACAAAATTAAAAATCAAGTAAAAGAAAAGTTATTAAATCAACATACCTTTAAAGCTTTTATCATAGAAAGTAACAAGTTGGTTGCTTTCAAGTAAAACTGTAGCCCTGAACATGTTACAACCAATGGCAATGATCGTTTTAGTTTTATTCCAAGCAAAAGGAGCTTTGATTGGTTGAGACATATCATTATACCAGATCCACAAGTGGCCTTCTTCATCGATCAGGAGAAAACAACTTTCCATTGCAGTCATTTTCATGAATTGTTGTTGACCCTTAGAAAATAAATCAAAAAAATATTTAGTTGGGACTTAGATGCAAACCATGCATCCAAGCTGTTTTGCTTTTCGGTTGCTTTTAATTTCATACCGAAACTAGGTTAAAGAAGAAGGTCAAAGCAAGGATATTTGTAATTTGTTCAGATTTCACACAAAAAGTTATGACATATATTTTTGAAATTTCGGTGAATCATGCAGAATATTGAGTTGAGAAAACTTCTCTGAGGAAGAACTATTAACGTTGTGATTTCAACTTACCATTAATCCACTTTCCTGTAGGTTTCCAAGCTCAGAGGACCAGTCAGGTTCTTTCTTGATGAACAAAGGAGAAGGAGTGTATCGTGAAGAAGCAAAAGAATCTTGTGAGTTTGATCCTTCTTGTTTTGACTGGTGCTTCTTTGGTGAATAACCTGTTGTTGGAGTTCCACTTGGCCCAGCTATGCTTTGCTCATTCTGATTTTTCGCAAACGGAAAGTTCATTGAAGATCTTTGCGGCATTGGTATTGTTGGAGAAGAAGTGGTTTGAGGGAAGATATTTGATTGGAGGTTCTCTTGGCTTCCTGACTGTGACATGTCTCCCTCTCTTTCAGCAGTAGGTGTGGATATTCCTGTATTTGGTAAGGGAAAATTCATACCAGGTTGACTTGGCATGTTTGCTTGCAAGCCAGTGATTTGAAATTCAGGAGTTGATTCACTATCTAGTGATACAATGGTGATATTGTTGATCAAATCCATTTGTGGTTCATCTTGAATCTCAATGTTTTCTTGGCTCAATTCTTCAGAGTTTTGGGGATAAATAATGGAAGTAGCGCTTGGATTTTGAGGTACATTCATGAGATGATTCCATTGGATTCTTCTTTGTCTATATGGCATTGTCGGCATGTAGTGTAGCGCAGTACTAGCAAAGTCTGGCGAGAACCCTCTCAAACCGTAAGGATTGTTGATGAAAACATTTCTTGGTGTAGGGCCTTGAGTGTTCAAACTGTATGATCTACGTGCTGATATTGTAGTTGCCACTTCTTCATTTAGATTATTTAAGGTTCGATCAAGTGTTCTGGCAAATGATTCATCACTAGCCACTTGAAGAGGCTCTGGTCTTCCCTGGCTTAGTTGAAACTCACTTTTTATGGAATGTTTACCGGAAAGACTGTCTTTGATATCAGGAACAAAACATGTTGCTCTATGAACAGAACCATCATCGAATAAGATACAAAGAAACTTCTTATTAACAGCAATATCAACAACATTTTCACGAAAATTACTGATATCAAACAGTTTATGATTGGTGACCAGATTATTCTTCTTTTGATTTTCTTTCTGCTTAGCATCATCAGTTTGTGGCTTGTTTTTTGAAGATGTTGCGGCAGCTGTGTCATTTTGAGGGCTTTTAACGTTATCATTGACAAAGACACTATTCCCAAAATGACGAATGAGTTCATTTGTTATGGATGATGAGATGTTTTCAGACGTTTCTCCAGGAGGGTAGACAAAATCCAGCACATGGATGGAGGATTCGTCCACCATCTCATGTCTTGTTGTATTTGATGCCATATTAGTTTATATAAATTTTACATTTTTATTTTTCTACAAACTTTTCTAAGAAGAAAAAGAGAATTTTGGACTAGGTGTCAAAAAAAATCTTGAGTGTAAGATCCTGAGAAAACATGCAGAAAACATGAGCATTTAACTCATCTTTTGCTATGCAAAGTAGTTAGCAAATTTACAATTGAAGAATCTGAAATTTTCCTAAAATGAGGAGCAAATGGTTGGTAGAAAGGAAGGGGAAACACCAGCAAGGGGTATTTTGTACTTTTAGTTTCCTTTTTTAGGTTAGTTTTAGTGTGCTTGAGTGGTACAGAAGATGCAGGGGCATTTTGAGGAGAGCTTTTACAAGGCAGATAAAACTCCCACCTGTATCCCCTTAAAAAAATTCAAGGTGGTACTTTGTTCTCTAAACTTATATTATATAGACATGAAATCTCTGTCTATAATTTGAAGTGCTTTCACCCCACGGATAGTGCTTGGGTTTACTGTCATTTTGCAAAACATTCCACTGCAACTTTTCTAGCACTAACAGAATAAATCAGCTACACTGGAAGGTCAGCCCAAAAAGTTAGTGATACGTTTTTTCTCGAGTCTTTAGGCACTGCTATAGGCAGCCACTAGTAACCCCCACCGGGAATGGCTAAGTAATAGGTTTAAACATAATAGACAACTTTCACAAAAGATGAAATTTTGAAATTTGGAATTTAGCTCTACCTTGGTATAGAGCACTTTGTCACTACAAATTACTGATGTTGTTGACAAAAGATCTTTATCAATAGAGATTTCAAATGAAATAAACCAACTGCGCTGGAAGCTCCGGCTTAAGAGATTAAAAGATGTGAAAGATGAGCTTGTTGAGTTAGTTGTGTTAGAACGTTGTCCACAAACTGCTTATCAGAACAGATCAGAAAGCAAAGTAATAATTCTATTGCAGAGCGAGTATGAGAAATAATCTTAACAAATAAATAAACCAGCTGGAAGTTTAGCTCTTCTAAGTGATTACACATGCACTTTCTTGCCTAAAGAACCCCCCCCCCCCCGCCCACTCATCCTCAACTAAAAAGTTCAAAATTGGAGCTAAATGAGATAATAATGATGAGTCAAAACTTTTTTTAAAATGTAGAACTTAAAGTTTCATGCTTACAATCATCAGCTACATATGATACAAGTTTGATCTAATTGAAAAAATTCAAAATTTCAAACACCGCTAGAATCGACAAGTCGTAAAAATTAATGAGTAATTAGAAAAAATAATTAGAAAAAATAAAATTATAATTCCCATGTGAGCAGCTATGTCCAGTCTTTTGTTTTATAATGTTTGAACATAAACTTATTCATGTGACGACATTTAGAAACGATTTCGGATCTTTTGTTAAGCAATTCGTCTTTGTTTTCGAATCTCAGGATTTCTAATTTTTCTTGTAAACAAAGGCGGCACATTTTGGAAGTGTTAGAGTAAGATTTGACCCGTTTTTGGATAGACCATTTTAACGTCGGGGCAATATTCTTTTCTTTTAGGGTCCAAATATATGTAGACAGGGTTGTGCTGTTTTTGTACTTGGCGTTGTTGATAGATTGCTTGTGTTCATTATATCGCTGCTGCTTGAATTCTCTCTTTCGGTAAGGCCAATATATGATTTCTTATCATGGTCAGGTGCTGTAACTTCGCATTTATATACAACGGATTTGATTTTGCATTTGTTTTGTAACGGACATGCATTTTATTACGACAGTTGCAATGTTGGTCGTTGTCTTCAGGTTTCAATAAAATCTTTTTATTGTGGGAGTTTATAATAGAACGGACGTTTTCGGTACAAGAGTAAGCTCACTTTGACATTGTTTTTGTTGAAAAACTGAATAAAGTTTGTTTGCTTTTGTAAAATGTTTATCAATGAGTTTTAGGAAGGTTTTTCCTACATTGGTTGAGACGTTTTTTGTTGTACGGGGGTTGAACCATATAATTTTTCCGCTTTCTTGATCGACGATTTTCTGTATTTTGGTAGGTATTTTCATATGATAAGTTGATATTTTTTGTAACCACTTGCTTTTAAGCTCTTCGTAGATAGGTTTGGCTTGATTGAAAATAGTTTCATTTGAGGAGTTTTTTGAAAGTCTCTTGTTTATGGAAAGTGGCAGGGCTTTTATATATTTTTATATAGAAAATACCTACCAAATACAGAAATCGTCGATCATTGGAATTTAGCTCTACCTGGTATAGAGCACTTTGTCACTACAAATTACTGATGTTTGTTGACAAAAAGATCTTTATCAATAGAGATTTCAAATGAAATAAACCAACTGCGCTGGAAGCTCCGGTTAAGAGATTAAAGATGTGAAGATGAGCTTGTTGAGTTAGTTGTGTTAGAAACGTGTCCCAAACTGCTTATCAGAAAATCAGAAAGCAAAAGTAATAATTCTATTGCAAGCGAGTATGAGAAATAATCTTACAAATAAAAAACCAGCTGGAAGTTTAGCTCTTCTAAGTGATTACACATGCACTTCTTGCCTAAAGAAACCCCCCCCCCCGCCCACTCATCCTCAACGAAAAAGTTCAAAATTGGAGCTAAATGAGAAATAAGATGAGTCAAAACTTTTTTTAAAATGTAGAACTTAAAGTTTCATGCTTACAATCATCAGCTACATATGATACAAGTTTGATCTAATTGAAAAAATTCAAAATTTCAAACACCGCTAGAATCGACAAGTCGTAAAAATTAATGAGTAATTAGAAAAAATAATTAGAAAAATAAAATTATAATTCCCATGTGAGCAGCTTGTCCAGTCTTTTGTTTTATAATTTTTGAACATAAACTTATTCATGTGACGACATTTAGAAACGATTTCGGATCTTTTGTAAGCAATTCGTCTTTTTGTTCGAATCTCAGGATTTCTAATTTTTCTTGTAAACAAAGGCGGCACATTTTGGAAGTGTTAGAGTAAGATTTGACCCGTTTTTGGATAGACCATTTTAACGTCGGGGCAAATATCTTTTCTTTAGGGTCCACATATATGTCGACAGGGTTGTGCTGTTTTTGTACTTGGCGTTGTTGAATTGCTTGTGGTGTTCATTATATCGCTGCTTGAAGTCTCTTTCGGTAAGGCCAATATATGATTTCTTATCATGGGGCAGTGCTGTAACGTCGCATTATATACAACGATTTGGATTTTGCATTTGTTTGTAACGGACATGCATTTTATTACGACAGTTGCAATGTTGGTCGTTGTCTTCAGGTTTCAATAAAATCTTTTTATTGTGGGAGTTTAATTAGAACGGACGTTTTCGGTACAAGAGTAGCTCACTTTTGACATTGTTTTTGTTGAAAACTGAATAAATTTTTGTTTGCTTTTGTAAAAGTTTATCAATGAGTTTTAGGAAGGTTTTTCCTACATTGGTTGAGACGTTTTGTTGTACGGGGGGTTGAACCATATAATTTTTCGCTTTCTTGATCGACGATTTTCTGTATTTTGGTAGGTATTTTCATATGATAAGTTGATATTTTTGTAACCACTTGCTTTTAAAGCTTCTTCGTAGATAGGTTTGGCTTGATTGAAAATAGTTTCATTTGAGGAGTTTTTTGAAAGTCTCTTGTTTATGGAAAGTGGCAGTTGCTTTATAATATTTTTATCATATGAAAATACCTACCAAAATACAGAAAATCGTCGATCAAGAAAGCGAAAAATTATATGGTTCAACCCCCCGTACAACAAAAACGTCTCAACCAATGTAGGAAAAACCTTCCTAAAACTCATTGATAAACATTTTACAAAAGCAAACAAACTTTATTCAGTTTTCAACAAAAACAATGTCAAAGTGAGCTACTCTTGTACCGAAAACGTCCGTTCTATTATAAACTCCCACAATAAAAAGATTTTATTGAAACCTGAAGACAACGACCAACATTGCAACTGTCGTAATAAAAATGCATGTCCGTTACAAAACAAATGCAAAATCAAATCCGTTGTATATAAATGCGAAGTTACAGCACCTGACCATGATAAGAAATCATATATTGGCCTTACCGAAAGAGAATTCAAGCAGCGATATAATGAACACAAGCAATCTATCAACAACGCCAAGTACAAAAACAGCACAACCCTGTCTACATATATTTGGACCCTAAAAGAAAAGAATATTGCCCCGACGTTAAAATGGTCTATCCAAAAACGGGTCAAATCTTACTCTAACACTTCCAAAATGTGCCGCCTTTGTTTACAAGAAAAATTAGAAATCCAGAGATTCGAAAACAAAGACGAATTGCTTAACAAAAGATCCGAAATCGTTTCTAAATGTCGTCACATGAATAAGTTTATGTTCAAACATTATAAAACAAAAGACTGGACATAGCTGCTCACATGGGAATTATAATTTTATTTTTTCTAATTATTTTTTCTAATTACTCATTAATTTTTACGACTTGTCGATTCTAGCGGTGTTTGAAATTTTGAATTTTTTCAATTAGATCAAACTTGTATCATATGTAGCTGATGATTGTAAGCATGAAACTTTAAGTTCTACATTTTAAAAAAAGTTTTGACTCATCATTATTGTATTGCTCCTTTACGTAGAGCACTGTCT
This sequence comes from Clytia hemisphaerica, assembly GCF_902728285.1. NCBI lineage: Eukaryota > Metazoa > Cnidaria > Hydrozoa > Leptothecata > Clytiidae > Clytia > Clytia hemisphaerica. The sequence goes on from NW_027104191.1 coordinate 586,539, forward strand.
TTGGTGAAACAAACCCACCTTTATTGCTACTAATATTGCTCCTTCTGGTCGAGCACTTTGTTTGTTTTCAACATGGAAAAAATAAACTTTGCTTATTCATTGAAAAACATTCCAATTCCAGACATGGAATCGTACAAGTTGAAATTTATTGATAAAATGGAAGCAGTTATAAAGAGAATGCGTTGGAAAATGTTTTGGATTAACGAACCAGACAGCGACGATCATCGACAGAACTATTTTGGTTTTAAATCACGTAAAACGCCACCACCATGTCCTGAGCTGGAAGCTTTTGAATCAGACCTATTTGATATGTTCGAAAATATTGAATATCGTGAAAACTACGATCAATTTCAGAGAAAATTGAAAAATGATATCTCATCAATCCGAAAATCCGATAAAGTTTATGTTTTTGCAGACAAAACCTCAAATATATACAAAATGCCTGCCGATCAACACAATCAATTGCTTCGCGAAAATGTAACAAAAAATTACCAAAAAGCACCTATTAATCTCGAATCTGCAATCAACAACGAAGCAAAGCACATAGCAGCTTCATACAAAGTCCACGAACGCGCAGAAATTCTTGCACCTTCACCTGCTTTTATCACGTTGAAAGACCATAAACCAAACTTCCACCAAAAACAACCCTGTCGTCTTATCAACCCATGCAAAAGTGAACTTGGTGCAATCAGTAAATCTATTCTAGACAGAGTCAATACAGACCTTCGTAACATCCTTCACTTTAACCAATGGAAGAATTCCGACCAAGTCATCGAATGGTTTTCATCCATCGAAAATAAAAATGAACACTCCTTTATTCAAATGGACATTAAAGAGTTTTACCCAAATATCACTAAAGAAATACTTGACAACGCACTAAATTTCGCGATGCAATACACAACAATTTCAGAAAATGATCTCAGAACAATCAATCACTGCCGTAAATCCCTCCTCTTTTCAAACAACGTATCATGGAAAAAGAACAAATCTCACGATTGCTTCGACGTCACAATGGGAAGTTACGATGGTGCTGAAGTGTGTGAACTTGTCGGTATTTACATTTTGAACAACCTTTCGCAAATCACTGACAAGCGTAATATTGGTTTGTATCGTGACGATGGTTTAATGATATTCCGTAACCTGACAAGAAAAGACGCTGAATCTACCCGTCAAAAAATTGTCGAAATTTTCAAAAACATAGGATTTGACATTGAAATCGACATTAACTTGAAAACCGTTGATTTTCTCGATTTGACACTTGATCTAAACACAGGTACTTACCGACCGTTCAAAAAACCGAATGATACCCTTTCATATGTAAACACATCTTCAAACCATCCTCAAAATATTATAAAGCAACTGCCACTTTCCATAAACAAGAGACTTTCAAAAAACTCCTCAAATGAAACTATTTTCAATCAAGCCAAACCTATCTACGAAGAAGCTTTAAAAGCAAGTGGTTACAAAAATATCAACTTATCATATGAAAATACCTACCAAAATACAGAAAATCGTCGATCAAGAAAGCGAAAAATTATATGGTTCAACCCCCCGTACAACAAAAACGTCTCAACCAATGTAGGAAAAACCTTCCTAAAACTCATTGATAAACATTTTACAAAAGCAAACAAACTTTATTCAGTTTTCAACAAAAACAATGTCAAAGTGAGCTACTCTTGTACCGAAAACGTCCGTTCTATTATAAACTCCCACAATAAAAAGATTTTATTGAAACCTGAAGACAACGACCAACATTGCAACTGCCGTAATAAAAATGCATGTCCGTTACAAAACAAATGCAAAATCAAATCCGTTGTATATAAATGCGAAGTTACAGCACCTGACCATGATAAGAAATCATATATTGGCCTTACCGAAAGAGAATTCAAGCAGCGATATAATGAACACAAGCAATCTATCAACAACGCCAAGTACAAAAACAGCACAACCCTGTCTACATATATTTGGACCCTAAAAGAAAAGAATATTGCCCCGACGTTAAAATGGTCTATCCAAAAACGGGTCAAATCTTACTCTAACACTTCCAAAATGTGCCGCCTTTGTTTACAAGAAAAATTAGAAATCCTGAGATTCGAAAACAAAGACGAATTGCTTAACAAAAGATCCGAAATCGTTTCTAAATGTCGTCACATGAATAAGTTTATGTTCAAACATTATAAAACAAAAGACTGGACATAGCTGCTCACATGGGAATTATAATTTTATTTTTTCTAATTATTTTTTCTAATTACTCATTAATTTTTACGACTTGTCGATTCTAGCGGTGTTTGAAATTTTGAATTTTTTCAATTAGATCAAACTTGTATCATATTTAGCTGATGATTGTAAGCATGAAACTTTAAGTTCTACATTTTAAAAAAAGTTTTGACTCATCATTATTGTATTGCTCCTTTACGTAGAGCACTGTCTTTGGTGAAACAAACCCACCTTTATTGCTGCTAAATGAGATAAACATTTAGAAGTCAATATTTCCAAGTTCTTGATTTGATTGTCCAGATAAAATTTCGGGGAGAAAAATAGCCTAAATTAGAGGCCACGGGCTTTTAGGGGGAGAGTAGGATAAACCAAATAAAATGGTACAATAGTGTGTATGTAATAAATAGTGGTATATTTGGAAAAAACCTGTTTCGGGTTTGAAAAATCTTCAAAAGGAACGGTCACTCCAGCCAAAATAATTACGACAAAGTCCAAAAAATATCATTTTCAGTTATAACACTGTGAAAATTTCTCCGATCTTGTTCAAATTTACACAGGAATTGTGTTTTAGTATCCTTTACTGAATTCTCATAGTGATATGTTTGTAAAAAATCTGTGTTTGGTTTGAAAAATCAAAGGAACGGTCGCCAGCTGCGATGAAATTACGACAAAGTCCAAAAACGATCATTTTCAGTCATAACACTGTGAAAATTTCTCCAATCTTGTTCAAATTTACACAGGAATTGTGTTTTAGTATCCTTTATTGAATTCTCATAGTGATATGTTTGTGAAAAATCTGTGCTGGGTTTGAAAAATCAAAAGGAAAGGTCGCCAGCCGCGATGAAATTAGGCAGCAAGCACAAATATCTTCGTTTCGCGTCGCCCGACCGACTCTCGAAAATTGAGTATAATTGAGTCGACGAGTCGGTAAATTTGTCAGACTTTTTCTGTCAAGGACCTTTCCTTTGTTCAAATTTTATTATTGCCGATTTTTTGCGAGGGATTTCTAGCGCATTTGCAGCATTTTGACTTTGTTTATCATTACATATTTTAAACCACCCATTACATGCGGCTATTTTGGCTGCTGGCTAGCGCTGGCAGTTTCCTCCAAGAATGCACTCCAAAAATGAATGGAAAAATGTAAACCCGAAAATTTTTACGACCGACCGACCGACTCACTTTTTAGACCCAACGAGGACGCGAAATGAAGATATATATGTGATTGTCGCCTTACAACAAAGTCCATACTGTGAAAATTTCTCCAATCTTGTTCAAATTTACACAGGAATTGTGTTTTAGTATCCTTTATTGAATTCTCATAGTGTGTAAAATATCTGTGTCGGGTTTGAAAAATCAAAAGGAACGGTCGCCAGCCGCGATGAAATTACGACAAAGTCCAAAAACGATCATTTTCAGCCATAATACTGTGAAATTTTTTCCAATCTTGTTCAAATTCACACAGGAATTGTGTTTTAGTATCCTTTATTGAATTCTCATAGTGATATGTTTGTAAAATATCTGTGTCGGGTTTGAAAAATCAAAAGGAACGGTCACCCAGTCAAAAAATGATGAATAAAAAACAGGATCATTTTCAGCCATACACATAACACCACAAAAACTGCTCAGATCGTTTTCAAATTTGCACTGTAATGTTGTAATTTTAGTATTCTCTTTCGAATTCCAATGGATGTGTGTTTGAAAGTTTCACAGAGTTTTATGGTTTTGGTTGCCATTATGCAAGATTTAAGCACTCGAGCAGCTGACGATTCATGGCCAAAATTTCTCCAAAGTCTTTCCACATTGTTATAGAGCAGTATGCATCAAAATTCTCATAAATCATGTCCAAAACATCATGAATAATGATGAAAATGATCACTACTTTTCACTGAAATTTGCAGCTAAGCCCACTTACTTTCGGCAGCCATCTCTTCCTAAATACTTTCGCATTATTATCGAAATCCAGATAATCCGTTTTTATTAAATCGGAATAGATTATCGGATTAGATAAACAAACAAAAAATGTCTTGACCGTCGAAAGAGAGAATTAAAGGCTCCTAGGCCGGAGCAAAAAATGTTTAAAACACAGCTGATTGGCTTAGGTTTCGAAACTCTCTATTATTTCATTAAAACCTCAGTGCGCGCATGCGATGTATCCGGAGAATTTCAATATTTAAAAAAAAGAACAGTGCTCATATCCCGAAGAGTAGGGGTTTTGCACTCGAAACAAAGGACGATATGTCGTAGCCTCTATGTTTTCTCAAGATAAGGAATATCGATAGAGAAATGGCATGAGTTGTTTTGCTCTAAAATGATCTTTTACACCTTAAAACTTGCCCATACTAGAAGGTCACTGAAATTACAAAAAGTTAGTGTAAAATTCTGCCTGCTGAACATCTTGAAAACATTTTTCGATGATGAGAAAAATGTAGAAGGACGTTAAAAACTTAACTTACTTACCAGTAAGTTATAATATAATTATTATAAAAAGTCTCTAAGTACGTAATCCACGCTGTTTTGTAGTTTGTGGTGAAATATAAACAAACCAAAATAGACTCTGTTGTGGAGCAATACAAAACTTTGCAAGAAAAGGAATATGATTGATTTTGTCATGTTTTTAGCTCTTATATGATTTTCTATGCCCTACAAAGATAGATGGCAATCAAATAGTAGCATCTCAATCTAAAAAACAGTTTTGTTAAGCTCAGAGTGCCATAAAGAATATTTCAAAGCTTAAAATGGTATCGCATATGAAAGCTTGGATATAGAGAGTTCTATGTGACCTTGCTTAATTCAACACAAAGCGGTTACACAACTGGTGCTATTGTGTCTTCTTGCTAGAATAAGTTTTAAAATTGATTCAAAAGAGTAATTAGAGCTAAGATGTGAGTGAAAATAAGGATCACTTAGCAGAAATTTGAAAAGCGCTTTAAAAAACAAGGCATTGTGGGTACTTTTTTTCAAATGAATATATTTTTGCTGTCTTACTACAATAAAAACAGAATAGGAAATCACACATGTATTTTGATCAGAATAATAACTAATATTGTGCTTAGGGCTAGCCATCAGCCATGTTTGGTTCTAGAAACCCTTTTGGGGATTTTTTTCGAAAACGTAATAGAATCGGATTTAAAATGAAAAGTCTTGACCACTACCAACATCAGGAAAACAAGTGATACTTTCATGGACCCACCCGGATTATGCATTTAACATGTTTATAATTGATATCTACGTGAGCGTGACCATTAAACAATCATTCAGAACACAAATAGTGACAATCTATTAAAATTAGTCATTTGTTTCTTATAAAAAAACTTTTAGAAATCAAAACTTCATGCTCTTGAAATATTCTTTCGTATTCAAGACTTCGTGAGCAAAAAAACATCTATCTCAGGCCAAAAAAAAAAGTAGTCTTGTTTCCGGAAATCGGCCGGGTGAACTTTTTTTTGGAAAAAATATATCTCACCCGGCCGCAAATAGAAAAAAACAGCGAGCTCATCGCAATAAAAAAGATACATAAAGAGTTTATTTTCCATTTTACGATTTTACGATCCATTTAAGGTATGTGGAAACCTTCGTTTGGAATTTTTTCCAAAAAAATTTTTTTTGTTTAATCTGATGTAAAATTTCCAGAGCTTTCCAGACATGTAATTATTGTTTATTAATTCCAAATATTTTGGATGTTATGATAGAATTTGTATCTCTTCCTTGTTTCCCTTGTTTATAAATAAAATGTCTCTCTTCTCTAGTTCAATAAGACCGCCAAACAATGTTCAAAAAAAGAAGAGGGGAACATTTGTGTTTTGCCCCTTTTTATATAAGAACGGCTGCTCGAAAAGAATTTCTTAGAACAGTCAATCTTGTGACCATAATCTTTCCGTCCATAATAGAGCCCTTTAGAAGTTACCAAAACAGATGAATGTATCATAATAAGGATATATGATTTATTTCGAAATACAATAGCGAAACTTTTTAGACAAGATATAATTTCATTAAATTTTTCTTGTAAAAAAATGTTAGAGAGAACAGAAACCTCATATTTATAACTTTTGTTGTTTGATGAATAGTTTTGTTTAATCTTTATGCAAACAAAAGATTAAGGGGAAAACTTAAATCGATGATATCTCAAGACAGAAAATTGGGATACCTAGGGTCATTCCACGAGTAATAAGTCCCCTTATCTCTGAGCTACGGACTTCATTTTTTCTTTATTGTACTCGTGAAAGATAGATCTAAAAAACGTTGCCACGTTTTTCTTTCTTTTTGCCTTAAACTAAAGTTATGACCCTTTAAAGCAAAAAATCGCCATTATTTTCATGTTTTTTGTCGGTTTTTGACGTTTTATCGAATAATTCGAAAACTAGGCATTTAGAAAAAAAAACGTGGCAACGTTTTTTTCGTCTTTTTTTCTGGATCATGATCATATAAAAAGCTTTATTAAATTGCCAACATAAGGGGACTTATCACTCTCTGAAGATGACATGGTCATTTTTCCTTTGTCACCTTTTATTTCTTTGTCAAATTGACAAAATTTAATGTTGTCAGTATCATTCGATAGAGAATTTAATAAGCTTTCCAAAAATATATACTTTTACTATTGAAACATATCTGTATTGAAAGCTATTAATAAAAGAGTCAGGTGTGGTGTAGAAGGTTTCCACATACCTTAACGATTGTATTCAAAGATTTATAAAGAGTTTATTTTCCATTTTACGATTTTACGATCCATTTAACAATTGTATTCAAAGATTTACGTATGTCACTTGTGTTTTGAAAAAGAAAATCTTCTGTCACAAATGTTTTCTACTTTCCTGTTTTATGTTGTTGTGAATAGAATTACCTTAGAGTACAGCTTCTTCTTAAAATTTCGTTTTTTCAAGTAAAGAGACATCGAACCTGGATTATTTTTTCGTACACATCAATTAGAGTTTTTCTAGGAAAATTGAAAAAAAAAAATATTTTCCGGCCGCCCGGGTGAGATTGTTTTTCGTCACCCGCATTTCCGGAAACAAAACTACTTTTTTTTTTGGCCTCATCAAAATATTGAGTAATTTGGCTAAGAACATTGATGTATGCTTATTAATAGTGATTCTTATAGATAAAGTACAAATTTGCCCAAAAACATTTTTTTTCGAAAATCGGGCTCCGTCACATTTGAGGGTTTATAGTTATGCATCTTTGTGCAAAAAATCATAAAGAATGAAAGAGCTAATCTCGAGAAAAGCTAATACCTAAGTAATTGATAATGTGCTTATAAAAATAAAAAATGTCGAATTTGGTCAGTTTTTCTATAAAAACACGCCAAGAAACCAAAATTTCATGTATAAACACACATATTCTTCAAAAGTAAGCCCTCATGGGCAAAAAAAACATCTATCTCATAAAAAAATTGAGTAATTTGACTAAGAACATTGATGTATGCTTATTAATAGTGATTCTTATAGATAAACATGCGTTTTTTTGAGCCAGCAAAATTATTTTGCAAAAATCTGCTTCAGCCATCTTTTACCTATGATGGTACCCTACTTTCATGCAAAAAATCAGAAAAAACTAATGATCCAATTTTTCACAAAGTTTAAAAAACTAGTTTTTTAGCCGTTTTTTGGCTGAAATTTGCCCAAAAATTTTTTTTTTTTTGGAAATTGGGCTCCGTCACATTTTGGACACCAGCATTTTGCACCTTTGTACCAAAAATCAAAAGATTCCTATGATTCAATCGAACGAACGAACGAACGAACGAACGAACGAACGAACGAACGAACGAACGAACGAACGAACGAACGAACGAACGAACGAACGAACGAACGAACGAACGAACGAACGAACGAACGAACGAACGAACGAACGAACGAACGAACGAACGAACACAGGTTAATTTATAGGACCTCCGGCCCACCGGGGTAGGTACAAAAATCACGGAAGGGATTTGAAGGGTCACCAGGGCTGACCAAAAAGATCAGGACTAGTGGTAGTTGAAAATGAGCTTTCGAAAGGCAGTTTCGTAAGTAAACACTGCTCAACAATTAAATCGATCTGATTGGTCGAACCCAAAATTACGATATTATTGCAAATTTATAAGCTAAGTCAACCAATCAAAACTCATATTAAAGATTATGGGATCTTGGGGCTGCCTTTACTTTCATTTTCAGTGGTTTCATCTTCCTATTTTTTTTACTAGGGAAAGCATATTTTTTGGGGGAGCTCAAGGTTAAAAGGGCTAGGACCTTGAAATTTTGACCAGATATGGATGATTTGAAAAATTTGTGTCAGCCAACTATCTGGTTGGTATTCTACAAACCAGAATGTAGACTAGACCAAAAAAATAATTGCAATTCGATTGTCAAATGCAATTGAATTGTAATTATTACCCCGGATTTGCCGCCTTTTAATTGCCTAAATTAATTTTACTTGTATTTGATTACGTTAGATTGATTCAATTATATTCACTCGCTCTATTCACTCTCGTACAGTACTTGCTCTTATCTGATTTTCCAATTGTGTATTGGCGGACACCTACGCTAAACCTCTAAAGGAGTGGGTCAATTTAATTGCAATCAAACTTATCAAACATAATCCTATTTGAACTAATCGAATATAATCGCAGATCAATCAAACATAATTGACAATCAATTGAATCAATTGAACATTATTCAAACACAATCGATCGAACACAATCAAATATTGCCCAGAAATCAGCCGTTCGATTAGGATCTGATTGCAATCGACAATAGAATAGCAATTATTCAATCACTTTTGACCAACATTTGATTGGTTTGCTTGTGATCTTCGTGCAAATTTGTTCAATCGACATCGTCTGGTACTTTGCGAACTGATCTTTAAAAAACACGTTGACCACCTGCCGAAACTCAGGGAGTTTTTAAACTTGTAGTTGAGAACCGATCCTGTGTGAATATGAGGGGCCAACTTATTAGGAGGCCCTCCAGTCGACCCTCAATTCACGTATTCACGCACAAAATTTTGCCACTTTTGCTTCTACATCTTTGGTTAAAACGATTGTGACCTTATTGGGCTAAACATGACCTTTTTGTGTTTTTTTTAAGCAGTTTGACCTATTCTTATGCCAAACATTTTTGCCAATATGAAGTTTTTTGCAATTTTGTAACCTTATTCTCAATAGCGTCGACCTTTTAAGGCATCTTTTACAGCTATTTGAGCTTCAGTAAAGCAATGTTTTAGGTCTGCCGCGCCAAAGTTACAAAGAACTGCCCCTCTGGCGTAGGGTGGGCTTTTGGTGTGGGGTTTTCTTCCTTGTAGAACCGTAGGAAGTCTTTTTTAATTTTAAATCGAGGTTGGGCCAATCATGGTTTAAGAAGCCGTAGACTTCAACACAAGCTTAGTACAACCAGAGGACTCTAATTCCAATTATCGACCCCTATCTCATGGAAGGAAATGTATGGAAAACAACAACGCAAGCGAAGCGAGCACAACATTTTTCGACAATTTTCGCTCTTTTATGACTGAAAAATGGCCTTAATACGCTATTGTTAGCCAAGTATGCCTTGTTTTGTCACACAATTCTTTTATTTTATTTTATTTAGCACTGACCATTTGTTGGTAAATATCTGGTAGGGCGAGCGACGTACCTGCCGTACCCGGTGCGGTGTTCCAAGAGTTTCACCCAAGAGAAAACTTAGAAATTTAGAATGCCTAGATTGCTTGAAAACGCATCATGTACATCATTATGCTGCATGCATACAAGATTGTATTGTAGTAACAATATAAGTGACGACCATTACTAAACGCTGACGGAGGAAATTTTCTAGACTGTTTTGTTTTGGCTAAAAACGCTTTCGTTGGATGCAGTATTTGCACACAAAAATTGTCATTAAAAATGAAAAAATACGCCCTCAGAAAAATAACGAAAATATTTGTTTAGATATCTTTGATGATTTTAATATTATAAAGTTTTGATTATTTTGAATGACTTTACCATGACAATAAGTTGATATGACAATAAGTTAATCCAAGGCTATGCGAGCGAAGCGAGCAAGAAAACTTTACAGATTTAGGTCTTAGATTTTTAGAGTTTCCTTGTGTTTTTTATAATGATTTGCTTTTCACGTTTCCACGTTGAAAATCTCGATTCACGAATTCACAGTGGAAAAATCTTATTTTCACGTTCACGCTGATATCTCAATTCACGTATTTGTTGTGTGGCTGTTTTGATCTTAAATATGGTGGAGACCAATGATGCTATCTTTAAAAACTGAATATATTGAACATAAAAGACATCTGTCTGAATAAATCCTACTTCCATATTATATTAAGTTGATCCTTGTGTGTTAACATATCAGTATAAGAGATTCATCCTTCATGTCTTGTTATGATCAGGCTTCCACTCATACTTGCTGGAGAGAACAGGCTCTTATAAAACCACATGACAGGGAGGAGAGCTCAATAAGGCCCATTCTTCCAGCAAGGACACAAAGGAGGAGTGCACTGGGGACAATGGAGATCAAGACTCTTCAACATGCAAACATAAGATCTCCATTGTAGAGGGTAACATAATACCATAATATAAAATATATAATACAAGTAACAAGCATATTATGTACATATACCATCTTCATATTACATAAATAACATCAAATCATAATATATATACAAAGGCTAAAAGTAACAAATCTATACCCAACACTCACCCCAACTTTTAAAAAGGTGACAACATAATATCCAATCACTAAAATCAATCCTTATACATAATTTGTAATATTCCAACTTCACTTTTATATCATATCCGGCATGATGATATATACCGCCTAATTGTCTTTGAAACCAAACATTTTCTACCATGAAACTGTCATTTATTCCTCCACCTGTGTTGCATACTTTCAACCACCAAGGAATGTGTACATGAAGAAAAGAAAACATAATGTTAGAACAACCAAGGATCTCCCCAAGCAAAACAAGCAAGATCGGGAGTAAACAGGAATTTACAACCGTTGTACGGGCGGTTCACCTCTCTTTCAGCGATATGCCTACATCACATAGTTCACTTAACACATACTTTCATTTCTCGTCCAAATCATCAAATTTTACGAAACCAAATCTCCCCAGGCCATATTGGCAAGATTGGAAGTAAACAGGAGATCTATGGGATCCTGCCTTTCAGCCATTTGCTTACACTTGAATTTCGTTCCATTTAACTGTCCTATAATTTCAGGGTTTGGAAAGAGGGGGGTTCAATTCACACATATCATCTCTCCCTCCTCCCACTCAATTAAAGTGGTGAATTAATCTGCCTGGAAAAAATTTTCTCAAGGAATATTTTTATACTTCTGTCATTTTCCGATTTGAAATATTTGTTGTCCAGTAAACAAATAAAAAGTCCAAAATTAAATTTAAAGGAGTACCGTACTTCCTACATCAATAATAAACTGACACAATAAGTTGGGTTCCCATCTTTTGATAAACTCCAGATCATGCATTGATTTAACTTTTTTCCCTTTTGACCCATAGAAGAGTGAGTCTGTATTCAGTCATTCCAATTTGAAGAATTTCAACCCACAAAACAAAACAAAACAATCAACCAGTGCAGCTTCTTTGACCAAACTCAATCCGCTCCAGATTCTCTTGTCGGCAGTCATTCTTGTGGCGTTGTCTCGTGACCAACCCACTGCACTCCGTTTCCAATCTGGCAGGCCATTTGACGTTGTCTCTTGACTGACGGTTGATGTTGTTGTTAACTCTGTTAGTTATGATGATCTCCATAAATAGTACATTATGTAGTTTGGTGGTAAATATTTGAAGCCGATGATCGAGTAAGCCTGCCATATTATCACCATAACAACCCTCTGCTACCAATGTTGTGTGGCTGTTTTGATCTTAAATATGGTGGAGACCAATGATGTTATCTTTAAAAACTGAATATATTGAACATAAAAGACATCTGTCTGAATAAATCCTACTTCCATATTATATTTTACAGGCTCTTATAAAACCACATGACAGGGAGGAGAGCTCACTAAGGCCCATTCTTCCAGCAAGGACACAAAGGAGGAGTGCACTGGGGACAATGGAGATCAAGACTCTTCAACATGCAAACATGAGATCTCCATTGTAGAGGGTAACATAATACCATAATATAAAATATATAATACAAGTAACAAGCATATTATGTACATATACCATCTTCATATTACATAAATAACATCAAATCATAATATATATACAAAGGCTAAAAGTAACAAATCTATACCCAACATATTCACGCGCTAAAAAAGTCCAATTCACGTATTCACGCGCTAAAAAAGTCCAATTCACGTATTCACGTCAGAAAAAAGGCTCATTCACGTGTCACGCCAGCCCCTGGGGGAGCCCCTATTAGAGCCTATTTTTTTACGTGGTTTTTTATTGTTTTTTATGCATAAATTATGTTAACATATTCCTTTTAATATGCACGACCCTGCCTATGCCCCGGACAGTCCGGGGTTTTTTTGATGCGTGCCCGGGGTCCGTATTATTTGTTTTTGAGAGACTACCCCGGACGCCCCAGACAGCCCGCGCGGTCGCTTTTTATAGAATCGCTGACCGCGCGGGCTTTTTTCTAATTCATTGAAATATTCTTCCGTGGACAAACGCTGTCTTCCAAAAGATCTTGTAATGTCCTGATTTTGGCGTTTCGTGTGTGAGGCCTGTATTTGAACCTTAAATCTCAAGCGTGGTTTGTTCAGCAATCAAATTCTAAAATCTAACCGAAAGCTGGAAAATGGAATTTGGACGTGAGGGGGTGAGTTTTAGACCATAGTATGAACCCCCCCCCTTTTTAAGGGGGGGGATCCGAGTTTTCAAGGAAGGCTTTATAGGGGGGGATGGACAATTTTCCAGTTAAAATGGGGGGTTTGAGCTTATAGGGGGGGATCAAATAAAAATGGGGGGGATAGTAACTTTTTGGTTAAAATTTTTTTTTTTTTATGTTATATGTTGATTTAAGTCAATAAAATTTAATATCACATAATTTCGACTTATGTGATTTATCAAAATTCTTCCCCAATACTGGGAGTACAAATTATATGCTGGGGGCTCGGACCCCTGTAAATGGTGCGGGATCAAAAAATTTTAAAAATAGGGGGGATACCTTTATAGGGGGGGATGAAATATTAATGGGGGGGTTCAGACCCCTCTGCACACTATGTAGACCTGGATAAAATGTCCGGGGGTTTAAAGTGTGCTCGGCGATATACGCCCGGGGTAAATTTATGGCGCAAAAATTGGAGCCCCGGAAGTAGGTCCGGGGAAAAAGTTATTTTTTTCAGACCCCAGACATTTGCCCCGGACTGTCCGGGGCATAGGCAGGGTCGTTAATATGCTTGGGAGAGCAGATCAAAATTTTAATTCTGAAAATTGTGGAAACAAACAGACCAAAAACGGTTAGTGTAAAACGCAGGTCACAGGTCACAGGTCGCAGGTCACAGGTCACAGGTCAGTGATGACAGGTTAACTCTAATCAATGTCATTGCAGAGGAAAATGTTTGGAAAACACAAAAAATTATCAAAAACATAATTCTCAAGCAATTTCATCCATATAAAACCATTTCAAACATCAAAATTTAACCATGTGCTTTTATCGATCTTTCGTGGTTTGCGCCGTGTATAACGCAGACCAGAAAATATTTGAAACCATATTATACGTATAACAGGTATATTACATATTGTAATGTTTGTAACGTTATATGATGGTTACATATAATAAAACAAATCGCTCTAAAACTACCTTCTCAGAGAACTCACGAGCTTCTGATTGGTGTAATTTTATATCCAGCCATATTGTTATCATCACATTCGGCATGCTGAATATTTTTGGTGTTTTTCTCTTGTAAGACATGATATTTTGTAATTCTGTCAATATTTTTGTCAAAAATTGTCATTAAGTCATTAAAATAATAACTGAATAATTAATTAGTTCCATCCTTCTAAAACCACTCTCTTAGGGTCCTTGCAAGCTTCTGTTTGGTTTCATTTTATATCCAGTCACACCATCCACATCACATTTTGCATAATAAATATTTTTCGTGCTTTTGTCTTGCTAGGCATCATATTTTATGATTTTGTCATTATTTTTGTAAGTAAGTGTCACTATGTCAAAATAGGTTGTTATTCTATTCAATTGTCATTTTATAATATCTAAATAGCATGTATTACTTTTTTGTAATTTAATGCGCTATGTATTGATGTTATGTTATGTATCTGTTATGATCTTATTTTTTTTTCCGGTCTGCACTTTGTTGACCTGTGACCTGCGACCTGTGACCTGCGACCTGTGACCTGTGACCTGCGACCTGTGACCTGCGTTTTACACTAACCGGACCAAAAATTTTCTAGGGGAGATACTTTGAGATTCAAAATTTAGGTTTTGAGGAGAAACAGATCTTCATTTCTAGGAATAAGATCTTTAAAACTTTTTGCCAACAGATCAAATTTTGCAGTAAGGTTATTGGGAAACAGAGATGTTTAAAAAAAGGCCCTCGCTGTCCCTGCCTCCCCATCACTTTAAACAATTCTTACATAAAATCGAAAAGTATGTAAGATAAGATGTACCTGAGATCTCTATGGTGGTGCTACTAATGCTGGGCTCTGCACATTTAATTTCTGAGTTATTAATTTTGGATTTCCACCTCTATTGGAGGTTCGATCCTTGTTGGATCCTAATATTAAGCATGCATCCCGAAGAACTTTCCGCAATTCTTATGGGTCAACCAGCCAAGAATACGGGAATACTCAGGTATAGGGTAATAAAATCCAACATCGCATGGAAAAAATCTTTCCAAGCCTTATCCGCCCATTTTTTGGCGTTTCCCGCCCATTTCGCGCCAATTTTCGTGTCAAATTCAAAATAAATACACGTGGATTTTTCGAGTCTGCTAAATTGCGTGGGTTGCGTGGGTGCGTGGGTCAATATTTTTGCGTGGGTTAGTATTTTTGCGTGGGTCATTTTTTTGCGTGGGTGCGTGGGTCAAAATATTTTTTGCGTGGGTCAATTTTTTGCGTGGGTCATTTTTTTTGCGTGGGTCATTATTTTTTTGCGTGGGTCAATTTTTTTTTGCGTGGGTCAAAATTTTTGCGTGGGTCATTATTTTTTGCGTGGGTCCTATTTTGTGCGTGGGTCATATTTTTTGCGTGGGTCATTATTTTTGGCGTGGGTCAAAGTTTTTGAGTGGGTCAGTATTTTTTTGGTGATTTTATAGCTAACTCGATTTTTTTACCAATAGGCACTTTAGGCCGATTTTCAAACTTTCAAACCCCCCTGTCAAACTTGGTTTTTTGGAAAGCTCTATCTTTTCTCGTTTCAACGAGGGGTCGTTGACTTCCGTAGCATTTATAGAAAAAAAGTTATGGGATTTATTGTGAAGCTAATTGGAGCAAAAATTAGCCAACTTTTACTACAGAGGGTCTCCCAAAAAGTGGCCCAAAAAGGGGCATTTTTTAATAGAAAAAAACTCTATTTTGGGCATGTTTTGGCTATAATTCAAATTTGGGTTTAAATTTTTCTGATCTTTTTTTTTCTAGGTGATCTTTGATCATTATACTATGGGTTGAAAAAAAAATGTTGAAAAAATCAATTTTGTCCAAGAATTAATACTCCTTTTGTAGGGGCACCTAACGAAAAAATGAAGAAATCCGGGGGTAAAAAGCACTAAATATCACGATTAAAAGTAAGGATTTCATTGTTTCATGTTCATTTTGACTAATTTATGTGCAAAAAATGGTAACTCGTAGTATCAAAAAAGAATTTTTCAAAAATTTCAAATTTTCGGCCCAAAATTAAGAAATTTTGATTTCGGGCCACCTGATGACGTCATAAAACCGTTTTTTCGCAATAACTTTTGATGTGCTATGATTATAAAGCTGAAATTTTGCACACTGAAAGATATTAGGACAAAGAAAATTTTCATTAAAAAAAATTTGAAAAAAATGATGACGTCAGCATTTTATAGCAAAAATTCGAATTTTGCATATTTTTGCTGACGTCAGCAAAAAAAATTTAAAATTTTGATTTCACTGGTTTACAAACGCTCCACTAAATTCATGTGCAAAATTTTATTGCCAAAAGTGGCTCCAGTTGGAAGATATTTAACTTTTTTGATTAAATGACGTCACGGTGACCTGATGACGTCATAAAAACGTTCTTTTCGCTACAACTTTTGATATATTTGTATTATAAAGCTAAAATTTTGCACACTGAAAGATATTAGGACAAAGCAAATTTTCAAAAAAAAATTTTGGAAAAAAATGATGACGTCAGCATTTTATGGCAAAAATTCGAAATTTGCTTATTTTTGCTGATGTCGGCAAAAAAAATTTAAAATTTTGATCTCATTGTCTTTAAAATGCTCTATTGATTTCATGTGCAAAATTTTATCACCGAAAGTCGTTCCAGTCAAAAGCTATTGGCTATTTTGGATATTATGATGTCACATAGTTTTTTTACTATCCCCAAATATAGTCCTGTCAAGTCGAATTTCCTCTCCTGGTCATTCTTCAAATTAAATCCTTGCATTCCAAAATTTCTTCCTCTGTGGTATCATATTAATGTTTGGGGTATGCGGGATGGCAGTTAGCCATCCTCAAGGATGGCTTCCTCTGGGAAGCCTGGCGCCCTTGCCCTGCAAAGCCATTATAGATCTATCGATCGTTTAAAAGTTTTGCTAGACAGACAGTTCCATCATTTCCACTTCTGTTGTGAGAGTCTCTTTTTCTTTTTTTACTTCATTGTAGTTTTACTGGATTATTTAGGAAACTTATTTTGAATTGAAAATTTTCTAGAGACGACTTTA
Source organism: Clytia hemisphaerica (assembly GCF_902728285.1). Taxonomy (NCBI): domain Eukaryota; kingdom Metazoa; phylum Cnidaria; class Hydrozoa; order Leptothecata; family Clytiidae; genus Clytia; species Clytia hemisphaerica. The sequence continues at coordinate 603,548 of NW_027104191.1, forward strand.
ATCACTTCAGTGTTGAAAATTGTCAAATGCAAAACTACGTGAATATGTTTTTCTCTCTTAAACTTGCATACAACCGAATTTTAACTGTATATAAACCGCGAATTTTAGTATATATAACCTGTATCATATTTTAAGAATTTTATTTTTACTTTTCATTCCATCTCTTCGGAGAACTAGGTGTAGTTGGAGCATCTTATAGCCCGGTTACGGCAATCCAAATAGGAAAAGGAAAATTCTGATATAAAACCACCCCTGTACAGGTTGGCGTCTTGCAGGGTTCTCTTATGCCTCATGGGGTGATTGACCTCTTTAGACACTTGTTACTGTCATTCTCTCTAGGGTGTATCCAGTGGCGTGGAGCATTCGAAACAAAAAGCTATCGAAAGAAATAATCATGACTTCTCTAAACAGCACCAGGGTTCAAGCCCCTGCTTTTCCGGTTCTACAACCTAACCTTGTTTCTTCAGAGACTGATGAACCTCCTTCTCCAAACTCATCTGAGCGAGAAGGCGGTGATAGGATAGAGTCTGGAACCAAAAATAATAACCGCAAACTTCTTAGATGTAAACACTCTACGATTTTTAGCACTTTTAACGCGCGTACTCTTACTTTAACTAGTCGCAAACAGGAACTACTCTCCTGTTTTTCCAAATGCAATATTGATATACTTAGTCTCCAAGAACATAGAACATTACATCCTGAGGTTAACTTTCAACATACTAATATTGGTAAAAATAAACTTATAACATCCTCTGCTTGGAAAAACTCTCAGGGTTCGACCATAGGGGGCATAGGTTTACTACTCTCTCCTAAGGCAGCGAACAACCTAATTTCACTTTCAAAAGTATCAAGCCGTATTATTGTCGCCGAATTTAATAGCAATCCGAAAACAACATTCATTTCTTGCTATAGCCCCACCAACGTTTCTGATGAATCTGAAGTTGATGAATTCTACTCTTCTCTTTCTAGGGCTGTCCTTAACACCCCTGCCCACAACTTCTTGGTGATATCTGGTGATTTTAATGCTCAGCTTGGCCTAGACAACGTTAAGTTCTCTTTCCACCCATTAACTAATCGGAACGGTAACAAACTCTTTGACTTCATGCAACAGTTTCAATTACTAGCAACAAATACAATGTTTATGAAAAAGGCTTCCAAACTCTGGTCATTCCAACACCCTTCAGGAAGCCTCTCTCAGTTAGATTATGTGATTGTAAGAAACAAATGGAGGAACAGTGTTCGCAATGCTCAGTCCTATTCTTCTTTTTCTTCTGTTGGTTCTGACCACAGAATTGTTTCCTGTCGCATTTCTCTTAGCCTTAGATCATCTAAAAAGTCTAAACCTGACCCAATGAAATCCATCGATTGGCAACAGGTTTATTGTAACCACGACCTCCGAACTACTTACACTATTGAAGTGAAAAATAGATTTGATACATTGGCTCAAGCAGACGACGACATTGAGAAAAGTTACCAAAATCTGATTAAAGCTAATAAAGAAGTTAGTCTTGCTCTTCTACCAAAGAAACTAAAAGTCAAAAAGAAATATCTCTTTGAAAACAACCTTGTTTCTGATGCACGGAATGCACTTGTAGAGGCCAAACTAAAACATCAGCGACGCCCTACAAGAAGAACATCAAAAATCCTCTCTGATGCTCAAAAAGCTCTGGATGATGCCTACCTTAACGCCGAATCGATGTTTATTCAGGGTAAGATAAACTCAATTTCCAATCTTCATGTTAGCCATCAGCACTCGGCCGCTTGGAAAACGATCAATGATCTAACAGGTCGAAAAGACCACCCTTCTATTCAGCTCAAAGGTGGCTCACCAGATAAAAGAAGAGAAAACTGGCTCAACCACTTTAAAACTTTACTTGGAAACCAACCTATTTTAAATACTAATGCTCTCCCTTTAACTCAAATTTTTGATGAGCTTGACATATCAACTTCTCCTTTTACAATTGATGAACTTTCAAATTGCGTTAAACTTTTTTCAAATAATAAATCTTCAGGCCTTGATGATATTCCAACTCTGCTTTGGAAAGATCCCGTCTTTATGGAAATGCTTCTCGATTTTTGTAATCACACATTTGAGTTTCTAACTCCCCCTTCTGCTTGGTTAACTGGCGGTATCATTCCTGTTCCAAAAAAGGGTGATTTGACCTTAGCATCCAACTACAGAGGCATCACTCTTATGCCTATCGCCGCCAAAATCTTCAACAAACTTCTTTTACAACGTATCGTTCCAGTTCTTGATCCTCTTCTAAGAAAAAACCAAAATGGTTTTCGGAAGGGAAGAAGTACTCTTACACAGATTTTAGCCATCAGGCGTATTTTGGAAGAAATGCGAAAACTTAACAAAGATGCTTTTATTTGCTTTGTTGACTTAAAAAAGCCTTTGATTCCATATCTCGTGTAAAAATGTTTGAAATTCTTAAATTGTACGGCATTCCAGAGAAACTCATTTCAGCCATCAGGGCACTCTACGTGTCCACCAAAGCAAAGGTCATTACAGCTGACGGAGACACTGATATTTTTGACATTCATGCTGGAGTTCTACAAGGTGACACCTTAGCTCCCTTTCTTTTTATCATTGTTTTAGATTATGTTTTAAGAATTTCTGTTGACTTATCTAATGACAAGGGAATCAAAATTAAAGTTCCCCTGCGCAAGCGTAACCGCGGCCTTTTTCTGACCGATCTTGACTTTGCTGACGATCTTGCCCTAGTTTCTGAGAGTATTCAAAATCTTGAAAGTCTTCTTCACTCACTTGAAACTTCGGCCAGTCAAGTCGGTCTTTATTGCAATGCTGGAAAAACTGAATTTATCAGCTCCTCTGGGATTGTTCTCCCTTTAACTTCCAAGAATGGTGTCAATATCAAACTTGTGAAGGATTTTAAATATCTTGGCTCTCATATTAACAGCTCTGAAAACGATTTTAAAATTAGGAAAGGTCTAGCTTGGAAAGCTTGTAATAAGTTAAACAAGATATGGCACTCTAATTTGTCTAACGCTCTTAAACTTCAAACTTTTAGAAGTCTTGTCGAGCCCATTCTTCTATATGGCTCGGAGACTTGGACCATGACAAAAACCATGCTGAAGAGCCTTGATGGCTGCTATACAAATCTTTTGAAAAGAGTCCAGAATCTTGATTGGCGCAACCACCCAACCCTTCAAGAGATATATCATGGACTCCCAAGAATTTCCTCTGTCCTGACTAGCAGGATGCTCTCTTTCTCAGGTCACTGTTTCCGTGCGAAAAACGAAATGGTGTCTGAGGTCTTACTTTGGTGTCCTGCGGGCACTAGGCGCTCGAGAAAGCGCACTTTTCTTGATACTTTGAAACGAGAAACAGGGCTAGAGATTGAGGAACTGGGCGCTGCAATGGCTGATCGAGAGCTGTGGAGGGAGGGTTATTGTTTGTTTCCGACCTAGGTCCATTTGGACCTAGGTCGAAGGATGATGAGGATGATGATGAATGTTTGCATTAAATTTCTTACATGGATTCAGAAACTGCAAAATTTTACACACTGAAGAATAGAAACAATTTTTGTTTTTTTTCAGCAAGAAATCTTGAATAATAGATGAAATTATAGATGAAATCACTGGATATCAGGATTTTATATCAGACACTTCAGCTGACAACAGCTAAAATTCAAATGTTTGTCAGTTTAATTTCATAATTTTCTTATATTTTATTACAATAAATTGAATTCTTAATTTAACAAAATTATATAAAAAAATTATCCTCAACATAATTCAAATAAATTTATTAGTAATGTATTCCCAAACTTGTGCTGTGTCAGGCCTCAGATGCAGGCTTTATTGCTTGTTAATCACAATTTTTGGCCAAAGATATTTTTCAATTGCTAAATTAAGATTCCTGCTATTCCTGACTATGCTTAATTTTTCCAGTCATCCCCCAAGTTAAATATTCGTCAAAATTATTCAAATATTTTTCAAAATTCTTCATTTAAAAATTAGTCTCCAAAAATTTGTTATTTTTGTATTCTTGTCTTGATAAAGCATTTTGTAATCATGGTCTTGTATTATCAATCATAAATACTCTCCATTCTTATTGTGTCATAAGACCAGTTAGGGAAACCATCCAGGATCCTGCCATTCTATAAGCCAGCAAAAACTAAATGATACTTGTAATCTTAAGTTTCTTACCATTTTCCATCGAAAACAACCAAAAACATTGCTACTTCCCAAAGCCGGAGACCAAAACAAATTATCTTCCAAGATTATGGCGCCCTTTTGGATCTATTGTTAAGGCCATCTAAAATGGTGGAAAGAGTTGCAGAAAGACAAAGGCGCCCGCTGCTTCGAGGGTGGTAACGCCAAAACGCCCAATATGATCTTCCAACAGAAGGCGAGTTAGTTGCTGCACGAGTTACGTCATACACTCCACCGCAGTGCACAACGAAGCGTGTTTCAATGAGTATCATTAATTATAAGAATATCTTATGTGCTTACCTTCAGTAAACTTTGAGTGCTTCATTGAAAATGAAGAAGGTAAGACGATAAAAAATGCGCTGGATAATTTTCATTGTAACAGTTTGGTCAATCATCGCTGAAAGTTTGAAAAAGTTTTTCCGACGCAAAAAAAAATTTCAGCCAATTAAAAGTACAGTGTGCTTATACTTACTATGTTTGCTACATCGTCTAGGCTAAAAAAAGTGGGAAGAGACACGAACACCGTTTTTTAATGAGTGATGTTATGATTTTTTTGATTGCGGCCGCGTACAGAAACTCGCCAAATGTTCCTAACTGAAGACTTAAAACAAGGAATGACATATAAGCAGTCTGAAAGTTCTGTATCAGTTAAATCAAGACCAATTTATCTTATTCTGGTGACCATACATAATATGTTTATCGAACAACGTACAACTTCAACTTGACTACATATCCAACATGGTCTGGGTAAAAGTTTTTACATAACAGTCATAATTCAGTTCTGAGTAGGAATCTTTGATACTTTGATCGAAAGTCCAGGAATCCATAATCAAGCCATACAATTCTCTAAGATTTCGAAGTTATTGTTCTTGCTCAAAATGTTCTCATACAGGTACACATACACGTCAGCATCTTGAATTGGGAATCCTGAATAGGTATAAAAAGAAAAGAAAGAAAATTTCAAAAACTATGGTATTTGACTTTCACTCTGTCACAGATCTAACAAAGCCCACAACACTACAGTGCTGAAGTTTTGTTAGATTACGTCACCAGTGTTAGCTGTGTATCCACAAGCAAAAGTCTTCCAGGCAATCCCACTCTGATACCCTCACTATCAATACTAACTTAAATAATACTAACGTAATGGCAATTCAAGAAAACGTTGAACGTGCAATGTAAAAACTTTACTTTACTAAAGTTGAGTGAATGTAAACAAACTTTTTTTGGAACGGTCTTCAAAATAGATTAGGTTAACCTTACTTAAAGCGTTTTCACTAGGTATTTTGGACAGGGAGGTGAAAACTACATGCACGTTCAAATTTTTTGTGATTGTTGGTATTAATAATACATCTATAATCTTTAATGATGGGCAAGATAGCAACTATTCCTAGCATTTTATACCTAAGTCTATCCAAAACAACTTGCTTATCTCTCATTGGCTGTTAGCAGTTGTTGCTATTTTGCCCATGATTCAAGATATCCCAGCATTATCATAGCTATAGTTTATTCATTCCAATATTGATTGCAATTTTAGCCATCCAAAAGTATCGGTTGTAGAGTGAGACCGCCAACAATTTGCTTAGTTTAAGATGGTTGAGGCATTATTGAAAAGATCTATTGGAGTGACTAAAGTGAAGGATTGATGCAGCAAATAACCAAAGGCCAGGGAAGTCTATATCTATCTATTTGGTTGAGTCGCATGGGGCTTTTAAGGCCCATTTTCACAATTATAGACGCTTTCAATTAGCGCCCTGTCAGCACCTTGAACTAAATACCGTGAAGTCGGGTAACTTGCATCAGTTGAGGGAAACTTGCATAGCCATCAAATGACTGACCAATCAAAGCAGCAAAATTTCAAAACAAATGAACTACGCAGCTCCCCCCCTCTCAGCTCTACTCTACAATTTTTGTTTTGATTTAACTGTATTTTAATGACCAGACAAGTCATTCAATTGAGGACTATAAGTAAGTAAGTCTGCGACCGCAGTCGAAGGCGACCCGAAGGCTCCTCTTTCGATAGCTATCTACCCGAAGGTAGGGGAGGGCGCCACTCTATCTCCCTGGATGTTCTCCACTTACCCTTGATCCTTCTCTTAGTTGCCGAGCATCAAGCAGAGAGGCATCAAGTACCATTTTGGAAATCTTTGGTATGACCCGGCTGGGGGTTGAACCCACAACCTTGCGAACCGTAGCCGGATGCTCTACCATTGTACTACGGTCGCCGGTCAATGTCCACTATACCACAGCGTCACAGAGTGGGGAAGTGTAAAGTTTCAGCATCATTATCAAGGCCTGATAAAAAGCATAAAAAGGGAAGCCTTTCTTAGAGGGCAACTTACCACCAGGAAAGAAAATGACTCTGTAACACTTTCATTTCTTATAAAAGCTTTATGATGGAAAGAAAATCATTTAACAAACTCACCTTTTACAATTCTGTGGTCTTTTTAAAGAATTTTAACTTGTCAACAATTTTGATGTTGATGTGTTCTGTGTCTGCTGGCTGCTTGGTCGGTCGTCTGCAGGATCAAAAAACCCGTGCAAAATCGAAAGTGATTCTCGAGACGGGGGTAACGTTGGAAATTTGAAAATCATAAAAGTGATTTTTCGCAAGGTTAGCAATACATTTAATATAAAGTGTTTATAGTTTTTGGAAAGCTTATTTTCTGTTTTGTAATAAACAGGGTGTGCCTTTTTATTAAATGTGACTGGAAAAAAGTTGTGACAAAAAAGGATTTTCAAAGCTCTGTAGAATTTTACTGAAGAAAATTATGAATTTAGCACACTCGGGAGAAACTAAGTCAATCATCAAGGCTTTGAATACAGTTATTGGTTTTTTTTAAAGGCTAGAAGGAGACCTTGCGAAATTTCAATTTAAAAATGCATACATTTTTTAAAAAAACCAAAACCCCGTCTCAACATTGAAATCGCGCTTCCACTAAATCGCGGCGAGAGGTTTTAGTCACGTGACTGAAGTGCCTATTACCAAATTAAAACTTTCGAGTTAGCTAAAACGTTTTTTTTGTCAAATTAAAATTTTCAAGTTATCTTATACAAAAATGTGTTGCGTATATATCTACAAAAACTAAACAAAAGCACACAGTTTTTATGTAGTAACACCTTGTGGTTTATTTTACATAGCTGCACTTATTAACTGTAACATTATACAGAATCAACACACACCCGTCTAATCTTTGTAGACACACTTCAGGATCACACTTTTGAATTCTAGCATGCTATATTTCAGGATTCCAGTGTCATGGAAATAAACACTATAACTTTAATTTTTTCCTCCCTTTTCTATTGCTTTGAAAAAAAGTACAGCGTCTTTATTGCGTCCAGTTTTTTAAATTGGCCTTTAATGTACTTAAATCAAAGAAATAACAAGTGGGGTGGACGAAATAATTAACAACGATTAAATTGTTTAGTAATCGGTCGCCTAATGAATATAACTTTTTGTAGAAAAATTTTCAGATTTTGTCGCCATTTGCTTTGTTCTTTAACACTCAAAGGAAACCCAAAAGATTAAAGCGTGCTATAAAAAGCTTTAAAGCTTCTAAAAATATTCTATAAAGCTTTCTCTTATAAAAAGACAGCTACAGCTATGCAAAATAAACAAAATAAACCAAAAGAAACCAGTTAGAATTTCAAGGGAAGGCATTTTTTCGAATTACAGAGAGAATTTTGACCCACGCAAAAATTTTGACCCACGCAAAAAATAATGACCCACGCCAAAAATATGACCCACGCACAAAATATGACCCACGCAAAAAATAATGACCCACACAAAAATTTTGACCCACGCAAAGAATTTGACCCACGCAAAAAATTTGACCCACGCAAAAAATATTTTGACCCACGCACCCACGCAAAAAAATGACCCACGCAAAAATATCGACCCACGCACCCACGCACCCACGCAACCCATGCAATTTAGCAGACTCGGATTTTTCAGGGTTAAGAAGGAAGAAGAAGATCTCAGCTCAGCAGAGCAGACTGACAGGTGACAGAACGTGTGACAGATCGAAGCTATTCATATCTAACAGTTCAATAAGTTTTGATTGCTTTCTATCTTACCAATGTCGATAAGAATTTATTAGTGACTTTTTTTTTAATTTGTGATTGATTGTTCATTGTTGGGAGGTCTGAATTGGTCTGAATTAAGATTTTCAACAAACGAAAACAAAAGGGAAGAAGGCCGTAGTCCAGGAGCTGGAGCTCAACTACTTTTTGCCTTTACTAATTTTCATGGGGGAAAAGTAGCGTATCGCAGCGCCATCATTCAAATCAGAAAGCGAAGAGGAAGATGATAAAAATTGACCGTCAGTCGAACATGGTTTTTTTTCCTATTTACGATTTTGTGTTTCCGGGGGTTTTGTTGTTTCGAATTGATTAACTAACAGTTAGGTAGGGTCAGGGTTGCTAGTAACGGCTTGTCACTGTGCCGGGTGCATACTCGGCGCCTTGGGCCCCGCAGGGTTGCTAGTAACGGCTCGAATTTCAGTCAGGTTAAAAAAGGGGCAATTTTACCCATATTATAATAACATTACCCCCGTCTTTTTAATCATTCTATAAGTATTTACAAATTGCGTGTATTGCTGTGCGAGTGTGGCTCAACGGATAGCGCGCCGGGTTTCTGATCAGAGACTCTTTCATTTGGTGGGTTCGAATCCCGGTCGGGTCGATATTTGGAGAAAGTTTGAAGTATCAAATTCATAGAAAAGTTAGTAGAAATCAGAAAACAAGTCTCAGAAAGTCAGAAAATAGAAAAGGAGATAGAGAGATAGGAAGTAGAAAAACAGAAAAGTGATGTTCGATTGACGGTCAATTTCTATCACCTTCCGATAGTATACGGCAGATTTTCTGACTAAGAAGGCCGAGGAGGGGTAGAAGGGTAAAGAAGGGGATAGGCGTTGTGGTATAGTGGACATCAACCTTGATTCCTGTACAGGCGACCAAGGTTCGATTCCCACTCACAACGGTTCACTTGGCAAGTGAACAAACCTTCGCCCGGGTCAACCCATGCCATGTGAGGGGAATTGGGTAGTCAGTTCAAGGTGCTGATGGGATGCTTACTCAAAGCATCTATAGTTGCGAGAATGGGCTCCAAGAGCCTCCTGTAACTCAACCATGATAGATAGATAGAAAGATAGGATCATATATTGGGAAGGTTTCTCCAGACCCGTCCTTCCAATGGTTATCAAAGATTTCCAGGTGGTTCTTTCCCTCGCAAGCTGGCATCAATAGTTTCCAGCCCATTCTCACAAAATTCTACTTTCCAGAACAGGACAGATGGTTAAAATTTTCTAATTGGCACGGTAAACCTCTGAAGGCCCTTGAAAATTAACCATATGAGGAAAATAGTCCTCCCACTGAAGAAAATGTGCGCCAGAAAGTCAAAAACTAAGTTTTCCTGATACAACACAATCATGCAGCTTTGTTGTCATTCCCAGTCCTTTTAGACGAGCATGGTCCTTATGATTTTGAGATAGCATATTCGTAAGTTTGTTTTGTTTTCATCCACCCCTTTATAGAGCTGCGTGGTGGGCAGAAAACAATCATAATCTGATCTCAGGCTAGTTAGGGATATTCTTGCAATTGTATAGGGTTATTTGCGGCTGCGATCGGTTGCAAAAATACAATGGGTAGAAAATAAAAGTAACTATCGTACCTTGGTGTTATCGCATAGTCGCCTGGGAGGCACAACAGTCTATTGATTAACAAATTGTTCCAGCCAGTACAAACAGGATAAGTTATCTTGTACCTAGGTAAGGCGGTCATCGTAAAACTGTTCTATTTGTGTCACCCACCCGCATCATATTTTCCGCTGATTTTCCGGTGCGGAGATGCGGAAAAAAATCCGGGAAAAACAATTTTTTCTTTTAAAGTATAGCTTTTTTCTCAATTGCTCTGACAGCCATCAAAAAATAGTATTGCTCGCGTCACCACCCGCAGCTGAATTACTGGCGAGATTAAAAAATCCGCCCGCATGCATTTTTAACACCTGTTGCGACGCGAACAGAGCATTTTTTCGATGACTTCCCAACAGCTGTGAAAAAATTTTTTTTTTTAGTTTTCTTACTTATATATCTGAAATATATAGTTAAAAAAAAACAAAACTGTTTGCTTCAATTTACTTACTTGTGTTACTTGTTACTTGTGTAGGTGTTCGAGCAAAGTGCTCAGGTAAGATTCCTGATGAACCACGCCTCTGTTTGATCAATCCGTTGAAGGAAAAAGAATCTCAGCAGATATTTTTCATGTAAAGTATTGAGTTTGAATTAGCTCTCCTGCACCCAATATATCCATGAATTTGGGGTTCATCCGGGATTGACTTTAAGTGAGTGTCAAGAGGGCATTTTTAAATTTTTCAGTTGAAGTGTTTTTTAAGCTTCTTATGCTCTTTGGCATTGCATTGAATAGTTTTTCACCTTGTACAGAAAGAGTGTAATCTCTAAGCTTGGATGTTTGATTCTTGGAGAAAGACAGTTGGCACAGCCGGCCGAGCCGGGGATTTTCGTAAGCTTTTATACTGCTATTCACGTTAGGTTCTAACACCTTCCAAACATAGATGATGCGATAGCATTCCCTTCTCCTTTGCAGGGAATAGATTGTGGATTGCTTGAGACACTCCCAATAATTGTTTGAGGTGCCTTTTATCCTTCTTAGAAAGGATTTTTGAATGTCTTCAAGTCTCTGAATGAGACCAACAGTATTTGGACTCCATAAAACGGAGCAATATTCTAAAATTGGTATCACCAACGATTTGTAGAGTGTAGTCATACATTAAAATGACCGCAATGAAAAAGTTTGCGGTATCCATGAAGTTAAAGGGGAAGTTAAGTAATTTCTAGGGTACCCATTTTTTGCTGTTATCATCATTATATGACAATATCATGTGCCTCAGGTTACTTTTTATTCGTTCGAAACACTTTTTTCTACGAGATATAGCTCCCTCTTTTTTGCAATAAAAGTGAGTTTTTAAAGAGAACGCGTTTTTTAAAGAGGAATGGCACGAGCATCTGTTCTGACGTAATTTGCTCCAAAAGACGAACAGAAATTTTTCTTTTAAACAAAATCTGTACTGATAAACAGTGTTTTGTAAAGAGATTCTGCTAGACCTGGCTAAACATTTATTCGTTTTTTTTCAAGATTTCTTCACGTTTCTTCGATCCTATACTTTCTCATTCTTTCTAGCTACAAGATTAGTAAGTCCTTGACCTTTTGTGATAATTTTAGTTTGATGAAGCAACCGTAAATGCTAGATTTGTAGATGCGGAAAAAGCTTCGGCTCTCCAGAGGAAAATGTGTCCACGAATAGTCCTCATCCCGATTGGGTAAATCGCTAATTCCACTTGAATTTTGTGGCTGAAAATGATTCCATCGAGAAAAAAAAAGAATTAACATATCCCATTTAAAAGTCTCTTATTTTGACTTCGACTTTACGAGATTCAAAAGTTCCCTAGAAGATTCTCCTTCCTTTACTTCTCCTAGAATTTAGAAAAATATATATTTAACCCGGTTGCTTTCAGACTTCAATTTCCCACTGGATTAGCTAGCCTTTAGAAAAACCTACTGGTAAAAACAAGTTCTAGACTTTAGATATAGGGCGCACAACATACGTTAGCATTAACTCACTAACGTTGACTTTTCATGAAATAGGAATTATTTAACAACATTTTTCTCTTTAAAGAGCGAGGAATGGTCTAAATACAATTTTTATATCTCTTGTCTTTCGTGTTTCATAACTATAACTTTACTTACGGCCTCTTCACATGGAAAGAAGTCCAAAACTTACTAAGCTTACCGGACCTTACTGAACCTTACTGAAAACACAAAGATTCTTTCACATACCTAGATATTGTGGCTACCATTGAATTTCTATTGAAAAAAACAAGGTTTTTGGATTCTAGTATGGTTACACCCGTATAAAACATCAAGTAATGAAATATTGAAAAAATCAGGGGTTGAAAAAAGTTTTGATCAGTTATGATACAGCTCTTTTCTACTACAAAGTCGTTTAAAAAAGATTCTTTCTGGAGCGAATGACGTCACACGAAAGAGAGATTAGAAGAAATTTTAAACAAAAAGGGGGTCTTTTAAACAACGGTTTTTGCGTCTAACAGAGTATGTGTTTATGAAAGATATATCGATGTTTAGACATTGAAGTTGAGATTTTCGTGAATTCTATGATGTTAGGATTGGTTTTCAGGGGAAAAACATATACCCTAAAAATCACTTAACTTCCCCTTTAAGTTTTTTGCTTTTTAAATGGTTGAAATTACTTGTTCTTTAAACAAGCAGTCGTTACTCATCAGGATTCCCAAATCTTTTACAACATTTTTGCTTTCAATGATATTGCCTGATGGTGATGTATAGTTTGTTTGGCCCTTGATAATTTGATTTTGACCATACAGTATCTCAAATTTTATGTCGTTAAGTTTCATATTGTTGTTGTCTGTTCATTTGTAAATTTTCTCTAAGTCAGATTGCAGTAAGGCAACATCTTCAATTGTCTTGACTTGTTTTGTTACATACACGGGTGTCATCAGAAAAGGACTTCACAAAGCTGTTTAAGATGTCTTTGTCAATATCGCCAATGAGTATAAGAAAGATCAAAGGACCCAGGACACTTCCTTGAGGGACTGCTGATAAGACATCTTGTGGTTTTGACTTCACACCATTTACAAGCACTGACTGCTTTCTTCCTGTAAGAAAGGAATTGAGCCATTGTAGTATTTTTCCATCAATTCCTAGTTGCTTTATCTTGACAATTACATGGTCAAATTTATCAAAGGCTTTCGAGAAATCTAGGTACACAACATCTGCATTTGCTTCTTCGTCAAGTATATTCAATATCAAGTCATATTGTTCAAGCAATTGACTTAGACATGAGCGTCCACTTCTGAAGCCATGCTGGCTTGGATTGAACAGATTATTTACATCCATATGTTGTACTATATGTGATCTTAAGTACTTTTTCAAATATTTTTATGACATGTGATGTAAGCGCTACTGTACTTTGTTTCAGTTAGTTTGGGACTATTCCTTTATCAAGGCTTTTCTTCCAAAGAATGCAAAGGGGAGTGGATAATTCTTCTTTACATTGTTTTAAGAGAATTGCAGGAAAGCCGTCAGGACCAGGAGCTGCACATTGAGATAACTCATTTTTTGCTTTGACAAGATCATTCTCTGTGACTTGGGGGTCTGGGATGTTGTTTACATTGATTTCATTATCTCGGCGTTGTGTTGTATTATCTGGTTTTGGAACACTGAAGACTTCAACATATTGCTTTGATAGGATTTCAGCCAATTCTTTATTACTTTGTGTCAGTTTACCATTCTCATTCATGAGAGGGCCAATTTTTGTCTTTATCTTTGATTTCTTTTTTGCATAGGAGAAGAAATACTTTGAATTTTTCTTTATTGAGTTTATTGCTTTAGTTTCCATATAGCGCTTGGAATCATTGAAGTAGGGATTTATGTTAGGAACAGATAATGCTGATTACCCTCTTAAAATGTGCCATAGGTTATAAGAACTTGAAAAAACATCAATTTTTAGGGTAGGAACCATTTTTGGTTTCCCTACCTGGGCCCACCGACAGCTCAAAGGGGCCGCCCTAGGAGTGATTTTTTTCTTTGTCAAAAAATAGTCATGTAACCTCTCATTGGAAAGAGAATTTCATGCAGATTCCAAAAAAGGTCACAAGTAGTGGCTAAAAATGAGGTTATAAAAAGTTATGCCTGCTAAAAAATGATGATTTTGTGATTTTCCCTCTAAAGACACATGTTGAGTATATTTAAGCTCTTACAATCATTTACCTATCAAAATCATTAATCTTCGATCAATACTTTCAAAACAATCATACAGAGTTGAGTAAATCAGACTTTTTGTCATAGGATAGCAGTATTTTTACAAGAGCTCAGTAAGTATATGTAGGAAGAAAATGGTACTCAATAAAAAGATGACATTCTTGAGCAAGCAAATCCAAATAACTTTTAAAAAAATTTAAAACCCTTCAAAGAAGTCAAGGTAATTAAACTTGAATAGGCTGATAAAGTAAAACAGCAGGAAACTGAAGCCTTTACTGAAAAAGAAAAGGCAAGTTTGAGTAAAGAGTCAAAAAAGTACTCATTATTGGAGACTTTAAAAAAAGGAAAGTATCCCAGGCCCATTTACCGCAGAAGAAGAAATTAAGAAGTATGTAAAAACAAACTTGGATGATAAACTTAAGATCAAAAGGATGTATAATATGCTAAAATTACATGCATGTCTTGTCTCTCAAGCGAACAGCTGCAGTCTTTAGTTTGAAAAAATTATCGCAACCTCTCCACGAAAGAGTATGTTGTAAACTTGAGCTCTTAACTACGCGTTGTTGCCCTTAGATAACTATTGGAGATCTTAGAAATGTTATGCATGGAACTGTGGGTAAGAGGGATGATAGTAAATCACTAAAACTGGAACTCAATTCTCCTTTACAAGGTCAAGGGGATGTACAAAAAGACAAAACTTGTGATATCATCTTTTAGAGCACGAGGGTAATGACAAAATGGCATTTAGGAGTAGTAGAATTTAAAGTTCAACCATTAACAGTTTCATACATGACACAAACTGATAAAAGTAGATACAACTGGACATTCCCTGAAAAAGCTGAAATAAATAAGACATCTGTCCACCAAGTAATTGCAACTAAAATCAAAGTCCAATATCTTGGAACTGCGAGGATAAAATGTTGTCAAAAATATTTTAATTTCAATTTATTAGATTTAAAATCTAATAGCAAAGGAAGTACCCTTCAAACTCTGTAAAATATCTTTTGGATGAAATCCTTTTATGCTAAACAACATGTTTTCAGTATTAAGGTTTGAGAGGTTGACGGACTTTCTAACTTCGACTGTTCTTGATTAGAGCCATGAAATTTCTTATTTGTCAAAACAACTCCTTTATCCTTACTTAGTTTTTAAATTTTTATAATGATCCTGTAGATTCAAAATGTATAATGTCAGTAGAAAATA
This sequence comes from Clytia hemisphaerica, assembly GCF_902728285.1. Classification (NCBI taxonomy): domain Eukaryota; kingdom Metazoa; phylum Cnidaria; class Hydrozoa; order Leptothecata; family Clytiidae; genus Clytia; species Clytia hemisphaerica. Next base: position 618,740 of record NW_027104191.1, read on the forward strand.
AGCACTTATGTTTATTTCATGTAGGTCTTTTAAAAAATGTAAGAAAGCATGAATTAATTACGAAAGTATGAATTTTTAAGACATTACACGGTTACACTAAAAAAAGCCTCTTTCAAGAGCAATATAATGTACTCTACAACCTTATCACTTTATTTTTGCTGCATAGTCATGACGTTTTTCTTAATCTACATTAAATTACCTTTCAAATGAGGGGTAACTTGATAGGTTTTTGAGAATTCTTTTTTTAGGCCACCTAGCAGTGAGATTCCGCGGTGGGCGTGGCCATAAAGGCCCGGTAGGGGGAAGTCAAAAAAAGTTTCTACCAAATTTGTTCTACTTTTTATGAAATTATACATGTTTTGGCACATTTTGAAGGGGTAATCAGTTTATGATTCCAAAAATCCATTTTTAACATAGATCCCTATTGAAAGACTTTTGCAGATCCTTTTCTATTTGAAGAAGTTCCTTTGTTATTTTGCCTTTCTTTAATTGTGATGTGCATTTTGTTAGTTGTTTTGTGATTTTCCTTCTCCTTTTTGTGAGTGAACGGTGACATCTATCATTTTTAGACTTTTTCTTGGTATCCTTGGTTGTTCGAGCTGGAATGTGGCTTTTACATTTGTCCAGGCAAATTTGGTTGAATATCTCTAGGATTTCTTGTGGATCATCACTGCTTAGTTTGTCATTCCAGTTAATTTGATTCAGGTCATTTTTCAGCTTTTTCCATTCAATTTCATCTGAGAACAAATTCAATGCGTTGAATTTTGAATGAGGTTCTGGTTTGTCATCATCATTTTGTGGAAAATGCTGAACATTAAGGTTGGTTGAGACCATAACAATACTATGATGTGATGTACTCTGTAATACTGGTATAACTGTGTAGTCATGAATAAGATTTTCATTGTTTGTGAAAACAAGGTCGAGAATGTTCCCATCTTTAGGTGTAGGGCGGTAAACATACTGGGACATAAGCATCTCGTTACAAAGTTGATTCAGGTCATTTAACATTGACCTTTCTTCCAGGGAGCATCCAGGTTTGGGTAGTCCGTCTGGCCATGTTGACTTTGGAAGGTTAAAATCCCCACCAAAAATTATGTTTGGGACAGGTTCCAGGGCTGAAAGGGCAAGTTTGTGGTTATTGAGCCATGTTTCCGACAAGCCAAAGAACAGCAAATTTTTATGACATATACTTTTTATAAAAGGAACTTTGCTTGGTACAGTTTGTGGGCAGAGTCCCTGTACATTAAAAAAAAGCAAAGTTATTAATCATTGAAATTGAATCGTTTGTTGAGGGGTCAGAAAGTGTGGCCTGGCTATTGGTATAGTTGACATCGGAAATTGGGATGTTTGAATGGGTAGTGTCTGTTGAAGGTGTTGAAGATGATTCTCCATGGAGGAAATCTTTTTGCTCAGGGTCTCCATGATTTCTTCCTTCATCAGACGAACAATCTCTAAAAAATGGCCTGGTTCCGAAGGTTGTGTTTCTGCATCTTTTCCTCTTTTCAGTAGCTTGTTATCATGTGATACAGTGTTTTTTACCAGAACAGGGTCTCTTCTGGTTCCCTTCACATGAGTAAAGTGGCAGGTTTTGTTGAGACATTCACCTTTGCGTATGGAATCAAAGCACATTTTGGGATGGAAATCCTTGCATCTTTTTCCAAGATTGCATCCTCTTTGTTTGTTAGTACCATGTTGGGTGAATTTCCGGCACATTTTTGGATGTGAGAAATTGCATTCTTTTCCTCAAAATTCATGCTTGCAATTTCCATTTCTGTAAAAGCGACAAATTTTGTTACTGTTACCAGAAGCATCTCGTTGGTCATTGGAAGAACTATTTGTTACTATCGTGCCTTCTAGTTCTCCATTTTTTGTATTTTGTGATGATTGCAAGACTTCACCAGTCTGCGTCTGCTCCTGTGTCTGTTCTGCTGGTCTGTCTTCGCTTGAGTTTAATGTAGGAGCACCTCTACCAATTGACTTTTTCTTTTTCCTTTTATTGTCACCGTCACTGTCATTTGGTATTGTAATGGGCTGACAAGCATGACAAATGTAGAACATTCCTGGTAATTTTAATAGCGCAAAAAAAGTTCACCCAGCTGAAAAAAACCTTCAACCATCATATGCTCTCCTCCAACACTTCCTGCTCTTGAAAGAATTTTTGCTGTTTGCCATTCTCCACTGTTGTCTTTATATCTCAGACTAAGATTTGGTTTTAATTTTGAACTTTACTTTGTGTTGTATATTTGGGTGGAAGTTGAATGGTTGCTGCAGTCCATGTATCATTGTTTACAGATGACGATGTTGGGACGATGCGCGATCCAACGATTCACGATGCACGATGCACGATCCATGCATGATTTATGTCGATTTATGTTAATTATTCTAATTATGCACGAATAAGTTTTCATATTTAAAATAACTTATATCTTCTGTGTAGAAAAAACAAAAATTGATAGCGAGAGAAAGAAAATGTTCGTCGCATGCCTCGCTAGTTTTTAAAATGAAAGACAAAGCCTTGACGTCATAGAAAAGTTTTGGCGCGAAAAATTTATCAAAACACAAACTCATTTTTGTACGTTCATTATTTTTTTAAGAACAGTGAAAAAGGTAAAAAAGGAAATATTGGCTACATTACTTTTGGCATGTTCTTATAAAAGCCTTTCACCAACTGAATGGCAACTGGTGCTTTTATTTATTTGATCTTTTTCTTTGTTTGATGGTCAAGTTAATTCATTTGATCTTTCTCAAAAAAGTTGAGTTTATACACGCGCTCTTCATTAAAAAACGTCTTCCCTACTTTACCACAACATTGTAAATTTTTATTTATAGCCCTGTCTCAATGCAATGCATTTGGTTGGTTTAATCGGAGAAACGTTTTTTTTTTTAAGAAAGAAAGCAAAAAGGTTACAAGATATTCAATTCAAAAAAGTTTATGTTTTGATTTGATTTGATTTGATTGTTGAGGTTAAAATATATACACGCATACTTTACATTGATTTTCCAGGAATACAAAAGAAGGAATTAAAATATGTGATTATTAAAACCTGTAAATGCATAATTAGAATAATTAACATAATATATGCATGGATCGTGCATCGCGCATCGTGAATCGTTGGATCGCGCATCGTAAATTACACAAACCGATGAATTAGGGCAGTCATCACGTACTAATTTTACACAACATAGATGTACACCAAGGAGTAACTTCCATGTTTAATCAGGATTTGCTGCCCGTCCTGACAAAGTACAATTTTTATGTCTCCCTTATTCAAATCACTACGCTAAAGATTTGCTGCACTTTGTATGGGCTATCTAGGCAAAACAAGTTACTGTGGTCAAAGATAGGTTCTTTAAAATGTGTACCAATGATATTTCAATACCAAATTTAAGGTATTTTGGATATAAAATGATATAAAAACCAAAATTTTTGAAGTTGATTGACATTTTAGGCTCAAAATCCATAAGAACCTTTTTGGCGGAAATCAGGAAAATCCTTAACATATCCAGCCCTGAGCTAAAAATTGGGGTTGCTTATAAAAAAAATGTACTTGATTTCCCGTGAAGTTTTGATTGTGTAAGATAATGTGCATTGGGTCCACTTGGATTGCTCACTTGCAATGAACAACTTCTCTTGCCTTGTGAAGAGTTTCAAGATTCTCTCTCATTAACTGAGTGGTTGATTTTCCTAAAAAGTGATGGTAGACATGAGTTGAATTAAAACTGTGGTATTGTAAAGTGAATTCTTTGCATTTTATACATCTATAGAGAGCAATATTGAAGCTGCAATTTGTATCATTGAGTACCTTTTATAGCATGTTGGATAGTGTTTGGTTGTGTCTCTCGATGATACCATTCGGCCAAGGGGATGTCACAGCGGTTGCTTAAATGTGATGCTAAATTGCTCTACTAGATTGAACTCCTCATTAGTGCATTCACCACCGTTGTCTACTAGAAGTTTGTCACAAGATCCACTAACAGATATCCATTTTTTCAGTATTGGCTAAATAAGGATGGTCAGATTTTTAACCTTTACTGTTTTTTGCAGTGTAATGATACTTTGGGCCGTACAATAACTATTGTTGTATTACACAGTCCTGAGTAACATTAATAATTATTGTACCGGGTGACCCACGAAAAAGTATAAGAGTTTGGAGGGTAACTGTGTCCGAAAAAATTAAATTTTAACTAAATTCCCTTTTCGTGGTAAAGAGGAAAGGCAAACTTAAATTTTGATGTATCATTTTTTAATTTTGGAAAAGTAGTTATCGAGATATGGAAGTATAAAGTCAAAAGTCATTGTAAAAAAACAGTTAAAACGTCAAAAAAGACAGTATCAAATAAATTAATTAAGTAACAAATAAAAAATTAGGATAGAATTGTTTCAGGCTAAATATCTTCTTTATAATAATGCCATTTCTTTTGTTTCAGAATTAAAAAAAAATGATCATGAAATTATTTTTCATCTTTCTAATTTCAATTCAATTATCGAATGGATTAGATAAAAATGGTTATGTTGTATATTGCCCCTGTATGGGTAAGTCACAGTGCTTGACAAATAATTTTAAGCTGTTTTGTCTCTTAAGTGCTGCTTCATTGAAATATTAAAGAAATCATAGTAATAAACACTTAGATGCCCCCCCCCCCAATATTTTGCAAAGTAATTTTTTTTTACTTCAAAAAATCTTATATATACCGTTTAGAGGGGTGAGATAGGGGTGAAAAGCCGAAAATTTTCTGTGTCGCCCAACCATGGCGGGCGACATATTTTTTGGCCCCCTCAATTCGATTCGCACGCCGGGGGCCATGGCTTATTTATCCCTCCAAACAGAAATTCTAATGCTAATTTTTTCTCGGTAGATTTATAAAACCACAAATAATATAGACATACCTCAATACCTCAATAGCATTTCCACTTATTTCTTTACCTAAGCAACATTCAATCTAGTCAATGGCTACAGACTATGTATGTAAGACAAGATATCGTTTAAACATAAACGCATTATTATGAAAAGCTATTAAACATAAACAAAGATGTCAAAGTTCAAAAAGAAAAGATTTTCAAAGCTCAGCTTGAAGCCACCAAATTTGAAAGAAACGATACTAGAATTTCTTTGAATAGCTTTTAAAATTTTTAAAAGAGGTTTTCAAATGAAATACGAATGAAGGGTATGGAAATCTAAGTGATTGTTATTTAATTGTATTGATGACTTTTTTTATAATAACTTGTTTCAACAACAATTGATTTTGATACTCACCTACCTGCAGGTTGTTTATTATTTTATCATCTTTCTTTTGTCTGGATAGGACGATTTGGCAACCAGGCTGATCAATTATTAGGTTCAATGGCATTTACAAAGGCACTGAATAGAACTTTGATTTTACCACACTGGGTCACATATCCTTCATCCATGCCTATGTCTTCTGTAAGTACTGAATCTTAAAAGGTATGGTTTTTCTGGGTCACATATCCTTCATCCATGCCTATGTCTTCTGTAAGTACTGAATCTTAAGAGGTATGGTTTTTCTTACCACTAATTAATAAGCGATATATTTCAGAGGTCATAAATTCACTCTTTAAGTTGAGGGTGTAAAATCTGAGAGTCTGTCACATTGCATAATCTTTGATCATAAGAATTAATGGGAAACTTAGACCATCTTTCTCACTGTTATGCTCCAAAGTGATGACTAATAGTTTAAAGAGTGAAGGGAACTTTCAAAAGTATAGAATCTAGAATTAGAAAAATCATGTTCATCTATTATTTCCATTTCAGAAACAAATACCATTTGACAGGTGGTTTCAAATTGAACCAATCAGAGAATATCAGAAAGTCATCACAATGAAGAAGTTTATGAAAGACTTGGCTCCCAAAGTGTGGCCTGCTGCTGAACGAAAAGGTATTGCAAATTATTTGTCACCATTCATGCCTTCGTAAACTTTCCGAACTTCATTTGAATGAATTGTTTTTTTTTAATCTTTTCAACGATATTAGTAGTTTATTAAATTTGAAGCCTTTTTGGTTGAAAAATGGCTAACAAAAAAATTACTTTTATTGCCGACTATATTGGACAACATTACTTGATCAAAGGAGGTCTTTGGGTATATTCACACTGTTGCTTGAAAGTTGCTTTGAAATATTGGAACAAAGAATTCCACGTTCTTCTCCTTTGTCTCTTATTATCTAAGTTTGCTCGATCGCGTAATCGTATTTCATGCAAACTTCAAGCAAAAACCATGTTTGATTTTGTGTTGATGGCAAAACAATACTTTTGTCAGTGAGAAGGCAATCCTTTGTGGTGTGTATATCAACGTGAGTTCGTTGTATTTCAAAATTTCAAGCTGCTTCGAATCTACGCCACAGAAACAAAGGCAACTATAACTTTCGCTTTCACGTACATCAGCAAAAAGTAGTTAAAAATTCTTTTCTTTTCTAGACTTTCATCTTTCTATCAACAAAATATTTTTATGATTTAGACACGTTAAAGGCCATTAGCTTTCAGTGTGAATACATCCTTTGTCCGAATTTTCTCATCTGTGTCAATGTTCGCTGGGTCAAAAGACAAAGACTATGCTTAAAATCTAATTTCTAAAACAATGATAGTTCTGAAAGATGATTTTCTGTTTAGGTTTTTGTTATCGGCCTCGTTCTGAATCAGAAGAAACATGTGGAATGAAAGAGGGGAACCCGTTTGGACCTTTTTGGGACCATTTTGGTATCTCTTTTAAAGATAGTGTGTTTCACGAAGAGTTACTTTGGTCCACCCATAAATATAACGTTGAGGAATGGCACAGAAAGTAAGAGTGAACAAGAATCATAAATACAATATTTAACTTCTTTATCTATTATAAAAGTGATTTTTTATATCCAGTAGTCCCGATAAACCGAAAAACAATGACTTAGTAGGTGCCTGGATTTCTTTGTGATTCATTGTGAACAATTTTCTTGGTGAGTTTTTCTGAAAGACTTGACAACCACCTTACAATTTTAATATCATTACATAAGGCACTGCATATCTAGTTAATGACTTTTCTGTTATAATATGCAAGTTCGATCTATTTTCAATCATTATTCCATCAATCTGTTCCAGATTTCCAGCAGGACAATATCCAGTGTACGCATTTCCAGGTGCACCTGGTAATTTCCCTTCTTTACCAGAACATCATTCTATCCAGAAGTATCTCCATTTCTCAAAGTTGATCAATCGAATATCTGATGAATACATTGAAAATGAGTTGGAAGGAAAACCGTTCTTGGCAATCCATCTGAGAAATGGGTTGGATATGGTGAGTCTGAAATGCTTTTTGATACATATTGAGTTTTTATCTCTTAGATCTGCTAGAATTACTAATTACTAGTTTTACACTACACTTGTGTATGTACTATCTACTTGCATGGATCTGGTTTCCCATAATAACGAAAGTGTATCCATTTTTAGAACACATTACTCCACCATTTTGTCTTTAACCTTAAATTCAGAGAAAACCATTGCTTGTATGCATTTATTTCTATTCTAGACAAGAGTTTGTGATGAAATTGACAACGATAAATATCACAGCCTATTCTCTTCTGCTCAATGCACCCAACTAGAAGGTAAGTCGACTGTTCTCTATCTGGAATCCGATGTAAATATATTCACCCGGCACGCTAAAGCTCTAAAGGTAAGGAAGTTTCAACATATGAAAGGCTTGGATTACGGAATTTCGCTAAACCGCGTCACGGATTTTGCAGCAGGAAGCCCGAACCAAAATTCTCGTTTTTGAGGATTGAAATTACTTTCAGGCTTAGACCGGGGATACGGCACATCTATAGCCGACCATTATCCCTCCCCTTTAAGTACTATGAATTACAAAACGCCAGACTAAAATCAAATAAGCGAATATCCTTTTTTCTAAAAAAATTACAAAAATGTGAAGATAATTAACCTGGGAATGTGAGTGGGTCAATTAATCCTGCATGGTTTTCCTTGATATAATCAAGTCTTGATTTTTCTACCAATCAGGCAATCCAAAACTGACATCAGCGATGTGTAACCCACCTAAGGAGGACATCATCCAAAAAGTAGTTCACCATATCAAAAAGATGAAATTGAAAGCCCTGTTCATCGCCACCGATAATGATCCAATGATAAAAGATTTCAAGAAGGCCTTCAAAGCGATCAAAGTTAGTACAATTTCCAATTTCCTTTATCCAAGCAAATACATTTTTTATTTCCTAAAAGCTGACACGAGCGGCTAGATGGAGTTTTTATGAGATACTTAAATAATATTGGTCATTTGAAGTTATAAAAATGACGCGTTCTTTAGAAAAAGTAACAAAATTGTTTTAATACTAGTTATGGACCAACCAAATCAAATAAGAGCTTGTAAAAACTCCATCTCGTCCCTTTTTTAAACCTAAAGATACTTTAATTGCTGAGCACTAAGCAAAAAGATAACGAGTACCATTTTTCACTGATTTTTAATGTCTTTGGTATGACCGGAGCGGGGATTGAACCCACAACCTTGTTCACCGTAGCCGGATGATCTACCTTTGCACTACGGTCGCTTTTCATGTGCAACGAGACGACAGAAAACCAGCAGAAATATTGATAGTTTGAGTTTCTTAACCCTTTCTAGTTTTAAAGAGCTTATACTCTCTATATATGGTGAATTCTTTTCTTTTGCTGATCCTAGAACAATAGTTTTATCAGTAAATCCTTTGTTGAAGAGAAATACTTTTATGGGGCGTTCAGGAGAACTTCTACCTAAAAATAAATCTAGCATTACTCTAACAAATAATTCACTGCATAGCCAATACGTGCCCCGTGTAACAACAAATATTCTACCTCTCTCGTTTAGTTTCCAGTCAGTATTCATCGGCGTGTACACAAAGATGTCGAAACTGAATGTGATGGACCGCTAATCGATATTGCTCTCATGAGTAAAGCTGACATGTTTATTGGCAATTGTGTTTCGTCTTTCACGGCGTTCGTGAGACGCCAACGTTTCAGTCGTGGAAAACAAATGGATTTCTTTAACTTGAAATCCAATAAACCTCTTCATACAGAACTTTAGAATTTGACTACCTAAATTTTTTATTACATAGTGCTTGGACACTAAGACCTAAGGATACTGGGTGAATTTTTCCCATTTTCACCCTGAAATGTGACCAAAATGACTAAAACTAGACGAAAAATTGAAAAACTTTTTTTAATCTCACCCTGAAAATTGTCAAAAGGTCGACCCTGTCAGATACATCTTGAAAATTAGTAAATTTGGGACCCTGGCCAGCGATGGAGTTCATAAGTGCGCAAGTCAGTGCAATAGCTTCAGTCATTTGAAGTCATTCTATCCAATTCTCTCCCACTTGTTTATTAAGCACAATGATTGATAGATGCTTTGATTGGTATTTTATTTTTCTCATAATAATTTTTGAATTCATGAAATTCATTACGCAATGTATTCTACGGATACCCAGTAAATTTCCCGGTAAATTTAAGCTAGAGAAAAATAGTTTCAAATTAGCCAATAAATAAATTGTTTTAATTTGACACTGCTGGCGAAAGCTGGAGTGTTTCCATACGAGAAAACATTACGTACTAGTATGCAACGAATATCATCAGGAACCTTACTTGTTTGTTTTGGTGGTTGTGGATATGTACCTCGGGTGTTATTGGTTTGATTTGATTGCACCCAATGGTGATTTCTAAGTTCAAATTGATTTTAAAGAACTTGCCTTTTACTAATGTTTGTAAAACATTTGAATTGCTAATTTTTTATCAATATTTATATGCATACAATTAGAATTTTTTAATAATTGCATTTTTTATTTACATTTTGAAGAAAAAAGAAATTTCATACAAAAACATTTACTTTGCGTGGTATAATCGCTCTCTTAGAATTTTGAATGTTATTGCTGTGAAAATTGAATCCTTCTGTCACAAGAAGAATCGTTTCTGAGCGTAATATGCGTAAACTTGTAAAAACGTCAAGAAAACTACTTTCACCCCAAAAGCAACAGATTTCAGGGAATATATCTGGAACGAGATTCAATAAAATAGGTCGTCAAAATGTTTTTCCTTTGAAAACTTCTCCAATAGACCTTTTCATAAATCATCACTTGCCTCGTTTTGTAATTATTGCCATGGTGATTAATTCCCAGCGGATTTTATTAAAACTACATACGTTCTATTCATAAAAAATCATTTAATGTCTCAAGGGATATGATCACTACACGTTTTTTTATAAGAACCTAGTTTATAAGAACATTGAGGCTGAAATTCGTCGAAAAATTATGTACATCGTAAGAACATGCCCAGCCTCAGTTTGGAAAAAAATGACAAGAAACTACAATTTTTTCCTCTTCTCAAGCAGTTTTAACTGAACTTAGGGATGGATTTTCTAAAATCGAGAGTCAAATATTGTCCAAATTTTACCAATTTTAAATGCTCTTTATTTTGCATGACATTGTCGATTTAAAGGAGAACGCATTAAAGAACATTTTAGGCTGAAAATTGCTAAAAATATAAGCACATCCAGGCTCAGCCAAATTTTAAAGTCTGTCCAGATATAATTGGCAATGGAAACAAAAATGCTTGTAACTTTTGATAGTCAAATATAATTATGGAATTTTTTTTTGTTTGTTTTAGAGAATCATAAGCGCTATATTTGAATGTATTTTTGGTTGAAAAATTCGCGATTTTTAGCGGTTAAATTTGCGATTGTAAAAATTGAGCTTTTTTTCTACTTATGCTATAACGTTCATTTTTACACCAGTGGTAGTTCAACCTTAGGTTAAGAAGTTTGTTAAATTTCAAGGCGAACAGAAAAGTCCTTCGGAAGATATGGGACCCGAAATACCCCTTGGTAGCACTTTTCTGTGAAATATCAAATCTCCAACTTATTACTAAAAACGGGGTTATGTTATCTTTTTTGAACAGTGCAATTAAAAGTTGGAAAGTGTTTTAAGTGTTGGTGCATTGGTATTATTGGTATCATTGATTATTTCGAAACGAAGTGAAATCACAGTATAATTGTTTTTATTGAAAAGATAAGCATGAACTTATATTGCCTTTGTTATTTTTAAGTCATTAAAAGAACTTTGCTAATTCACAAAACACTAAACACAGTTTGGCTATGAGGTCATTAAAGAGATAGTAAAATGTGTTATGATCGAAAAACTGTTTTATCATATCACTACCCCCGTTTTTAGTAATAAGTTGGAGATTTGATATTTCACAGAAAAGTGCTACCACGGGGTATTTCGGGTCCCATATCTTCCGAAGGACTTTTCTGTTCGCCTTGAAATTTAACAAACTTCTTAACCTAAGGTTGAACTACCACTGGTGTAAAAATGAACGTTATAGCATAAGTAGAAAAAAAGCTCAATTTTTACAATCGCAAATTTAACCGCTAAAAATCGCGAATTTTTCAACCAAAAATACATTCAAATATAGGGGGGGGGGTTCATGGTTGGCGGAGGAGCGGAATCGGCCCTTTTTTCGGACGGAGTGGCGGAATTTGGCGAAAATTTAGACGGAATTACGGAAATTGGGTTTTTGACGGAGACGGAAAATTAGACAATTTTAGTGCGGAAAAACGGAATTTAGCAAAAAAATTTGCGGAATTTCGGAATTGGTATAGTCTAGCAAGCTAGACGACTAATTTATACATAGTAGAAATAAAGCAAAAAGTAATGAATGGAACAATTTTAGTCTATACAAACTAAATCCCGTATTATTATTATTAGTATTAGTATTATTAGTATTACACGCATCATAAACGACTCCAGTCTAGAATTGGTAAAAGATTTTCAAAATTTGCGGAATTTTCGACAAAAATATTGAATTTCAAAGGAATTTTCGGTGACGGAATTTTGGCTCAATTTAAGACGGTGTCACGGAAATTGGAGAAAAAATTGGCGGAATTACGGAATCGGGTACCCCCTGAACCCCCCCCCCCCCCCCCAATATAGCGCTTTTAATTCTCTAAAACAAGCAAAAAAATTTCATAATTATATTTGACTATCAAAAGTTACAGGCATTCTTGTTTCCACTGCCAATTATATCTGGACAGACTTTAGGTGTTTTAATAAAAAACAAGAAGCCCGTTAGGCGTGAAGGCCCAGCAAAAGCGAAATTTACGCGATTTTCGCGAATTTCGAGATTTCCAAAAATTCCAAAAAATGTTTAACAAGATTTCAGGAAAGGGATGTCCAAAGGATTTAAAAATTTTACTGCGTCGAGCAAAATAAAATGAAAAATAAGTCGACAAGGATAATTCTCCCTTTCTTCATTTCTTAGAACAGGGAAGTGAAAAAATAAACGAAACATAATGTACAGTAGTCAATCAAAAATAAATTGAATGTTGAAAGCTCGAAACTTTCTACCCGAAGGTAAACAATCAAATTCAAAATATCATTAAATTCAACTTCCATAAGAAACAACATCATTGCATGAAAAAAGTTCTAATCTTGTTCAAATTTACACATGAGCTGCATTTTAGTCTACATTTACCATGTCCATATTCCATTTAAAATTAGTATTTATAATAATTCTGTGTCGAGTTTGAAAAATCAAGCCGCCAATTCGTAAAACACAACAGATCCAGAAACAACCATATTCACATGTAGCATCATGGAAAAAGTTCCAATCTTGTTCAAATTTACACATGAGCTGCAGTTTAGTCTCCATTGCCATATTCCATTTAATCGGTATTTGAAATAATTCTGTGTCGAGTTTGAAAAATCAAGCCACCAATTTGTTGAACGAGACAGATCTAGAAATATATAACCATTTTCACACGTAGCATCATGGAAAAAGTTCCAATCTTGTTCAAATTTACACATGAGCTGCAGTTTAGTCTCCATTGCCATATTCCATTCAATCGGTATTTGAAATAATTCTGTGTCGAGTTTGAAAAATCAAGCCACCAATTCGTTGAACGAGACAGATCTAGAAATATATAACCATTTTCACACGTAGCATCATGGAAAAAGTTCCAATCTTGTTCAAATTTACACATGAGCTGCATCTTAGTCTCCATTGCCATATTCCATTTAATCGGTATTTGAAATAATTCCGTGTTGAGTTTGAAAAATCAAGCCACCAATTCGTTAAACGAGACAGATCTAGAAATAACCATTTTCACACGTAGTATCATTGAAAAAGTTCCAATCTTGCTATAATTTACACATGAACTCCATTTTAGTGTTCATCAGCAAATTCCAGAATCAAGTCTTTTTGAAAACAAGAAACTAAAAGTGAAAGTCAGAAATTGATTTAAGGTATAGAATTTTCACTCAGAAAGCTTTATGAAAACTATAACATATGACAGAATGTTGAAAAAGTTTACAAAGAAAAATCACTACAAAGTTTCTTTGGTTTGAAAGTCTCTTGACCACTAAAGCAAAGAAAATGTTCAAGAAAGTAAGAATCAACACATGAAATCAATCTCCTCGCTTCAACCGCCATCTTGTATCTGTTTTGTTTTGAAAACGTTTGTTGTTTAAGGAGCGCGAAATCAGAAAATATATCTTTTTTAGCCAGTACCCGACTAGCCTGTTAGACGAAAACCGCTTTTTTATCGCGATTTAACGTCTGTTACTTTTTGCCTAGCCTGTACCAGACGACCACGGCTTTTTCCTCGACACCGTATCGCCTGTAACTTTTTACATTTATTCCCCCAGAGATTCGTGGGGGAATAAAAATCCTCGGCTTCAAGCCAAAGGACCGTAGCTTTTGACTGCAGCAAAAAGCTCTACCAATAAAATTTGTCACCGCGAAGGAGTGTTTTTGTAAACAAAGCTCAAAAACAGAGGCGGGGAGAGTAGGAACTGATGTTTTGCTACATTTCGAACGAAAACATTCGAAAATATGTGACTTTAGAAACATTCTAAAACGTACCAAGAGAGTTCGAAATGTTGCAGAATGTTGTGTTTTTATTTATTTTGTGCTTTGAACTTTGAAGAGTCACTCTTCAAAAAGTTTTTGGAATGGCTAAAGGGAAAGAGCAGAAAGATGACTACAAAAAACGTTCTCTGGAGCACTGCTTTTTTATGTTGGATTATTTTTGTTACATAAAGACTTTATTTTGGTAAAATGGGCAAAGATTGACGAATGGTTTTATGAATTAGTCGAAGAAAGGACAGTGGTGTTGTGAGACACACAAATTAATCAGAAACATATCTGTATGCTGGAATGATAGTGGTTGGATTTTTGTTAAAGATTGCTCCATGGATCATCCCCGCTTCGAACAAACTTGGAAGTACAGGAGTATATACTTAGTAGGCTCCTTGTTTTTGTTACCAAAATAAAGCACTATTTTTTCATTTCGAAAGATTTGAGTAACATTGTTTTTAATCACTTGTCAGATCGTTTCTATCGTGGACATTTCTATTTCTATTCAGACAGTGGACATACAGAATGCATGGTAGTGTATTTCATAATGAGAAATGTTAACAAAGAGAATATATGTTACGTAGTGGTGTACTGTAATAACCAGGGAAACAGAATTCGAGAGGTCCACCAAATAATTTTGAGGAAATCATGAGGAAATGTGGCTGATGGTCTACAGCTGGATTATTTTATTTATAGTTTTTAACATTAATAATCCTCGAGATAGGAGACCTTTAGGACATGTTTTTTAATTGTTTCGATTTTAGGGGTCTTGGGAAATCATCATTCATTTCTAATATAATGAATGAACTAAAATTATGCCCTGATGATGGTTGCGTGGAAAAGATAAACTTTAAAAATTTAAAAGAATTTTTTCTAAGGCTTAAATCTGTCATGACTTATGCTTCAACAAAGTGCGGTCCAAAAATGAGCCAATACTTAGCATTTTAGTAGGAGCAAATACTTAGCATTTGGATGGAGGCTTGTATCTCTCTCAATTCTTCTGCTATGACTCTAATACTTTGCACTTGCCTTTTTATACCTTATAAGATCAATATACCAACATAAGCAATCACTAAAAATGGTTGTATGGTCCCATTATGAGCTTGTTTTTAGCATTGGGTGTGGCTTTTTTAATCCACCAGCACAGTTAAGATAAACACAAAAAGAACTATGTGGTAGGAATCTTTTGTCGTTTTAGGTGCATAAATTTTTTTTAATTCTTGTATTCCTCCATTTTTATGTATGGTGGTAAGCTTTATATTTTCTATTTCAAAAATTTGAGCAATTTATTTTCAATGCTTTTATTGATAGAGTAGGGTTGTTACTTTATCTGCTTTTTACTTTTTAGGCAGTGAAATTTTATAAACAACACTCAATACATTTTTTGTTGTGTTTAATTTTTTTAACATTTTGTACAATCAACACAGCAACACACCTCACAATAGTATAAAATATTCTGCAATAAGTCTCAACATTCAAGATTTTTCTTTTCCTTTCCACCCCCACCCGCCCTTCTTTGTTTATGTTTTCGGCCGCCATCTTTTTTCGTCGCTAGTGACGTCGAATTTTATAAAAAAAACACGGCATCGACAAATTCGGTCAAGTTCTCCATCGTAGACGCGAAAGTGGTAACAAGTGATAGACCAACAGAGTGATCAAAAAATCGCGTGTTGGGATAGAGATAGGCTACTTTTTGCCGTGGAATCGAATGTTCTTGGACGGGAAAGTCCGTCCAAGATTTTCTCTTCGGCGCAGCTCATTTTGCCGTGACTTTGGACAAGCTGCACTCCATCGCGTGTGCTTTTTTCGTTTTTTAAGAAGTCGCTGCATTGCTTCGATCGGTAAAGTTCAAATAGATTTTCGAACTTTCGAATTTTTTAATTCGAATTTTGTGATTCGAATTTTGAAATTTTTTTGAGAGAGAACCAAAATCATTTGTTTTGAAAAGTTGAAACCGAACGAAAAAGAAACAGTATCAGTGGATGGAGGAGAAAAGAAGATGGAAATCCTTTTTTTGCATCAACATCAGCAGAGTTGTTGGGTTATTTCCATAACAGGATTGAAGAATCCCAGAGACTGTAAACATTGAGAATGAAAATTATCAAATCAGATTAGATCCTATCCTACCTAGAACCATAAGTGCTGCAATCCAATGATGATTGAAAGGAAGACGAACTTGTACTTTTTGTATGCTTTGGGATGGCAACGAATATCTTTTGGATATGGCATGAAACCAGGAAGAATTTATTTTGTTTATTCCTGGCCTATTCCAGTGGAAAGAAGAACTGTTTGTTTGTTATTGTTTTTATTGGCTGTTCGATGTGGTCTCTCTATCTGAAAGTAAAGTGAAATTTGATTGTATTCGATTCGAAAGTTTGCTGGGAATGGAAATGAAAAACTTTCTTCACAGCTGTCTTCACCAGTGACATAGACAAGTCTTGACAATTCTGGACAATTGCCAAAACTTGACACTATTTTCATGATATTATTCTAGAATTTTTACATTATAATGTGAGAGTTTGGTCCTGTATAATCAGAGTTAAAACTACTAATTAATTTTGAGATCTCGAGCAGATTTTAGATTTGAATTTCTCAACTTTGGAAACTAGATAGTAAGCCAGTAAAATGTGGAGGTTTTGCTTCGAATTGTGAGAGGAATCTACCTAAATTTTATTAGTTTTATCTAACTTTCCTATAAATTTATATTTTTAAGATGTTATAGTCATTGACATAGTTTTATTACAACTTTAGAACTTTGCTAAATTTTATGGTAAATACATTAATGACCATTAATGATATATTTCTATTATTTGTACCTCTGAATCCTGAAATTGCACGAGATCGACTCATTTCCATCAAATGATAGTCTTGGAATCCTCATTATTTTTTATTTTACATCCCTGTTTCAAAAACTGGCTATGGCTAGTGTTGAGAGTTTTCTTTTATTTGATTTTGGTTGCTTTTCTCTACAACTTACAAGGAAGAAAACCTTTTGAAGAAGTGGGATTATCTCATTACCTTTCTAAATTAAGAGCCTGTTGACAATACCATTAATTGGAGCTGCTTGAAGACCTTTGGAAACTGTTTTGCTTCTATAGTTCTTTCGTTATAATAGGGGGGTATCAAAATAATTTCAAAAAAAACATTTTCAGCTCACCAAACTCCATCCCGATCCCGAGGATTCTTTTGTTTTGATTTTAATGCACGGAACTCAAAAATTGAGACTAGATTGAACATCAACGCACATCCTCTCCTACCTATTCGATTGTCCGTCTTTATTTTCGAGTTCCGTGTTTTCCCGCCCTTATGCACTCCGCACGGGATCGACGTCACCCTCCACCACAGTGCAATAACTTTCGACAAACGCTTCAAAGTGTAACTGACCATAAAACAAAGAAAAAATTTGGTTTGTGGGAAGGTACTGGCTAGTACCCGACTTTCGCAAGCTTTTCCCTCTCCAGACGGCAAAAAGTGTGTTACTGGTATAAAGCGCCGTTTCTACCAAAACGGACACACAGAAGGAAACACGGAAAAAAAAATAGTGACACTCTCTTTAAAGGCCCACTCGCTAGCGCTGGGCCAAAAAACGTGTATGGAAATTGTTTGAATACTAGGCAAGTCCATCTGTGGGCTACCGTGGTGAATGGCAGAATATTGGTTCTTTTTTACTTCGAATGTTGGACAAAAATAAGGAGTTGTTGTAGAATATTATGAAAGAAACATACTCTTAATTGGCGAGGATTTTACTCTCCAGGTTCACCTCTAAATAAGTAGTTCTTTGCCTTCCTGCGTATTTCCAGGTTTTTTTATGGTTACTACTAGTAGCGCAAGTGATACTACAGAATTTAATCATTCTTCAGCAAAAGAAGATGTGGAATCAAACTACACTGTAGGGGTAAAAAACGTCCGGTAAAAAATGCATTGTAAGGGTACCTTTTCACTGCTCAAGCAGCCCTTACTGTAGTACTAGTAAGGCTAAGAAGGGTCCGATTTTGAAAGCCATTTTTTGGCGGCACATACCGTCGTTTAGAAATCGAGTGCCCTCCGGGGTAAAAGGGTGAGTCGTATTGTTGACTGTAATCTCATAACCGATCACCATTGCTTTTAAGGCGTTTTCTTTTTAGAGCGCATGCGTGGAATGCGTGAAGCACGAAGACTTGCTCCACTTGATGTTATCACGCCCTCCCTGCCCGCCAAAACGCCTTTTGTACTGTGCACGTGTGGTCCGCACAACGCACATTGTTTATTCACAACAAAGATGGCGTAGCTGTCAGGTCAATAAACGACCTTTTCCCAGCATTTTTTCTTCCAAATGTATTCACTGTAATTGGATTACCAAAAGTTGTTAGCCATAGTATAAAATTATTTGGTAAGTTATATTTTTTTTATACCGTGAGATTGGGTAACTTGCATCAGTGGAGGCTGTACATGCAACCTCAAATAAATGAAAGACCTGCACCTGGCTGGCTGGGCTGGTTAAGATAAGATACGACTACGCAGCTCCGCTCGCAGCTCTACTCTACCATTTTTGTTTTTATTTAACTTTGTATATATTTTAATGACCAGCCAGGTCATTCATTTGAGGGCTATGCATGTTAGCCTCCACTGGATGCAAGGTACCCAATCTCACGGTACATGTTTATTTGATTGTTGTATTTTTTTAGGATCAGAGAAGGCAGTCAGAAAAGTTTTTTTGATTCACAAACGGGAATTTTTGCCAAAAATAAAATATAGCCAGTAGGTAACAAGAGGACATGCCGTGAGAAGTCCTAAAGCCAACACCACTGCCTAAAGCCGATGGGGTCTTTCAAAGATCACAAGTGTTTCAACCGGTATTCCAACAAAGCCATATTTTGGTTTGTACAGAAATTTCACCCGCTCAAATCTAAACAACAAAATGGTCAATCTCACTAAAGCAAAACATTGGCATTGCGGCCACGGCATTTCCCTGGATAAAAATTCTGGCCACGTGACCATCCGTGATTTTAGACCAATGAAAACGCTTCATTTCCCCCAAAGTTGTGTCTAAAATTAGCTAGAAAAAGAGAGAAAAAACTGACGGTCAAATTAAATGTTTCTCCCTTTTTGCGGCAAACATAAAAGACTTTAAGAGGCCATTTATTTAAGAAAAGGGTGTTATATCATAAATAAATTATGTTAAAATAAGTGATATTTTAAGTAAGAAGTTCATTAACAATGTTATTTTGAAGTTTGTTTCTAAAAAAAAAACCCCCGTGCTATATGGTAATCTCATTTTCTTAACTTATGGACCCATTTGGAAGTCTTTGTAATACAGATCATCTGGCAGTGTAGTTGCAGCCTATACAAGAATTGGAATCTAAAGTCTGAAGTCGTAACTCCTTGCCAGTGACCCCGCAGAGAAATTTTTAGTTGGCAGACACTGACTTTAGGTTGGTTTGGAAATCGTTTTATTTTGAAATGTTATCTTCACTTTAGATGAATACCTTTATTTATTTGGATTCATGAAAGGTTCAAGGTTTGTTTCCTTTTATTTCAAATTATTTCATTGATTTATTGAGCTGCAATAGCTGATTGAAAAACGAAGATTTTTGATAGTTATCAGCGTGGGCTTGGCCGCCATTTTGAATTTTGATTTTTCTCTTGTACTCAGCAATTTAGAGGTTGTTCGTAATACGCAATTTGGCTTACGCGTAACACCTGTGAGATACAAACTAAAATAAAAACAAACCTTTTGCTGTGACACAACGAAGATACCAAAGTGTCAACTAAACTGAGAGATTTGATACACTGAACCAATTGAACCAAATAACAAGAATGGCTTCTTATAACAAAACACATTTTTTTATTGCAATATGCACGAAGTCATAAATGACAACAGTAGTAACAGCATCATAAAAAGTAACAAGATGTTTTGATTTTCCAAAGCACACGAAAATATAAAAGAGGTCTGTGTACGAGCGTGCTCATTTTTTTACGTCTCTGTGTTTACACTGGAGAGGACCTTTGACAACAATAGACATACATCAATGGAAAAGCTCAATCCTTTTTCTTTCAGAAAAAATTTACTTTAAAGGATATAAAATAAAGGCAATGCCATTTAGTGCCAAGCTATAGAAGACACATTTTTAACGTTTTTGAGCACTTTCGGAAAGTAACTTTTTTATTCAATTGAGCATAACTTTCGATCTAATGAATCGAATTTGATAAATGACCCATCAAAATTTAAGTTTATCTTTCTTCTTTCCAATGAAAGAGGAATGGTTCTTTTAAACTTTTTTGTGGCGCACCCGGTATTATATTTCCTTAATTAAAAAATCAAAAATTCATTTTTCATTCGTGAAAAATAAAAAAATAAAAAAATGAATTAATATTACATACTAAGACGCCCCCATCTTTTACTCTTGTTTAATTTCCGATCTCGGAACATGCAATATCCACCCAATCAGCGAAAATCGCTTTCATTGTCCTTTGACTTTCAAAAAAAAGTATTTAAAAATTATGAATTTATAATAATTACAAAAGACAAAAAGTTTGATACTTCATTAGGGAAATATTCAATAAATTCCTAGTTTCAATTTTCAGTGGGCTTTTTTCTAGGGCTTCCTTTATAGCGCAATTTTTGCGTCACACAAACTTTCTTTTTCTTACAGGATTGATGGTAACTTTTCATCTTTGTTATTTTTAAAATTTTTAAAGCACAACCGAAAAAAAAAACGAAACTTCAGAAATTTGCTTACTTCCAGTGAGTAAACGATTCTGACAATTAACAAAAATGATGATGATGATTTTTTTTGGTCAGGCAAATGTCTTGTATTAAGGGTTCTAGTCTTGACCCCTAAGCCTACGCAAGATTGAAGCGTTTGGGGAAAAGGAGACAAAACTCCAAAAAAGCTGGTGTTTTGAAGCGCTTCCGTGCGATCACATGGTTCACATAACATTTTCCTCCTTTTTTCATGTTTTGGTCACATGATTGACGCATTCCATTGCTCAAAAAACAAGCCAATCAAAGTTGACGATTTTCCTGTGGCACATTTTGATATTGGCTAATGTAATATCAGTGTAACGGGTTGCAACATGGAAGCCAAAGTAGCGATTCGAACATTTTGAAAAATTACCTTTGGTGTCTTTGATCCCGATTTCTAAAAAGAAAAAAAGAGAAAGTGTTTATGAGGTCATATTACTCTTAAAGCTGTATCCTTCCCTGAAAAAAGGTTTTTTACAGAATTTCAAAAGCTTCTTTGATTGTTGAGATATTTTGGGTTGTGTATAGAAGGGTAACATTTTTGTGCTAATTAATCAGCAAAAGAATACTTTTCAACACCGGACAAATACACCGAAAACAGTCCGGTGCGTCGACAGGGTCCTTAAATTAGAATAGCCAGGCATCGAAATAAGGGATAGAAAGTGCATCGCAATTTTTTGATAAGCATGATTTTGCATCCTAAAATGGATCAATTTTTAGCTTGTAAGTAATCCAAAAACGCATCGCGAATTGCGAAATGCGATACGCTAATTCGATCCCTGATAGCAGATAGTTTGATGATGGTTGCCGCCATACCAACAGTTCCTTGTAAAATAGCATATCAGTGTACAGTGCAGTGGAGGGAAACTTGCATAGCCATAAAAAGACTGACCAATCAAAGCAGCAAAATTTCATAACAAATGAACTACACAGCTCCACTCGCAGCTTTACTCTACCATTTTGTTTTTATTTAACTTAATATTTTAGTGACCAGCCAGGTCATTCTTTTGAGGACTAAGCATGTTAGCCTCCACTGATGCAAGTTACTCAACCTCATGGTACACAAATCATCCTTTTGCATTGCCCCGCTGCACACCAGCATCCTCTGCTCTGTCAGTCTGTGTGTCCCACAGTTTCAAATTTTCATTAGAATCATGCTCAAAGTTATGCAAATAAATGAGAAAATATTTTCTCTCTTTTTTTCTTTTCTCTTCATTTTCCTGCACTTTTTCTATAAAGTTTACAGACTACACACATTTTGTTGAAACACGTTTTTTTGTAGGAGAAGAATATTTTGTTTGTTTTTTATTTAAAATAAATGAGCATGCCCCTGTTTCATAAAGCACCTGCTGAAGTAGATGACCAAGAATATTTTGACATGATTTGATTTCATTACAAAACTGATTAGAAATGACCTTTTTGAACCAGAATATTTACAGGGTCAAATTTGATATGACCTTCATTTTAGTAAGAATTATTATTGTGCTGAATAAGATGCTTTAAATATCACAAGATAGAAATTTCTAGTATAAAATACTTAAACTCGAAATTGGAGTTTTTCCGAAAAAAACGCAGAGATTTTTTCATCTTTTATTTAACACAGGATCAATTCTCAACAACAAAATACATCTTTTGGTCTTTGGGTTTGTTTCTGACATTTTTCCTTCAAAGAATATCGATCAATTTCCTTTTCCTCTTGAGCGCGTGAGAAAAAATGATTAGCTTGCGTTCTCGCACAGTCGAATAAAGATGAGGCAGCAATCTTGCACTGAGGGTGCTACTTAGTTTCCGGTTTGTGTAATTTACGATGCGCGATCCAACGATTCACGATGCGCGATGCACGATCCATGCATATATTATGTTAATTATTCGAATTATGCACGAATAAGTTTTCATAATGCTAGCTGCAAACATCATATAACAATATCGGGAAAAAAATTAAAAAAAGAAGGGGAAATAATTTATCATAACCAGAATGATTAAAATAACTTATATCTTCTGTGTAGAAAAAAACAAAAATTGAAAGCGAGAGAAAGAAAATGTTCGCCGCATGCCTCACTCGTTTTTAAAATGAAAGAAAAAAGCCTTGACGTCATAGAAAAGTTTTGGCGCGAAGAATTTATTAAAACACAAACTCGTTTTTGTACGTTTATTATTTTTTCAAGAACAGTGAATAACGTAAATAAGGAATCATTGGCTACATTATTACTTTTGGCATGTTCTTATAAAAACCTTTCACCAACTGAATGGCAACTGGTGCTTTTATTTATTTGATCTTTTTCTTTGTTTGATGATCAAGTTAATTCATTTGATCTTTCTCAAAAAAAGGTGAGTTTATACACGTGCCCTTCATTAAAAAACGTCTTCCCTACTTTACCACAACATTGTAAATTTTTGTTTATAACCCTGTCTCAATCCAATGCATTTGGTTGGTTTAATCGGAGAAACGTTTTTTTAAATAAAGAAAGCAAAAAGGTTACAAGATATTCAATTCAAAGCATGGGCAAAAAAGTTTATGTTGTGATTTGATTTGATTGTTGAGGTTAAAATATATACACGCATACTTTACATTGATTACAGGAATACAAAAGAAGGAATTAAAATTATGTGATTACTAAAACCTGTAAATGCATAATTAGAATAATTAACATAATATATGCATGGATCGTGCATCGTGCATCGTGAATCGTTGGATCGCGCATCGTAAACTACACAAACCGCTTAGTTTCTCCCCTATTTTGGGCTCACGATAGAATGGTCCAAATACCAGGGTATTCTAAATGATAAACTATGTTGTTCTGTAAGTGTTTATTTTCTTAGAGATACAAATGGTATATTGTTTTTGAGCGCAAATTTAAATATTATGGTTAAATAACAAACAAATGATAGCAGTTCTGTTTTTTCCTCAAACCCACGGGAAAAGTTTTTTTGCCAACTTAGCTATTTCACAAATCTCAGAAAAGAATTCCCATAGCAATTTCGATACATAACCCGATTGGTTAATTTCGAAATGGATTCAAGAAAGTCATAATGGCAGATAATATTCCGAGGAAATGTGTGTAGTTAATCGATGTTGATGGCTTGTTGATTCTTTAAAGAAAAAAGGTAAAAGGTGTAGCTTTTTCTAATCTTGGAATATCGAGGTTCCAGCTGCACTGATAATAAGAATAACTGATTTAGATCTTTATATAAAATGTTTTCTTATGATTAAATCAAAGTCATAAGAGAGAGCAGGAAAACAACTAAGATAAATGACCTTTTGCTTTGTATTTATATGAGAAGAAGAAAATACTTACTTTAATACAAATATTTAGATATTTTTTTAGATATCATATTGAAAGACTTTAGGTAAATTCCACAAAACCAATTTTTTTTAGAATAGAGATTTTGAATATGCGAAGGAGAGTTAGGGCCTGGAAGTTCTGGTAAAAATCCAAATGGATTAGGTAGTCAGTATTAAGTATCAGGTAGTAAGTATTAAGTAGTATAGTAGGTATTAGGCGTTTTAGACCTGCCCTTTTAGTATTCATATGTCTCAGATTTTAGTACCGACCCCCCTGCCTGAGGGATGGTGTACCGTACCACTGTGTACCATAAATATCAAATCAGAAAAATGGTACTTTTAGGGTACTAACGGTTAAAAATAACTAGCCTTATCTTAAAAAATAAGCTCTCCTGACTTCGAATCCTAAATTCCATCTCAAAGATTTCTTGTTCTGAAATTTTGCACAGCCTTTTAGTAAGTCATTATGATTCCTGACTATTACCAATGCTTCATTAGCAGTTTTTTGTTTTTATTTTTGTGGCACATACTAGTACATTGCTTTCACACCCTGGCATTCATTTAAAAAAAATGAGTTCCACAAAATGCAACACCTGACAAGACTGAGCACTGCTCAGGGGGGGGGGTAAAGACACAGGTACACACACACTGACCCATAGCCAGGTGGTGGTGCCTATTTTTGCATTTCAAAAAAGTTAGTACCCGGTACTACTTTGGGGTGGGGGTGTGTATTTTTCACTCTTCAAGCAAGTGCAGGATACTATTTGGGTCCTTTTTCACCGAATTTTGCTGTTTTTTCAATAATAAAAGTAGTTTGTTGTAATATTTTGACTTTTTTCAAATATTAATTTTTTTGATTTGAAATTCTTTTAATCGAGAAATTTTTTTTTACTCTTTTGAGAATTTTTTTTTTGAAGACAAAACTTCAAAAGTGTGGTCAAGAAGTTTGTGATGAAAATCAAAGGACAAAAGCTTCTGACGCCATCATTGATAGTTTGCTTGAATTATCTGTCAATTTTCAGTATGAAAAACTAACAATATACCGGGTGTGCCACAAAAAAGTTTCTCTCTTTAAAACTAATTTTCTCGAAATCTAAAAGTTTTAAACGAACCATTCCTATTTCATTAGAAAGAAGAAAGATAAACTTAAATTTTGATGGGTCATTTATTGAATTCGATTCATCAGATCAAAAGTTATGCTCAATTGAATGAAAAAGTTATTTTCAGGAAGTGCTCGAAACGTTGAAAATCGAGCTATCAAATTTTATTTTAAAATTGGTAATCACCATAGCCTTTACATGATTAAGAGCATTTTTCCGTAACTAAACACTTAAATTTTGAAACTGAAGGGTCGAAAGGGTTTAGAATCTTCATCAAATTTTTGCCAGATTTCTTTGCCTTTTTCGACGAATTTTCTTCCATGTGTTATAATTCAACCTTCCTTTATATAACAAAAGGTCATTTAGACAGCTAATTATCATTTTTGATTACTGAAACGAAAATACTGATGCATCATGTAATTATGCTTCTGATTAATTTGATAGGTCCATTTTTAACGTTTTTGAGCACTTTCAGAAACTAGCTTTTTTTATTTAATTGAGCATAACTTTTGATCTACTGAATCAAATTTAATAAATGACCCCTCAAAATTTAAGTTCATCTTTCTTCTTTTCGATTAAATAAGAATGGTTCTTTTAAAAATGTTATATTTCGAGAAAATTAGTTTTAAAGAGAGAAACTTTTTTGTGGCGCACTCGGTAGTACCCCTCTTTTGGTCTAATCTGTAAAATTTAAGATTTTAGGGGTGGTGTCCCTAATTTTTTACAGCAAAAATGAACTAGTACCCAGTACTAAATATGGGTAGGTGGTACTAAACAAAATTTTCGTAAAAAATCAAGTTAGTACCCTATGGGTTAGTACCCTGCCTCTGCACCCCCCCCCTGCACTGCTTTGCATAAGTCTTCACCCAGTCTTTAAAAGAAAAGAAAAATTACATAATTTCTGTCTATAGTATTTACTCTATTTGCTACGTAACAGGGCAGAATAGGGTGTTGTGTCAACCTGAGAAAAGCCAAAGACACTTATGGTCAACACACTCAGTACTTTGGAGTTTGGGGTATTATTTTCTGAAGAGTAGTTGTTGTACTTTCAAATTTTCAGAATTTTTCAGTTAGTCATTATGATGTCTGGCATCAACTGTTTAACCCCCTCCCCCTGGAACAACTTCAGGAGGCTCGAAATTTACGGTATGTGCATAATGTTGAAAGACATATAAAGAAAATATTTTTCCATTTTTTGTAGCAACGAGATGGTAAGAATATGACAGCAGGCTGTGAATTTTGTCAACATCCCTCATGCTGGGAATATGATGTTAATCAACCCCGTAAAGGGGTTTCTTCACCATCTTTACCAAATAAACTAACAAAAAATCAGTCAAAAAATGACCAGCCTAACAGACCCAAAGATACTGGTAATGTTTCCTTTATATTATTTGATTATGCTTTGCAATGAAACGGTACAGATGGTACAGCAAATTTATGTATTTATTTCAAGTTTTGAAGTTAAAAAGTACATTAATTCAAGTTTCGTGCCTTACGGCAATGAAAAAGATGTTTAAAACGTATTATTATGGTCATTTTGATACCTATTGAGGACTAAATTTTTCATTTCTTGTCAATAGGTTTACCAACTTACAAAATCATCAATTTCACCATTGGTGATGTATTGGAAGATGAGTTAGATTATTATACAGATTCTTCTTGTTCTGATCATGAGGAATACAAAACTCATCGAAAATCCCCCAATTCAAGGTAAAATTTTCTTGCCTTGAAACTATGAAAGTAGATTTCATAGAACTAGGTACTCAAATAGTTGAAAAGTAAGTTTTTTCTGTTTATGAAATAGAATCTTTTTAATCATTTTACTTTTTCATTTTTGTAAAAGAACAACCTGAATGAAATCCCTCTCATGATAGAATTTTCTTCATAGCTTAGGGTATGTAACCAATTTTTCGCAGAATATATTTTTGCGTTGAGAAGTTATTGTAATTTTTGCTGAAATAATTGCATTTTTTTTACGTTTTTGACAAATTCTATCGAAAGATGTAGTTTGTGGAACTAATATCTGTGACGTGATGTGTGATATGGTACACCCCAATAACCCAGGAAATTTGGTTTCAATGAAAATCATTTCGCTTAAAGCAATTATTTTTATGAATATTCAGGCTCAGTTCTCCACGATCATTTCCTGTTGGACCATCAGTATCATTTGATAAAGGATGTTTAGAACGAATCCGTAAACGCCAAAAGGAGGTTGAAGACCAAGAAAAACATAAACTCAATGATCATGCTACTCTTAATAGTCACACCAAAGTCCTCACAAAGCAGATGGTGGTTCTTGATAAACCTCTTCAAGACGTTCAAAAGATGTTGGTATGGGTTCCTGGTAAAAATGTATGTCATTTATTCACACGATACAGCTTTTAATTCGTGGTGCATTCTGGGGGGCTTACTAAACGAGAAACTTTTATGCATATAATTAATTAAATTGTTTCAATTGCTATAATCTTGCTCGAACTATATTGAGACTTTGGTGTATTTTAACGTTTTTCCGAATTTAAAGTTCGAACGAGAATTGCTATTTTAGCACTTTCACTGTCTTCCATTGAATATTTTGATTTTTGAGAGGTTCGGTGGCTTCTTTGCCGCTTTCAACAAAAACGTTATAAACGACTGGATTCCCAGTCTAGTGGCTTCTAGGCTATATTCCAAGCCTGATCGAAACAATTTTGAGCTTTTAAATACTGAAATCTTAAGTTGTAAGTCTCATGTTTAAACTTTACTTTCTAACTCAAGTTTAACGCACTTAAAAATCATTTGTGGTGTTTAAAATTTCATAGGGAAATCTCCTTTGTCTCAAATATTTTTTATGGGGTTGTAGAACGCCATGATCAATTGTCGACTTTGGTTGAAAATGTCGGCATCCTTTTTAAGATGTTGTCACCACCTTACCAACTTATTCGAGAGGTAAAAAACTCAGGAAAATCACATACACTTTTTGTCAAAATAAAAAAATACAAAATCAGAGCCAAAATCCGAAAAATCGATAAGGCGAGACCAATTTAATTTGTTGTTCTACGGGCCCCACCGACTCTATTTTTGCTAAAATCAAAAAAATAATAATATCGGATTTCCACTACAACATATTTTACACACTAGTTATTTGTAAGAATTAAACTTGAATAAAGCTGAAAATTAATTCAAGAAATTGTATTCCATACACTAAAATTTTATTATGATCTTCATCGAAGATAAAAAACAAAGTGAATTTTTTATCCAGATACTTTTTGGAAAATTTTCTCGGTACCTTACCAACCCTGATAAATGAAAAATCTATTCTTATTTTGCCGACCGACCGACCGACCCTATTTTTTCTAACGATCTGTCCGTAGAACAACAAATTAAATTGGTCTCGCCTAAAATCAAAAACAAAATCAAAATCACGAAGTCAATACAACCAAAGAAATAAAAGTCAAAATAAGAAGAATCAAAAGAATCAAAAGCAAAATCAGTAAAATTAACACGTACATTTTTTTCGGAGTGTTTACCCCTCAAACTTATTATGATGTCATTTTTTATGATATACCAGAGATACCGGTATTCCCCTAACCCCTGCAAACAAGATTCTTAAAATTTAAAAAACTTTGAAAAATAAAATAAAATTTCGACTTAATTATCTGAAAAATAAGTGGATAACATAAATGGGCTCATTTTTTTAATATGGTCAATTAGGTCCGAAATAGCCCGGTAACCCGGTAACAATTGTAATTTTTTATGATGGCGATGACCTAATACGATTTTCTGTGGGTTGATAAAGCTTTTTTTTGGACCTACCCCGGTGGAGGTCCTATAAATTAACCTTTGTCCGTTCGTCTGTTCGTTCGTTCGTTCGTTCGTTCGTTATTAGCTTTCCTCATGATTGGCTCGTTAGTTTTTTCTGATTTTTTGCACAAAGATGCATAACTATAAACCCTCGAATGTGACGGAGCCCGATTTTCAAAAAAAAAATTTTTTGGGCCAATTTGGGCCAAAAAACGGCTAAAAAACGGGTTTTTTGGACTTTGTGAAAAATTAGGTCGTTAATTTTTTCTGATTTTTTGCATGAAAGTAGGGTGCCATCGTAGGTAAAAGATGGCTTAAGCGAATTTTTGCAAAAAAATTTTATTGGCTCAAAAAACGCATGTTTATCTATAAGAATCACTATTAATAAGCATACATCAATGTTCTTAGTCAAATTACTCAATTTTTTTATGAGATTTTTGCTCAGGAGGGCTTACTTTTAAAGAATATGTGTGTTTCGACATGAAATTTTGGTTGCTTGGCGTGTTTTTATAGAATAACTGGCCAAATTCGATATTTTTTTATAAGCACATTACATCAATTACTTAGGTATTAGCTTTTCTCGAGATTGGCTCTTTCATTCTTTACGATTTTTTGAACAAAGAAGCATAACTATAAACCCTCGAATGTGACGGAGCCCGATTTTCAAAAAAAAATTTGGGGCAAATTTGGGCCAAAAAACGGCTAAAAAATGGGATTTTTGGACTTTGTGAAAAATTGGATAATTAATTTTTTCTGATTTTTTGCAGGAAAGTAAGGTACCATCATAGGTAAAATACGGTTCAAGCAGATTTTTGCAAAAAAATTGTAGTTGGCTCAAAAAACGCATGTTTATCCATAAGAATCACTATTAATAAGCATACATCAATGTTCTTAGTCAAATTACTCAATTTTCTTTATGAGATAGATGTTTTTTTTGCTCATGAGGGCTTACTTTTAAAGAATATATGTGTTTAGACATGAAATTTTGGTTGCTTGGCTTGTTTTTATAGAAAAACTGGCCAAATTCAATATTTTTTTATAATATAAGCACGCTATCAATTACTTAGGTATTAGCTTTTCTCAAGATTGGCTCTTTTATTCTTTATGATTTTTTGCACAAAGATGCATAACTATAAACCCTCGAATGTGACGGAGCTCGATTTTTGGAAAAAAAAATTTAGGGTAAATTTCAGCTAAAAAAAAGGGTTTTTTGGACTTAGTAAAAAAAGAATTTTTCAGCTCAAAAAACGCATATTTATCTATAAGAATCACTATTAATAAGCATACATCAATGTTCTTAAAATTACTGAATTTTTTGATGAGATGTTTTTTTGCTCTCGAAGTCTTGAATATGAAAGAATATTTCAAGAGCATGAAATTTTGGTTGCTAAACGTGTTTTTTTATAAGAAACAAACGACTAATTTTAATAGATCGTCACTATTTGTGTTATTCTGAATGATTGTTTAATGGTCACGCTTATGTAGATATCAATTATATATGTGTTAAATGCATAACCAGGTAGGTCCATAAAAGTATCACTTGTTTACTTTATGACATTTTGAGAATATTCTTTCTATTATACAAAAATAATTGATTTTGCTAATTATAGAACGGATGAAAAAAAGTACTTTTCTCGTGGTGCGCCTGTATCAATTTTTAAATGAAAAATAATTCAATATTTCTATTTTAATTAGCCTTGAAATTTTGATTTTCCTTGTGTTTTCTTTTTCATAGGACCAGAAGGATAAGCATACTGTTACCAGGTAAGAGAGAGCTTTTGTTTGAAATATTTCCAGATTCATGAAATCTTTTCAGGCCCATAAGGAAAATTAAACTGAGTTTGAATTGTTATGTCACTTTATTCCTATTGATATAATATATGCGTTCCTTTTGAAATCTAATGAGTTGGTGGTTCGATCAAAATTGGAGCAACTTGGAAGGCAATTCTTGAAATTTCGGATTTCGGTGCCCCCTTTTAAAAGTCAAATCTTTGTAAAAATTACGCGAGCGAAGCTAGGACGAAAGTTATTCTCGGGTATTTTTCTCCTTTTGCATGTACACTTCTAATGATTAGATGTAAAAAAACAAAGGGGTGCCAAAATTGATAATCAAAGGCGTCTTTCGGCGCCCTCAAAAAATCGGCCGCTGAGGGGGGGGGGGTATTCTGCTTTGTAAGCATTCTGTAATGTTTTCGCCGCTAATCTTTGGATTCAAAATGGCGTCCTACAAAAGGTCCATATGTATCTTGTCCATTTAATTTGCAGTGAAAAGAAGAAGACGGTTTCTGAATATGTCATTGATGGAGCTTCTCTGCCCCAAGACGATGAAAACAAAAAGGTTTGTGTTTCTTTTAAAGTAAGTAATAATCTCCTTTTATGCGATCGTAGTGCAGTGGTAGAGTATCCGGCTACTGTTCGCAAGGTTGTGGGCTCAACCCCCAGCCGAGTCATACCAAAGATTCTCAAAATGGTACTTGATGCCTCTCTGCTTGATGCTCAGCAATTAAGAGAAAGATCAAGGGTAAGTGGAGAAATTCAGGGAGAAAGAGTGGTGCCCTCCCCTACCTTCGGGTATACAGCTATCGAAAGAGGAGCCTTCGGGTCGCCTCCAACTTCGGTGTAATATACACTTACGTCCCTCGATCGAAAGATGTTTTTAACAACATTTATTAATTCAATTTCGGGCACTAACGAAACAGGGAGTCTTATTGTTGCATCGAAAATATTTTGCGTTAATTGACCAAAGTATTGCGAAATTCACGAACAATTTTTTTAGTAGTAAGCTCGATTTTTGTTAAAAGAATATACGATCCGCATCCGCAATTGCAACCCGCTAATTTATTGAAAACAATCTCAAAGGGCGTGCGTATCCCACTGAAAAAGATTTACTGAGTAAATTCTCTAAACATAATATAGTTGGGAACAGTTCAAGAATTTTTTTCATTAACGCCATCAATACCAGTGGGGTACTCTGGTACGCACGCCCCTTGAGACGCTTTTTCAATATATTAGCGGGTTGCAGTTGCGGATGTGGATTGTATAAATCAATTATTAATATGAATTAATATGAAATCAAATCAAACCAGTGCATGAATCTTTCCCTACGTTTAATGTACCCCTCTAACGGACGATAGCATCGATAGAAAATCTATGGAAAATAAAATGACCATTATCTAAATTTTGTTTTTCTAGATGTATTTCATTTATAAGTTTTAACTAATTCTCATCGAAATTTTGTCTAATTTGGTTGTCTAATCATAATAATTTACTGTTTGGAATTTCCCTCTCTCGAGCCAAACCAAAGGTGGATACCCTCACAGTGTCACTAAACCTCGCCCCCCCCCCAATATCAAAATGCTTTCTACTGCATTGATAGCTCTTTGGTGTACAGTGGTCATCTCCAGTAGCGTAGACAGGGTTGAAGAACGATCTGCGTAGGAGAGCAAGTTTTTATGTTAAAGCACTTGCTCTCGGGTACCTAGTAGCCGGGGGGGGGTTCGAATAAGCAGGGAGGGTTGGAAAAAATCGCAAAACTTAATAAGCAGGGGGTTGAAATAAAAATGTCCTGGGTGGAAAATTGTTAAAAAGGAGGCTCGCACTGCAGATATAAGACAACATTTTACCAATAATCAATAAGCGGGGGGGGGTTAGAATAAAAATGTCTTATGTGGAAAATTTTCGAAAAATTAATTAGCGGGGGACGGCTATTACATACCTGATGGTACCTATTCATTATATAAAAACTGTACTGTATCGTTAAAACTTGCTTTCCTAAGCAAATGTTCCTTCATCCCTGTCGACGCTATTGATCTCCCTCTGATAGTCAAATTGTATCATTTTTTATTAGAGTTCGAAAGATCGTGTGAATAAAGAGCCACCTGGTGTTCGTGCGTTTCGTAAACTCAATCATGGATATTTGGATGAATTGTTGCCCATGATGATTGAACAAGGAATCACTCTCGATGAGTAAGACGTACTTTTAACGATTTATTTTTTGCGTCTGACCTCAAATCTATGGTGAGGGTTGATCCTTTTTGTGGCCCTTACCATATCAGCTGTGAGCCATTCTAAGAAATTATCACCCACGATTAGAGCTAGTCTATGCCCGATTGAACCGCCTATACGGGTGCTATAAAATGCATGGGTCGCGGCGCTCCTAGGTCCCTACTGGCGGTATCCAGTCGAAAGTGATCGTGACGTTACGTACCCCTTGCTCTGGAATGACCCTTACTAACATGGTCGAGTTGTGAAGGGCTGGAACTCACAGCCTTTGGGTCAGCGGCTGCGCTACCATTTGTACACGCCCCATACTACAAAATACAGCATAAGCTTTTCCAGATCCAGAAAGCTTAGTTACTTTCGCGAAGCTGAGATATGACAAATTGAAATCTCTATTTTGGAAAATGGAAGGCTTAGCTTGGAACTAAAGAAGCTATCTATAGGCCAAAAAGACCTTAAAGACAAAAGGAATTTTAAAGATGAGTATCCTTTTAGGTAAATCTTTATCGGATCATTCATTTTTATTTATGGGCAGCTTTGTTTCCAGGACCTAACTGATTATTTTCTACTTTCAGTTACCTCACGCTTTGCCGCATCAGTAACATGCAATGCGATGACGTCATTGATAACAGGTATGTTGCTTGACCTGAAATAATACAATCTCCTTAACTGGAACCTCTATAACTCGAATGTCTCTTTAACTTGAACAAATTCCTTCAGTCAGCCTTTTTACTCCGGTCTCTTTCATGCCATCCCTTAAACCTTGAAATCCATCACTGCCAAATTTTCAGCTTACACCAATTAGGACCCAAAATAATACCAGAACCTCTAAAACTCGCTAAATCTTGGTTTGGTAAATTCTCACTTTGTTAAGTTTTAAAAGGAAATTTTTTATTTTATAAGTTATTTTATCAACTAATTTCGATTAAAAATGATTTAAAATTGACTACTAAATGTTGGCCCTTATCCACCCAAGACCCAAATATAATGTCAATAGCTTGCGTAAATAAAGGGCTGATAAGGTAATCGAGAAAGAAAACACACACAAGCTTTCTTACATTCATAGAGGAGACATTGTCATTCCGAGTGCTTTAAAAACCAGTCGCATCATACCACTCCCAAAGACGCCAATTGTTATCACCAGAGAACCGCATATTTGTAACCTACCGCTTTCAAGTCAAATCTCCACCCGGCCACAACAACTCTCAAAGTCGGTTATGTATATCAAAAATGGAGATGTCGTCGCAGCGCCTATTCGTCAGAAAAAACGCCGGCGCCGAACTAAGAAAGAGCTTCTACATCGATGGCAGCCGAATCCACGTGACGCGTTAGATATGTCACGTGCTGCTATTCCAAAGAGAGCTCTGAAGAAATATTCGATTGTTGATCACCATTGTAAAGAATCTATCAGGATGGATAGACTAGCCTCTGATATCTTGATTCAACCTTTATCTGGAAGTGAGGCTAGTTCTATATGTAGTATGACGTTAGCAGAGAAAAAAGAAGAAGAAAACGACTTGATTCGTGAATTAAAGTAAGTAATTTAAAAAATTGAACTGTAAACGGTAAAAACCCTTCATTAGTACATTAAAGAATCGAAATTGCATTGCGTCACCTATTTGATTTTCTAGTGATACTATGCAGATGGATTAAATTTTCCAACCACTGTTTTCATCCACTTTGCAAGTCCCACCAAAATTTTTTTTTAAGTTTCCTGACATATGAAACGTACTCTCGAATTCATTAAAATTTTTCATATAATATGATTTTTGAATTGCTTTTATTTCCCTAACAACAGAGGTAAACTGAACAAGATGTCACCCCATCCATCAGTCCATATGCCGCACGCTCCGACGTGTTCACCCACCCCACATCGTCGAAACTCCATTCCTGTTGAACTTTCACGTATGTCTCGACAAGACTCGATCATCCAACAACGTTTGTCACGTTCATCTCAATCAGCCACACGACGAATGTCAAAAGAAACATCAACAGTACATTTTCAAGAATCAGCTGTCATGCATTCTTACGATTCCCGACGCGTTAGTACAGCACCATCCTTATTTTCTGAGCTTGTTGATCTACGAAAATCTTTAGATGAGGGTGATCAAAACAAACCCAGTATCGTGAAATCTGAATCTAGAGCTTTTTCAGTTCTCAGTGAACAAAGTTCTCATTTCTCAGGCATCAATAGAGATTTGATTGATGATGCATACAGCAAATATAATTCCTTTACACCCTTCAAAACACCTTTACAAAGCAAACATCAGATAAATCGAACGGGTACTGAACAAAGCCAACGAGCATCTCTGGACGTCCCGCACCCTGTTCAACGACTTGTCGTATCACCCAGTTTACACGCCATGGGTGAAATCTTAGAAACGACTTCTCGCCAGAAGAATTCCTTCACTACCACACATCGTAGCATCTCACCAACACGTAATTTTTCACGTCATCAGAAAGCAGCTTCAACGTTCGATATGACACCTGCTGAAATCAAAATCTCTAAAGTTCAACTTCAACCAGCTCGTTGTAAGTCACCAATGAGAACGAAAATTGAGTCCAATCATGAACCAATATACAGCTCTCTACCTCATTACGATGCCCATGAGTCTTCACCACGAATAGAACCAATGCCGAGCCGAGAATCCCAACATGTTCCTCCACCAAGCCCAGTATTCAAGACCTCAAAAACTAGTAACACGAGTACCATACCTACATTCTTACTGCCATCTCCAAACAACTCTGTCCATTCAAGCGGGACACAACAAGAAGTTGCAATTCAATTCTATAATCAAACTGATCGTTCTAATGATCAGATTCAAGATTCAAAACCATCTGGAGATGTTGGAGTGGCTGGCAAACAAGCGTCAGAAGCTGAAAATATTCAACCGTCAGGAGTTACAAATATTGCTGAGGAACCTTCAATCAGATCACCAATTCATTTAGATTCTCAAGAAGATTCTACTGAGCACCAAAATGGTAAAGAAAATAACGTGGAAAATGAAATAGATTCTAACGAAGGTATGTTCTCACTGGAAAGTGTCAACGAAGAGGATATAAAAATTTTGGTTTCCGCAACATCTGAATCTGAACAACAGCAAATGGAAACTGAAGAAATCCAAGGAGTTGAATCACAACCGATCAATGATCTCGAGGATGTTTCACCAATACTGAATGAAAACAATGAAGACTTTGACCAGGAAGAGGTTCAGAACCACATTGACTCTGATAAAGACCTTCTTAGAATACATCCAACTGATTCCCTGGATACAAGAGTTGTATCCACAACGGGGTGCCTTACACCATCCGAATGTCAAATCAAAATTCCAGACATAAATAAACTTTCGGAAAACACAATGCGTGGTTTAACATCCCCAATTAAAAATGAAGATCTTATTGATGGACTGTCATTGGATTTGAACTTGAATGAAGACATTCTGAAAGCTCTGGGAAATATTGATGATTTTGTTTTAGATTCGTCAGATGAGGACGACGATGGTGAATAATAAAATGTTTTTGTTTTTGAAGATATGTATTTTTTTAACTGCGTGACAGATTTTATTCTTAAATGTTTTTATTTTCTCGAATCGTGTAATTTAAGTTGATAAATTATTTTTTTATAACTCAAATTTGGACATATAAATGTCAATTATGAATGATTATGGTATAGTATATTTTTGATAACTAAATAATGATATTTTTAAAAGCCTTTGGTTTATATAGTTTAGACACTCAGTCGTTCCAACCAGCAGTTTCTTGTTTAAGAGCTTGAAAGTAATTACTCAGAACAAAATATGGCAACTTGAAAGAAACCTTTCTCTCCCCTTGCTATCAAAAACAATGCATTTTGGAGATTTTTTTATTGAGGGTTACCAAAAGCCATTGCTCAAACCAATACAGAATTGGACATGACATCTTTAAGTTTACTTGAATTATTTACTTATTGTACATCACCAGGAGCAGCCACCGACCTAAAATTTACAAATATCTGTGCTGATTTGCCAGCTGGAAGGATTTCCCCGAAACTAAGAACAGTTCCTCGGACGTTTTCCAGTGGAGAAATTTTTAGTTCAGAACAGTTATATTTTGAAGTCCCCCTTCGGTGGATGCTTTCTCGTATCACTCACTAAATTTTATGAAGTTTGCTACATAACTGGCGTCAACCATCTAATTTGTATTCGATGTAATAACCTGTTTCAATTA
Organism: Clytia hemisphaerica; assembly: GCF_902728285.1. Lineage (NCBI taxonomy): Eukaryota > Metazoa > Cnidaria > Hydrozoa > Leptothecata > Clytiidae > Clytia > Clytia hemisphaerica. The sequence continues at coordinate 655,707 of NW_027104191.1, forward strand.
AGTGTATGGCTAGGCGACGCTTTCTCTGGCGTCGCTAACACCTAACATTACTACTATGAAATCAATGGGTAATTACAATGTGTAGTAATTGGATAAGGAAGTGAATATTTTCAGCGGTTTTTATTCCGCCGTGTCTCAGATTGACAGACTTAAATAGTGAATTTAAAACGTTTAGGTGAAATCGATGTCTGAGAAAGAAAAAGACCTGACTTTGAAAAAATAGGGTAGATTCAATCGCATATGTACATTCACAAAAAGATAAATTTGATATTCCATATTCGATGTCGTGCAAAAGATTGCAAAGATGCACAGTGCAATTTAAGTCACTTTAAGTGTGTTAAAATAGCCAGCATTTTTCTGTCTATCATTAAATCTAAAATCTCTTTTTGAAAAAGCATAAAATATTGACTATTCTCGACTTAAGTCTCCTTTAGGGTGTGAGTCCAAAAGTTTGGAAGGTAGATCTCAGTTAGCCCGAACTGGGTGGTCATAAAAGCTTACTCACAGGGATGTAAAATAGAATTTCTTGAATCATCAAAAGGTGACACTTACTTGCTAACAATTTTCACCCCATCGAAAATTTTGTATTTTGATCTTGCTCTGATTGCGTGACAGGAAATGTTCTTAACAGTGTTATGGTAGTATAGATAATACTACACGTTTTTTATAAGAACATCCACAAATTTTGAAGCCTTCGGACGTTCTTACTTTTTGAGTTTCAAGCCTAAAAATGTTCTTAATTTATTCTTATTTTCGCATTTGTTTCTCAATTTTGCATTTTCCTAAGAAATCGAATGTTATAGAGTCTGCAAAGCCTTAAAATGTTCTTAACTTGTTCTTTTGCTTTTGGCCATCGAGGTCTTATGTTATTTATTTCGTTCTTATAAAAAGGCGTTTAACTATCTTAACTTAAACTTTCTATTCAATTTTATTCTTATTTTCAGTGAAAATGTAATAAAAATGATTTTAGTGAGACGTAGTACCAAATTATTGGTAGCAAATGCTGTGTGGTACTGTATTTGATTTTAAAGGGAAAGGTATATGCTCTATTTTTATAAGCATCTATAAACTTCATCTAGACTCGACTGTTCTAAATTTTGGAAACTTTCTAGAATTGTTTTTTTTCAATCTTATTTGTAGATCAAAGAACAGGGCTGTGAATCTATTGAAGGCAATAAAGGTAGGTTGAAACAGGGCTGTGAATCTCAACTTCTCTATTGAGGGCAATAAAGGTAGGCTGAGACAGGGCTGTGAATCTCAACTTCTCTATTGAGGGCAATAAAGGTAGGCTGAAACAGGGCTGTGAATCTCAACTTCTCTATTGAGGGCAATAAAGGTAGGCTGAGACAGGGCTGTGAATCTCAACTTCTCTATTGAGGGCAATAAAGGTAGGCTGAGACAGGGCTGTGAATCTCAACTTCTCTATTGAGGGCAATAAAGGTAGGTTGAAACAGGGCTGTGAATCTAAACCTCTCTATTGAGGGCAATAAAGGTAGGTTGAGACAGGGCTGTGAATCTAAATCTCTCTATTGAGGGCAATAAAGGTAGGCTGAAACAGGGCTGTGAATCTCAACTTCTCTATTGAGGGCAATAAAGGTAGGCTGAAACAGGGCTGTGAATCTCAACTTCTCTGTCGAGGGTAATAAGGGTAGGCTGAGACAGGGCTGTGAATCTCAACTTCTCTATTGAGGGCAATAAAGGTAGGCTGAGACAGGGCTGTGAATCTCAACTTCTCTATTGAGGGCAATAAAGGTAGGCTGAGACAGGGCTGTGAATCTCAACTTCTCTATCGAGGGTAATAAGGGTAGGTTGAGACAGGGTTGTATGTAAATCTCAACTTCTCTGTAGCTATACTTTTTTTTTGAGTCAACCAACCAAATTATGTGAAAATGAAGAAGAACAATAAAAGGAGTAATTAATTAGCTCACAACAACGTGTGTATGATATCATTACAAACAAAAAAAAAAAAGAGAAGAAAATAAGAAAAAAATAGCAAAGCTCTCCTTAACAATGATTGATTATACTGAATTAATTGCTTTTCATTCATCTTAATTAGCATTAAGTACCAGCCATCCACACTGACATCATAAAGTTTTTTATTTCATATCAAGAATGGATTAATTAAAGAGAGAGTAATGCATACACAGGAACTAAACACACTAAGATAAAAATCTCAAATAAGACGTTTCAAACAGAAAGATTTTTCTTAATATCGTCGGTAGTACAACGTATTAACACCAAGCAGATTTAATATAAAGAAGGATTTTGTTTTCGTAATCAGTTTAGGGTAGTTAAAAAATGTCACAGTTTATTTTATTAACTGTGTGGTGATTTATAAGTGAGAGTAACTTTTTGTCGTTTGATTCTCTTCTCTTATTAAATGTTGAAATGTTCTTAAAACCGTACATATACTCTTTATTAAATGAATTCATTTTTTGTTATTCCATTTTTTAAAGAGTGCGTTGGTGTGGGACTGAGAGGTGTTTTGTCATCATCAGCTTTTTTTTGTAAAAAAGTAAAGTTGCTCATAATAATAATGTACATTCTGAGTTAATGTGATCAATCATATGTTATTGGTGTATAAAAAATACTAGGCGCAGCATTTGTTTAAAATTTCAGTCAAACAAGTTCACTCTAGTATTTTGGTATATTATGTGATTATGCACCGAAACCCATTATCCAACCAATTGTATGATGCTACCTTTCTCAGCTGTATTTCAATCTTCGTAATTTAAAGCTTGCTGCAATATTTCTTTTTGTAGATTTTTGTCAGAACTTTGGACGGGTAATTAGATTTTGATAGTAGTTTGCCTTTCTTATTGGTTTCAGATTTGTCGAACCACAACAAAGATTTTCCCCAGACACAATCTTTCCTCAGACCTTGATATCAAATGTACGGTTTTTTATAAGAACATCCTGAATTTTGAAGTCTTTAATTGCTCTTTAATTTTGGGGTTTTAAGGCGAAAAATGTCCTTGAATTATTTTTATTTTCACCATTTTTTGAGTATTTTTGTTCGATTTCATAAGAAATTCATATTAAGCCTTAGAATTCTTTTATTTTCTTATGTTCTTATATAGTTTGTTCTTATAAAAAACGTGTATCATATTAAATACCTACTAGAGTCTAGATTAAATTTTACATATTATAATTCTCATCAGCAAGAAGTCTAATAGTATTTGTTGAAAATAGGAATACAACGGTTAGATCTTGCGATAGACAGCCAAAATGTTTGATCGGAGTTGTACCCCAGTGGTAGCACTGCTCAACGTGAACGAAAAGATTTCAACGGAATATTTCATAGACCAAATCAACTCGGTGTATCTAAGGGCTGATTCTTTGAGTTTTTTCTCTTTCTGGCTAAAATTTCGATTCGGGTGTATCTATGACAACGAGAACCAAATTAATGGGTCTTGGCTTTTTCGTATAGGTTGTCGAAATAAAGAGGCTATTATACGATATAAATCAATAAGACATAAATAAGAGTTTTCATTTCTTTAATTCCCATTCATATAATTGAAACAAAAGAGCAGTTGAATGAACAGTTTTGGGTGCCCTTGAATCTTGAACAATACTGTTTTAAAAAGCCATTTACTGAAGGAAGTTTACTATCTACCTACTAAAGGTTCATTATATCTATTGAACATTTGGTACTCTTTTAATTTAATTAAATAGGTCTTTTATATCCTATAGGTTCCATTTAACTCTATAGTTCTATTATCTATTGAAAATATTGTTTGCTCGTTACGTCAAAAAGAGACCTGGAAAATTGGTCTGTAAAATCTTATCAGCAACGAAATGCTACCAAATTACCTTTAAATCGTTATTGCATGGATAGTATTGTAGTCTCTCGGAAAATTTCGCTTTCAACAAAAAGTAGTGTATAGTATAATAAGAATTTTAACAATTCGCAAAGGTTTTATCGGCTCCAAACAATGGAATTCACTCTATAAAGGCTCACGTCAGTAGAAAAATGGAATTTTAGTGAACTTTGAGCGCCAAAACTTTATTATAAACTTTCACCTATTAAGACTTTTCTATGCGAATTATTGAAAACACATTACAAAACATGGGTTTAAGATAATGTCAAATTTTCAATGCCCAATTAGAAAAATTACTCATGCAATTCAAGAATTCACTTTGAAAATTGGAGAATTCTTGCATTTTTCCACAAATTACTAATTATGTTTTAATAATTACCTTGGTCATATATACATCAAAAAACGCGAAATTTAATGGAGACTTCAAATATGTACTTTGTTTTGCGAAATTCGAATGCTAAAATAATTTTATTTACGATTGAAAAATCTATATAAAAAGTCTTTTTCAAACATGTGTGTTCGCCCTTAAATACACCGAGAAACCACAAAAACTTTTATTCTCCCCAAATAGATATCGTTTTTAGGTGTTTTGAGGGTGTAAAAAGTGAAAAATTTTCTTCATCGCCCAACCATGGTGGGCGACATTTTTTCTAAAATGTTGGCCCCCTCACTCAAAATGGCTCGCCGGGGCCCATGAGTGGATATAACCAGAAATTAGAATGAATTTTATAGGTCCTACAGGTCTGTGGATAAAGGAAAGCTATGTACTCTTAAACGCTCCCCCCCCCCCCGCTTATTAATTTTTCGAAAATCTTCCGACCCTCCCGGACCTTATTAGGACCCCCTGTTTATTAATTTTTAAGAACATTTTAGATGGCAAAAAGAAGTCCCCTTATTTTGCTCCAAAAAGCCTGATTCTAGCCTATATTTACCTTATTTTTGGGTTTTCAGAAGTACAATTTCCGACCCCCCCCCCGGCAATTAGGTCCCCCCCCCCCCCCGTTTATTAAAATTTCGAAAATTTTCCAACCCCCCCCCCCCCCCGTTTATTTGGCACCTATATTTGTGAAATATTTGTAAATAGTCAATCTTAAATAGTTAATTTAAAAATTTCACATACAATAAACTGGTAAAACCTGATATTTTTTTGACATCAACAATTTCAAGTTTGAGGCACAGCACGCACTTTACCCCACAAAAAGGCTACCCGTCTCCTTCCCTCTTAATTTCACTGAGTGTATTTATTTGTTGTTTTGTTTATCCTCTTAATGACAAAACAACAACAAATTTGACATTTCATTTTAACACTTCAACTCTTTAGAACTGTGAAAATTAAGAAATGAAGGAATATTTTCTGGTGGCAACGATTCCTTGACAGTTGGTTGGATGAGCGGAGTTTATATTTGCGCTTGTACTTTGGAAATATCATTGTGAGCTCTTCAACATCATGAACAATAAAAAGAAAAAATCTGACTTGTATGGCTTTCTAACTGCTTTTGGGTAAGATTCAAATTTTATCATACCATAAAGTGATTGCTGATTTTTCACGTAATTTACTACCTTAGCGGCCCTTTTATCACTGGCCCTTATTGGCGTTATTTTTGGGCTAGTGGCCTAATAATGGCCGGCGTTAAGTTAGGGCAGACGTAAAAAGGGCCGATAAGTGTATTCTTCAGGGGGTTATATTATAGTTTCGGTGTTTTCAGCTTTATCAATCCTCGATGGAGGTTCAGGGTCCACGCAAGTGGAGGAGCATAGTCCTCTCATTTTATTTTTCATTTAAACAAGTCAAAAGCCTCATTTATGGGTAAAATCAGATTGAAATAGCGGAAATAGCGCCATTTTAGGGCATATCACATTTTTAGAGGGGGGCAGATTTAAAATCTTAACTGTCGGTGTAAACCATAGGAGGGCCTCCTTAGTCACTATATCTCTTCCACTTTCCAGATCAAAGCATAGGGCCTGAGGTTTAATCACAGATTTTTTTCCGTAGAATCATAACAACGTTCAGCTAACGTCAATGTCATGATTGTTGAACGCTATGGCGGGTTTCAGTGAGTTTGAACGCCCACCCACCCATAAAAAGTATCATCTTTCAAAAATATCATCTTTCATAGATACAATGGACCTATGCATGGGGAAGCTCAAGGCAGATACAGAACAAGTTACGAAGTCCGAAAACGCAAAGAAGCGAATGGAATCAAACCTTACCGTGAAATCGATCTTGCCGACGAGAATGCCTTAAAAATGGTTAGTTAAGTTTTAAATCTACCTCCCTGATTTTGGGTGTGACTTTTTTTGGCCTATGAGCCTCTGGATTTCATCATCGTCTTATTTATGGCCCCTCTGAATTTTGACCACGAGTTAAGGAGACATTTGTGCAACTTTTTAGCTTCAGTTGCTTCTGGCTAAATCGGATTGCCAGAGTTGGGGCAGGCTTAATAAGTTTGAATGCTCATTTTCCAAATATAAAAGCTTAGATCATCTGATTGTTGTTTATTGAAGATGTATCATTAGACTTAATGGCAATTATATGATTTGCCAAAAAAAATTAGTAAATTGCTCTTACTCATCAAATTTTAAAATTGTTACATTGATACAATATCCTAACGTCATAACTTTCTACCCATCTAAGTGTGATTAGTCACGATGTTGTTTATTTTCAAAAATAAACTAAACAAAGTATCTAAACAAATTTTGAGATCTATAACCAGTAATTTTGACTCTACAGTAACCCTCAATACTTGACAATTCAATGATTGCTTGGAGTCTTTTGACCATCCCTCGCCTTCATTTCTAGCATAAAGTATTTAAAATAATGCAAGCCTTCACGATAGTAACCCCTACTCTTTCCAAGAAAGCAACCAAACAGTATTTTCTCGTTTACTTAGACTGGAGTCGTTCAAAATACGGGCTAGACAGTAATATATAGAGGCAATATGATAATACGATGTATATCGTGAGGAAACGCAAATATGAAAGCAAACGTTCGAAACTGTAGAGACGATCCAATATGTGAATCGAACATTTGCTTCCATAATGGCGGAAATTACGTAACTTCACAAACCATGAAAATCCTCTTTATCTTTTTTTTAATTTTCAGCTGGAATCAGAAACAGATACTGTCGTCTTCTCCAGTGGCAATGACACAGGTAGTTTAATCGCTTTTAAGAAAGACAACAAAACTGATCTCTTCCAAATGGGACGTTCAACTGAACCTCTCATCGACTACGTGGTTGTGGACACTATACCAGGAAATAAGGAGAATCTGGAACAACATTTAGTACAAAGCACCATATCACGATATGCTGCACGGTTCACGGTAGAACGAAGCTCACCACACCGCACGCGTATCTATGCGGCCGCTTTCAACGCCAAACGACAGATTGTACTTGGTGTAAGTGAAGTTTAGCCTCAAATTTATTGTTGTATTAGGGATATTCTTTGCCATTAGATTCACGTGTTGCACTTTTCAACCAATAAGATTTAACCATTCCGAAGGGAAATCTCACAGTGGTTTAACGCACTAAAATGTTTCACTTACTGAATACACAGAAAACTAATTTTTTAGTGCGTTAAATGATAATGCGCTCTATTTCCAAACCGTTTTGTCGTCACGCAAAGAATAAGAATTTGAAACTAAACCCGCAAGTCAAAAAGGGGATAATCAACGTACGGGGGTCGAAAACACGTAATTTTCTCAAGAGTTGTTAAAATCCTTATATTTCACAGCCTAAATACCGTCACTTTTTGCTTCAAACACCGAGACACCGACGGAAAAAAAAATAAATATTGTCACACCGTTGAACCGGTACGCCCCCTCTCCGGATCAGTTTTTCTCTCTGTAAAATCATAATAATATTATTTCTCTCTCAGGAACATGCTCCACAATGGTCAAACGGCAAAAAATTCTCCGACGGTCTAACAACAAACGGTGTTTTGTTGTGTCATCCAAAAGGAAACTGGGGAAAAGAAATGAAACCGGGGGTCTGGAGAGAAGTCTCAGTATCAGGTGAAATGTTTGGATTAAGACATTGCCGATCAGCCAAACATCGTGGTAAAACAGTAAGTTTACGCTTAACTCTATGACTCTAATAACTACCTTAAGTGGATAAATTTTGGCGGGGATTAAATTTGGCGAATTTGGCGAATTGTGCCAAAATTCGCCAAATTAAATCCTCGCCAAAATTTCCAAATTCGGCAATTCTCCAAATTAAATCCCCGCCAAATTTAACAAAAAGAGAATTATGTGAAAAATCACAACTTTTTAGTATATTTTTCAGTAATTTTCACCCATTTCAGTGTCACAAAATTTCCAATTCGCCTAATTAAATCCCCGCCAAAAATCCTATTTTGGCCAATCGCCAAATTAAATCCCCGCCAAAAATCCTATTTTGGCCAATCGCCAAATTAAATCCACGCCAAAATTTATCCAGTTAAGGTAGGTGGGTGATTTGGCTAAATTGGAATCTGGTATATGCGAGCGGTATGAATAACCTCTTATATGATACTAAACTACAAGGAAATTCAAAATATTTGCAACCATATATTAAAGTGCTTGAATTTTCCTCAGAAATGCCGATTTTTAACACTAGCTCAAAGCTCAAAAACATTTCATGTTCTAACAGTTTATAGGTGTGTTGTGAAGGGTATATGCTTTATTTCTCCATTAGAGTGACTGTTCAAACGTGTTACAAGATGGAACTTTGATCGATTTATGTGGAGTTGTGATGTTATGGAGGACATGTAATGGTCTAAAATATTCACCGGTCAGTATGGGTTCTACTTTGGTCTACTATCTATCTATCTCCTCATTCTTATTCTATAATAGCCATGTAAAATTGACAATCGTTGATGCTTCTACGTCGAATATAAAGTTACTAATTCTACATTAGATTCATTCAACAAATCTTGAAAGCTTTTCAGAGAATACTCTGATGTAAAAGCTCCAAAAATATATAATCTCTCCTACTTTAAATACTACTTTCTTTACCTACTTCAATAGGCTAGCTAACAGATTTTAATGAATTTGCTCTTGCCAAGGAGAGGGGGGCTAGTTGCGGTTTTGTGGAAGACTGCGATTCAGACTACTACTGCTTCTACTTCACTGGACTTAAATCCAATAGAAATTATTATCGAACAAAAAATTTTAACAAGTGTGTCATTGGCCACGAATTACTACTTTAATCGTAGAAATTTTAGCGAGACTAATTTTAGCGTTTTAGCGAGTTTTCCCTATTTTCGCTAAAATAAATCTCGCTAAAACACGCCGAATCGACAAATCGCTAAAATTTATCCGCGCGAAATTTCTGGTTATATTGCATTGATACATTTTTATCAATAGGAAGGGTTTCAGTGCAAAGAAATGCTAGAAAACGAATTCAGTCAATAATGTAATACGAGTATTCGCTAAAATTTATCCACGCGAAATTTTTTGAAATCGTGATTCGCTAAAATAAATCCAAGATTTTCCTGACACGCTAATATACGGTAAAATTTAGTCTCGCTAAAATTTCTACGATTAAAGTAGCCAAAATTGAACCTAGTCCCTTAGTTCTTTGTTTTATGATTCTGATAACGCTAGTCAAAAACTGCAATTTTAAGTCGTCCATCAGTAAAATGAAAAACGAGATTGATGACCAACCTAAATTATTTTTCATTACAGTCACGAAGTGATTTACTTGAGAAAAGAGAATACTTGAATTCAATGAAAGTTCAATGTCCAGTCGGTTTGGCAACCTTACGATTCGATAATAAAACCAACGTAAGTCTAATCTAAATTCTTTTATCTTCCAAGATTTGAAACGTGGTTTCATGTTTTAACTCTGTGCTTAATCTTTTTGTCACAATTGTCTTTGAATTCCGAAAGCAGTCGGCTAGGTGACCTTTTTTACCCAATGTGATCTGATCGTATGTATCGGCTAAAAAATTATTCATGATATGCACCATTGCAATGTCTTCCGTTCCACCCAATAGCTGATTGGTTGAAAGTGACGTATTGACTGCTTTTACGTCACTTCCAACCAATGAGCTATTGATCCCGTGATGTAATGTCAAAAGACATTGCAGTGGTGCATATCATGAATTGGTCTGCTCTGACAAGAGTTCCGTAAGTCCATCAGCTAGAAATGTTGATATATTCGGATGAGACAGGGGTATAATGAATAGGAAATAGACGAAAATAACCTGGTACTTCTCAAATTCGGTTTCAATTTCGATTAAGTTTTTAAAGCTTCTTCCTTTTCAGCGAAATTTAAAGAGAATTATTTCCGTCTCAAAATTCAGTGAAATTTAATAAAATCTTAAAGAGCCTAAGTTTATTTATGTCTGAAAAGAAAGAAAATAAACCAGCTGCGCTGGAAGCTCCGGCTTAAGAGATTAAAAGATGTGAAAGATGAGCTTGTTGAGTTAGTTGTGTTAGAACGTTGCCCCCACAAACTGCTAATCAGAACAGACCAGAAAGCAAAGTAATAATTCTATTGCAGAGCGAGTATGAGAAATAATCTTAACGAATAAATAAACCAGCTGAAAGTTCAGCTCTTCTAAGTGATTACACATGCACTTTCTTGCCTAAAGAACCAACACCACCCCCCGCCCACTCATCCTCGACTAAAAAGTTCAAAATTGGAGCTAAATGAGATAAACATTTAGAAGTCAATATTTCCAAGTTCTTAATTTGATTGTCCAGATAAAATTTCGGGGAGAAAAATAGCCTAAATTAGAGGCCACGGGCTGTTAGCTAAGCATTATTTTTTCTATTGGGATAATACTTGGGGAGAGTAGGATAAACCAAATAAAATGGTACAATAGTGTGAATGTAATAAATAGTGGTATATAAAGTCCACAAAGGATCATTTTCAGCAATAATACTGTGAAAATTTCTCCGATCTTGTTCAAATTTTCACAGGAATTGTGTTTTAGTATCCTTTACTGAATTCTCATAGTGATATGTTTGTAAAATATCTGTGTCGGGTTTGAAAAATCAAAAGGAACGGTCGCCAGCCGCGATGAAATTACGACAAAGCCAGTCTGGAAAGGAGGGAAATGTTACGCCGGAGCTGCACCAACCTAACTGGAAAAAGTTGTTGGTAGCAGATCTCACACTTCAAATCTACGCCGGAGATATCCGGCGCACAAGTCGCACTTTCCAGACTGGCGACAAAGTCCAAAAACATTTTCAGCCATAACACTGTGAAAATTTCTCCAATCTTGTTCAAATTTACACAGGAATTGTGTTTTAGTATCCTTTATTGAATTCTCATAGTGATATGTTTGTAAAATAACTGTGTCGGGTTTGAAAAATCAAAAGGAACGGTCGCCAGCCGTGATGAAATTACGACAAAGTCCAAAAACTATCATTTTCAGCCATAACACTGTGAAAATTTCTCCGATCTTGTTTAAATTTACACAGGAATTGTGTTTTAGTATCCTTTATTGAATTCTCATAGTGATATGTTTGTAAAATATCTGTGTCGGGTTTGAAAAATCAAAAGGAACGGTCGCCCAGTCAAAAAATGATGAATACAAAACAGGATCATTTTCAGCCATACACATAACACCACAAAAACTGATCAGATCGTTTTCAAATTTGCACTGTAATGTTGTAATTTTAGTATTCTCTTTCGAATTCCAATGGATGTGTGTTTGAAAGTTTCATTCCATTGTCAAGTTACAGAGTTTTATGGTTTTGTGCGTCCATAAAACTAGAGAAGTTAGCCATATGCAAGATTTAAGCACTCGAGCAGCTGACGATTCGTGGCCAAAATTTCTCCAAAGTCTTTCCACATTGTTATAGACCAGTATGAATCAAACTTCTCATAAATCATGTCCAAAACATCATGAATAATGATGAAAATGATCACTATCTTTCACTGAACTGAGATTTGCAGCAAAGCCCACTTCGGCAGCCATCTTTTTCTAAATACTTTCGCAATATTATCGAAATCCAGATAATCCGTTTTTATTAAATCGGAATAGATCATCGGATTAGATAAACAAAAAAAAATGTCTTGACCTTGACCGTCGTTGTCGGAAGAGAGAATTAAAGGCTCCTAGGCCGGAGCAATTACTTTGACAATTACGCGAGTGCACCATCAACTCATTTTGCCCAAATGTATAGTAATATTGAATGACCTGTAAAAGAAAACCCTTGTGGTAAAAATCAGGTGATCGCAATTATGTTGATTCATATCGACCTGGCTCTTTAGGCAAGCTTAATAATACCCCTGGAGGTTTACTTAGGCTAAAGTAGGTGCTGGGTATGTGCGGACGACGAGAATCCTTTTTTTACCTTCCCAAGTCTCTCTATGGACCTACAAAAAGTAAAAAAAGTCTCTTTAAGGGTAACTTTTTCGCGATTTTATTTTAGGGTAACTTTTATTCTCTCTAAGCTTTGGTTTTCAGAGGTCTGGTCCGCACATACCCGACAATACCGAGTTTATGTATCGGAGGATATCGAGAGCGACGGTAAGTGAAATGATACAAAGCAAAGTCGATAGTTGATGTACGGTTCTATATCGCCTTTGCTCACCTAAACAGATGACGGTACTTTGGTGTTTTTACCGTCGTCGAGCAAAGTGGACGGTGATTTTGGAGATATGTCAACTATGCTTTATACCGTCCCCATCGATTTATCTCGAATACATAAACTCGCTAATCACCGACCCTAGTTCCCCCGGGTAGCTTTCACGTAACTCAACATTTAATGATATCTCAAATTGTTTATGACCAGGACAAGGAATCGTTACCGTACGTTTACACAACATGTGGACATGTTCATGGTTATCACACGTGGGGTGCACGCCCTGGTCTCGATTCCATTATTCAAGATAATTCTAATATATTTGATGATATCCGACAGTGTCCTTATTGTAAGGAGGTGAGTGTAGAATTTTGACCGATTAGAATTTTTAAAACTTTCAAATTCACCAAATCTGAGAAAATTTTTGTTGCTTTTTGGAAACCTTTGGGTCTGGGTTATCCCTAAAAATTCCATTTCCCAAAGTTCTTCATAACATGATATCGGAAATTTTGGCTGGTTCGACAACTGATGATAGATTTGATATTGATATTGAAATACACCTTTTCGACCTTAGCCGCAAATTGCTGTGCGTGCTTTTTTTTGTTCGTTTTACCACCCTAAAACCGTCCCAGTCTTTTTATCGCACCTAAAGACGATAGAAAAAAGTGTTGTAAAAAGGATTAGATCGAGTTTAGGGTGGTAAATTAAATAATAAAGTGGCACGCGTCTGACAGTGCAACTAGGGTCGAAAAGGTGTATTGAATGATAGGCAACTAACTAACTTATTTTCTACCTATCTAAATGCATTTTTTTTCAGAAAGGAGTATACGTACGACTGGAAGTAGGTCTGGAACCGAATTTCTACATCGATAATGGACCATTGACGCATGCATTTGTACCATGCGGTCATATGACGACAGAACTCACGGCTAGGTAAGGCTTTCTGGTTATTGCATTAAACAGTGTTTCTCGTTATATTGAGTGCCTAAGAATTATAGAAATCTTCTAATCAATAACCTCCGTCTTCTCTCTGATCAAGGCAATAGACGATATCGGCTTTCGATAAATGCAATGCATTCTGGTTTCTAGGGACTCTCAAAGGAATTATAATAGATCAATTATAATAGATTATAATTCCTTTGAGAGTCCCTAGAAACCAGAATGCATTGCATTTATCGAAAGCCGATATCGTCTATTGGAGATGTAAGAGGGGGTTCTAAAATTATGGCGGATAATGTTTTTTTAGCTTTACTCCTTATTTAAAAAATGTTTGTTTCAATCATAGAGGTATAAAGAAAAACAGGAGTTGAATGTGTCGGTAATTGGTCGTTAAAGTCTTTTGATTTCTTTTATAAAATGTATCAAAAGAAATTCTAAGCTCGCCCGATGAAATAAGACTTTTTAGTAGAACTCAAGTTTGCTATGAACATTCTAATAATCAGTATTGAAGATTCTCGCCTTTTAATATACGAAAATTAGATAAGAATTCGTCCACGAAGCAAGTTTATGTTCCATTTCGCTATCCGCTCAATTTTGTTTTGAAAAGATATTTTCTCAAGCTAGAAAATGAAAAGTTCTTTATAAGCACACACGATTTCAGACTCAATGTGTAGACATAAAGTCGCTGGAGAATTTGGAGGAAAGTATCAAGCAATAGAGTTCACCTTAAGGAAAACATTGATCGAAAAATCTTATCATTTGATGAAGGATTGCCAAGTTTACAGGCCTTTTTTTAGTCCAAATATTTTCTTACACTGATGTCAGAAACAATGAATCTCGTCTCATCTAATTTCTAAAGCTTAAATGAGCCAATAGGATTTCATCCATGGATAAAAGAGCTCATTAAAAATGCACGATATATGAGATTATGAGCATGCATACATCGTAACTTTTTTAATCGTAGGGCGAGCTTGGTTACAATAGCATACTTCTCCTGTTTCTTTATACCTCCATGTTTCAATGGAAGATGAAGTACAATGGTTTGATGATAAGTTATGTACGAAGAAAATAATTACTACTGAGTACTCAAGAAGCTTTTATTTCCCTTATTATAGATACTGGTCACGTGTCTTGATTCCCCTTGGTAAAGACAAATTCCACATGGCGTGTCCATTTTGTGCTCTCCCGCTGGAAGGTGAAGGCTTCATCAAGCTGATTTATCAAACACAGACTGAAATCAAGATACCTATATCTGTATAACGTTGTATTAGGCATTTTAGATTTGGGAAATCTTTTTGTCTGTGTCTGTTTGTGTTCTCTTGTAAAAAAAATATACCCACGATACAACAGTGTCTACACCAGCAAGTAAACCATTGCCCTAACCTCTAATTTCTGTATTGTAGGACATAAAAGCAGCTGGTTCAAATTTGGGACGATATTATAGTGTGAGCCATATTAAAGTAAATCTTAAGTTTAGCTTACTCGGAATTGCCAGTACCGTGGTGGCAGGGCCGATTTTTTTAGGGGGTGCCGAAATAAAAAGGGCGCAAAAAAGACGCCTCTGATTACTAATTTCGGCGCCCCTTTGCTCTTTTACACCTTAGATATGGCAGTTTTCAGCCTAAAAGAGAGAAAATAACCCAAAATTTTCGTGCTCGCTTCTCTCTACTTTTCATAGGGGGCGCCAAAATCAAAATCTTATAAAATTGCCTCGAATTTTAGTCGACCCTCCACGCTACTGGATTGCAGTCAATAACATTGGAATAACGCAGACAGATATCAGTATATAAAATCTATATCATCTATCTCACCACTTGGCCACAGAAAAAAATTTCCCATTTAAGGTATATAGTTTTTGGACTCTTCAACATCAACATATTTTTGAGTCCATCAATTTTTTCGGTCCACCTCGAAAAGCCGAAATAGATATGAGCAGAGATTTTGCATCAAGTCGTGTTTGGGTTAATTGTGTTAAAGTTGCCACATTTTTGCTATATCAGCAATTTCTTTGAAAAATAATTTTTATGAAAATAGAAAATCTATATATTTTATGAAGTAACTTTTTGAATTATATTTGAAATATTTTGTATATTTTACTTTTTGTAGCATGTTAAGTTATAAAGCGATAATAAAATCATTTTATTTAAAACTTTTCCCGCCTGCTTTCGCTTTCCCGACTCCTTTTGCTTTCCCGACTCCTTTCGCTTTCTCGACTCCTTTTGCTTTCCCGACTTTTATTCCAAAATACATTTTAAATGTTGTGAGTGAACATCAGATGAATTTTGGGAAATTTATATTTGTATTGTAATGATATAACTTTGATGGACATTGAGACCAATATTCCGAGTTTGATTTTGAAAGTGAAGTCTCCAGGGGGTTGTACCTTTACGATGTGGTGGGATTAGACCATTTTTTAGTACGGCATTGGGACTTGACAAAAAAAGACGAGAAAACGGTAATTTAAGATCAGATGGTGGACGGTGATTAGCCATATATATTTTTTGTCAGTATTCCGGTATTTTAACCTCTACAAACCGCGGTGTGACGGTGTTATTTTTTTTTTTTCGGGATTCCAAAGCCAAAATTTTGACAGGAAAACGGTATTTTGAACCCCTGCAAACCCTCCCTATCCTCCATAATGCATGCTCGTATGACTTATTCAAATGATAGAGTTTTAGTTACGACTTCAATATAGTAATTGAGACAAAAAAAAAGATTGTGATATCGCTCTCAAAAGACCAGAAAAGCTTCTGAGAAACTTTGACGATGCCAAATAAATTGAGCTATCGATTTTTGTGAAAACTATTACTCGTAACTCGAAAATACGGCCACGCAATCGAAATACGTCCCTGTAGCGCCAGGAAAGGTGTGTCGCAAGGTTATGGGATTTATGACATCATCAAAACAAAGTTCGTATGCCGGAGCGGTGACCTCGATTTACATATTTTTACAAATTTCCAAGATGGCGGACGAGAAGAGGCACATGAAATGAATAATTTGCAGTTTTTATACCAAAATATATCAAAACTCTAAGCTGAAATCAAATCATCTGGCTTCAAAATGATTCATAGTCTATTCCTTATCAATAACACTGGGTAAGTTTGGTCTTTTCCCCACTCTATTTCTCTGTTGCTAAGTCTGCAATAATTTTGTTGTGAGGTGTGTTTTAAAATTTTCATTTCATCCAATCATAGTATTCATGGATGTTATAGCGCTCTCTCCACCTCTTACATATTTTGAGCTAAAATATAAGGTATATAATATTTCATTTAACGTGTCAAAGACGGTGTGTCTGCTCTTCTTTGCTTTAGGGGGAAATAGCCTGTGGGAATCCAAGCGTTAAAAACTTTTTCCAAAGTCTAGTTTATGATATTTTTGCTGCTTGTTTAAAATGCTTGGCGCAGGTAACTCACCTGCAGGGAGATTTTTCCCTGCACTGCAGGTTCGACCTGATTGGCCAACTTTCAGCGTATGACTTAGGCGGTCATCGAAAAATTGTTCTATTCGCGTCCCAGTTTTCAGATCATGGCAGATTTCGTCGAGATCTCGGGGGCAGCACCTTTCCTTTTCCGAAGGGCAGGGGTAGAAATGCTTCTTACCAAGGGTAGAAAGTACAAGATTCCAGGGCCAAGGTCAGCATCTACAAACCACCGCCAACATTCGCCATCTTTTTCTTCCAAGCTGTTCCGAAAATGATTTTGACAAGATTATGCCCAGTCGACCGCCCTGTTTAATAAAACGCGGCTTTCCGCCCTGAAAAATAACGCCCTCAACACTATAGACCCGTTGCAATGTTTTGAATTTTCGCGTTTGTATGCGCATGTGCCAAAATAGTTACGGTTTTTCAGAGGCAGAAAAGACGAAGCGCTTGCTGGAAAAAGGTAGTTTTGATTTTATTATTCAAAATCTCTTCATCAGAATTTCATGAAATTTTAGTATAAGAATCCTATATAGTTATTAGATAACATACTAAAATTTCTATTCAAAATTCCTTCTAGATCCTGAGAAAATTGACATAAACTGCGTGCCTCCAGCTAATGTTGTTGTCTTTTTTGCCTCTGAAAGTCGGGCCGTTTTGCGGGTCATAACGAGCCGATGTAAACATGTGACGTCACATGAAAGGGGTCTATTGAACATCTCAATCGCGGTACCAAAACAAAGATAATAAATTTCGCATAAATACCCCTAAAAATTTCGCGCCTGTCGCGCCCTTTTTCCGCCCTCGGCTCACAGCACTATCTCAGGGGCAGCATTTTAAAAATCTAAAATCATCTCGGAGGCGGCTACGCCGCCTTCTGAAAACTGGTTCGCGTCACCAACCCGCGTCAAATTTTCCGCTGATTTTCCGTTGCGGAGATGCGGAAAAAAATCTCGGAAAAGCAATTTGTTCTTTTAAAGTATAGCTTTTTTCTCAATTGCTCTGACGACCATCAAAAAATTGTTTTGCTCGCGTTACCACCCGCCCCTGAGTTACTGGCGTGATAAAAAAAACGAATGTTTTTGACCGCCTGCATGCATTTTTAACACCCGTTGCGACGCGAACAGAGCATTTTTTCGATGACCCCCTTTAGCAGTATAACAGTATAGATCTAACTGTTCATACAAAAATTATGGGAAAAGCATATTTGGACTTTGTACCCTATGCTGCACTCAAGCACTTAAGCCAAAGTCCCGCAAAGGCGGGACAAAAATCAGTTTTTTGAAGTTTGCAAAAAAACCCCACATAGAAGATCTTTCAAATTCAGTATGTGAATAGAGCAGTAAAAAATACAACTTTTCTATTTTTCCTTTTTTTTGCAAAAGTTCTAGGAATGAAAATAAAGGGATAATGATAATTGAATACTATCCATTGATGACCCACGGCACTATCGTAAAGCTAGAATCGCTTCGCATACTCTTCGCTTGAGAAAATGATTGACAGATTGAAGTTTGTCACCCGCGCAGGAGTTCGCGGAGCGTTCTCGGCTCAATCCTCGGATCGCGCTAAAAATGGTAGACTGAGCTGTGATAGATCATTTCGATGGAAGTTGTTGGAATGTTTACAAGGCTCTTGACAGAAAATTGTTTCTTTTATTGTCAATGATGACAGTGCGGTTATTAATTTTGTTAGATCTGACAAATTGATGTTTGTAAGGGCACTTTATAGTTTTGATTCCCATTGAAGAATCATATTCTGGTTTTCATGTTATTAGATGCTGCTTTAGAGCTTTAGGTCTACACTGTATAAGACCTTTTTTTAAAGATGGCCTTTTTAAAAAAAAGGTCTATTTTTGCGCGCATTTTGATCCTTTTGATGCGCACGCATATAATTTATGGAAAAAGCTGACTCTGCAGAAAAAAGAAAAACAAATGAAAATGAAAACATAGATTCATTTATAAACAAAATGGCTGTTGGCTGGAAGTCTAAATACATGTTGTGGCTGATGTTTTGATGTGGTTTTTAGTAGTTTTGAAAGTCTTTAGAGCTTGTGAAAGAATTTTTATGGTAAGTTGGATCATGTGTGTTTGCCTGGGTTTCCAAAGTTCAGAAAGTCTGTCAACAAGGGTTCACACATAGACTGTTTATAACATTCTGTGTCAGACTAATCTACATGCACCAAGCTCTATTATCTTAGAACTTTGTGAGGTGAGGTATTTTTTGTTTTTTCTAAGATTACGAGCGCTTGGATTTCCAGGCTAAGAGGGAAAGAGCAAAAAAAACATTCAAGCATTTGTGTGAATGAAAATTTCAGGCTGCCGCCAAACATCATCCAGTTTATATAGCTCTAAACGGTTCATAACAAACCTTGATATTAAAAAAATTAGCATCCTTACTTGTAAAAGTTACCGTCAACTGCTCTAACTTGGGACGATTGGTCGAAACATGGGACTGTTGATATCTGGCCTGTATTTTTACTTACTGTTAAATCTCTTTGACAACAAATTCGTTTGGATAACTCCAAGTTATCAATTATATCAATTATACTTTCTGTCATAACATGTCACGATAACTTTCACTGATAGCGCGTCCTTTTTAACTTTTTTGTTTTCATTCAAAATGACCGGGCGCCGATTGGAGAATTAGAGAATGCCTGCTGCCTAACCGCTTATGGCCCGATGGGATTAACAAATAATGAGTGTGTAACTTGCCGCTCGAGTGAGGTCAAACGCTCCATCGTTTTGCCACTCATTTGGTCTTCTTCGTTCCAGACATTTGCGTGTGTTCCACTACAGATTTTTTATATATTTCGATTTAAAAGCCTACTCGGTGCGAAAGAGAAATCATGTATTTTTTGAAACATCGTTCATTAACTCAAATCAAATGACTTTGGAGGTTCTGTGAAATGATGGCCGAATTGTCGTCTCATGTTTTGTATTGAGTTAGAACAGTTGACATTATCTTTTTAATCAAAAACAAATTTTTGGAAAAAAAAATTGAAAAAATATTTTTCAACTGACTCCCAAATTTTTTTCAAGTTATTGTTATATGTACCTGAACTTTTGAAATCCAAAACTTGGCGCTCAATAAAATTTCACAGCTTATTGAAAAATTTCACAGCTTATTGAAAAATTTCATAGCTATTTTGTGGAAAAAACAATGTCCCATTACGTGATGGCATGTGTTTTTGAGCTGATGGTGTTTTAAAGCTTAAAATTTGTTTCAATTCACGTTTAATAGTACCACAACATTAAATACCATTTAATGCCAAAGATATCCTTCTGGTAGGAAGAAGAGCAAACTTTTTGTCAAATACACCTTTGGACATGTTCACATAGTATGAACCCCCCCTTTTTTTAAGGGGGGGGATCCGAGTTTTCAAGGAAGGCTTTATAGGGGGGGATGGGCAATTTTCCAGTTAAAATGGGGGGTTTGAGCTTATAGGGGGGGATCAAATAAAAATGGGGGGGATAGTAACTTTTTGGTTAAAAATTTTTTTTTTATGTTATATTTTGATTTAAGTCAATAAAATTTAATATCACATAATTTTGACTTATCTGATTTACCCCTGTAAATGGTGCGGGATCAAAAAATTTTAAAAATAGGGGGGATACCTTTATAGGGGGATGAAATATTAATGGGGGGGTTCAGACCCCTCTGCACACTATGAGTTCATAAAAAAAGGCAAGCCCTGTGACATTCAAAAAATATGAAAAAATCGTTTTTTGTTAATAAAATCTTCAAAATAGCTTCTAGATCAATAAAATTTCTGGGCTAAAAAGGTAACACAGGTGCCTTAGGAGTACTAGAATTGAAAGAATTTAGGTTTTTAGGTTATTTTGCCGAAAATGGCTAAAAAAGATTTTTATTTCAGGTGAAAATAATTAAAGCAAGGTTTGGAAATGAAACTTTAGTGTGTCAACTACCCGCTGTTGTTATTTGCGGGAATTGCACATCGTTAAACTAAAGATATTGGCTAAAGAAGTAACATGTTACAATATTACCCAGTTTGTTCTATTGTAATGAAATGTCACAAAAAACTCAAAAACTTGCCTTTTTTTATGAACATGTCCCTTTCCCATAATTCAAACTTCCCGGAAAAAATGTGTGCTCTACCGTTGTTTATAAAATTGTTTGTGAGGTAAACAAACACGTTTTTGCCTGCAAGGGGTTAGGGAAAATGGGTTTTCAGCTTATAACTTTTGATAGCGATCTTTTTTTGGCAAAAAGTTTTCAGGGTATATATCAGTATGTATAGAAAGAACATACTAAAATTTGAGGGGATTTTGAACAACGGAACTTAAGAAGAGCTAAACAAACCAACTTCCCCCTAAGGAAAAGCAAGCAAACGGGTTTGTTTACCTCCAGAGACCATGAAGAGCATCAAAATAATGCGTGCGCATCTGTTTAGCTAATTACGGGAAAGGAGTATTTAACACAAATTATCACTGGTAACGCATATATACTGTGAGGTCGGGTGAGTTGCATCAGTGGAGGGAAACTTGCATCAGTGGAGGGAAACTTGCATATCCATCAAACCCATTATCTTCATTATATTTTTATAATGAAGTACAACCGAAAAAAAAGAAAGTTGCATATTTCTTGTCAGTAAACTATTCTGTAAATTGACAAAATTTATGATGATAGATTTTTTTCAATGGAAATAAAAACCAGATAAAAACTATAAATATTACTCACAAAACATTAATTTTCCAGATTTTACAAAATCAGTCAGTCTAGGAAGTCCCAAGGGGTGCTGACCTTGACTGTCAACGAGGAGGTGCCACTGGAGTTTGAAAAATAGACCCTCTCAGACTTGAATTATTTGGTAATTTTGGAAAGAAAAATAAAAAAGTTTCCCATTTTACCAAGTGGCCAAAATGACTAAAAGTAGAAAAAAAATTTAAAGAGTTTCTAATTTCCACCCAGAAAATTGGCAAAAATACCAAAAGTCAACCCTGTCAGATGCACATCTTGAAAATTTGTAAATTTGGGACCCTGACCAGCGGCCCATCCCTGAATCCAATTTTGCCTCCCCCTGGGAGGAAGTCCTCCTAATTACATGCTTAACTTCAGTGGCATAACAGTGCAATGTTACTCTTAAACTAAAAGCAGCAAAAGTCATATTATAGGTCTACTACTGAAAGTTACAGGGTGAACCTGGGTAAACGTTATATACTATGCAAAAAGTAATAAGAAATGAATTACAATTAATGTTATTGCATGAAACATTTTGATTGGCACATACAACAAGTCAGGGTAATCTTTGTTTTAATGTCTAGTTTTGTCTATGCTGGCGTTAGCATTTTTTCACTCAGGGAGTAGTTGTAACAAATCATGCCCTTTAAAATTTGAAAGATATCCTTGTTTTTAAGATGTTATTCAAAATAGTTTTGACTATTTTAAGGCTAAAATAATGGCCTTTTCTCCTAGATTCAGAGTCTCAATTGCCAGCTTTATCCATTAAACTCACTGTTTTTTTCAAAGACAAATCCTTGGAATTACACAACAAAAGTAAAAAACATTAAAATTAATATTTAGTTGAAAATAGTGATAGAGAAAGAAACTTTATCAGAATTCTGATGGAAACATTCTAACTTGATATAATTTCTGATTACTTTAGAGATATATTTCTGGAAAAGCATTGGAAAAGTGTTGTCCCTCGTACCATATGTGATTATTTCTTTGAAGCTCAGAGAAAGGTAAGAAAATAAACTTCAGCAAGTTTTTATTCATGTCGCAATTCAAAGGGAGATACATTTCAGTGATAATTTTAGATATTTTTCCTGTAGATTTCTTTTAAATGGTAAAAATTCTTTTCCTAAGTCAAATTTTTAGGAATAAGATATAATTATGCTCGTGTGGTATGAATTACATTGGTGAAACAAACCGCAATGTGGAAACTAGATGGTCAGAGCATAACAATATTGCACATAACTCTGAACCAGCCAAACACCTGTTAAACCACCCTGACCATGAGTTCCAATGGAAAGTAATATTAAATGCACCTGGGAACACAAGATTACGCAAAAACTTAGAGGCTGCTCTCATTGCCCTCAAGAGACCCATTCTTAATGACCAATCAGATTCAAAACGGCTAATTTTATTTCGAGATGGTGTAACATAGATATTTTTAACGACTTTCTTTTATTGACTTTTTAACAGCTTTTAATTGTTTTTAGACTGATAAATTTGTAACTTTTTTGATTTCTAATTTTACTACCGGGTGCGCCACAAAAAAGTTTCTCTCTTTGAAACCAATTTTTTCGAAATCTAAAGATTTTAAAAGAACCATTCCCATTTCATTGAAAAGAAGAAAGATAGACTTAAATTTTGATGGGTCACTTATTAAATTCGATTAATTGGATCAAAAGTTATGCTCAATTGAATGAAAAAGTTACTTTCAGAAAGTGCTCGAAATCGTTAAAAATCGACCTATCAAATTTTTATTTTTAAATTGGCAATCACAATAGCCTTTACATGATAAAGATCATTTTTCAGTAACTAATCACATAAATTTTGAAACTGAAGGGTCGAGAGGGTTTAAAATCTTCAACAAAATCACTTTAATTTACTTTTACCGAAATTTTCCTCATATTATTGGTTCTAGACTGGATAAAGTCTATGTAAGGCTGGATCTACCTCGAAACCCGTATTTGATGTATTTTCATGAATTTTACCAGATTTGTTTGCCTTTTTTGATGAATTTTCTTCATTTCATTGAAATTCAAGCTTCCTTTATACAACACAAGGTCATCTAGACAGCTAATTATCATTTTTAATGACTGAAACGAAAAAACTGATGTATCATGTAATGATGCTTCTGTTTGATTTGATAGGTCGATTTTTAACGTTTTTCAGCACTTTTCGAAAGTAACTTTTCTATTCAATTGAACATAACTTTTGATTTACTGAATCGAATTTAATAAAATGATCCATCAAAATTTAAGTCTATCTTTCTTCTTTCCAATGAAATAGAAATGGTTCTTTTAAAATTTTTAGATTTCGAGAAAATTAGTTTCAAAGAGAGAAACTTTTTTGTGGCGCACCCGGTATCTATAGCACTGATGATGGCATAAGACCGAAAAGCTTCTGCTTCAATTTTTAACAAATGTTGTTTTTTTTATTTAACTTGACATGGCAAATATATCGAATTCATATAATTATGTGACTGCTGTTTGCAGTTTGGGAATCTCCAGCCGTCTGAATATATAATACATTTTGTTTTTAGACAACCGACCCACATGACATTCCACCTGTGATTGCTACTCCCCATCACTATCTTATTCAAATATACAGAAATGAAGTATACTTTGTCTCTGTGGCACAATCAGAAGGTATGAAAATACATCTGAAAAATATTATATAAATAATATATTCTCTCTTAGGGTTAAGACTTTTAATGTGGTTATTATTCTATCACATTTCTACAGTTGCCAAAGGTTTGGTGTGACTGGGTGTGAATCAATTTGTTGTTCTCGTTTTTCCATTATTTTCAGGCTCTAAATGGTTTCTAAATTGTTCTAAATTGAGATTTTTTCTTAGCTAGGGAGTTTATATTTAAAATTTGAAATTATGGATCAGAGAGGGATCAGGGAGATGCCATTCCAAATGAGTTGAACGAAAAATTTGAATTCTTTGCTTTATTTTTTATTATTAACCAATTTTTTTGGATCTTTAATTCAGCAATTTGCCCTAAGACTTTGGCCAAAATTGGGCCTTGTGTTAAATAATTGTAAAGCTTGAAATAGAGAAATTGATTTACAATTTACCTAATTTTATGTAATTTCATTTTTTTTGTTTTAGTACCACCACTGTTTGTTATTGAATTTTTACACAAAGTATTTGATACATTTGTTGATTACTTCAATGATTGCAATGAACAAATCATCATGGACCAAATCGTTGTAGTTTATGAGGTATTTTTTACATCAACAAAACACTCCAGAGCTGATAGACTATAATGTCTATGAAACCATATTATCTATGTTTACCTCAAATCTCTCTGTTAGAAATTCCTTTGTTTTGCGGAATGAGAATGTCCATCTTCTACTATTTTATTTGGAAGAACTCAAACCAAAACAAGATTTGATTTGTCTTTATTGAAATTATTAAAGCTGGCGGTTTTCTAAAAAGTGTTTATTAAAGTGCTTTTGAAATATTCCTTTTGTAAACGTTTAATGTTCAATTTTAGTATTTCAACCTAATTTTATTTTATTATCTTCCAGTTGCTTGAAGAAATGTTGGATAATGGATTTCCACTGGCAACAGAAAGTAATATTCTAAAAGAATTGATTAAACCACCAAATATCATCAATAAAGTTGTCAATACTGTTACTGGCAAAACGAAGTAAGGGCTACAGTATTTTGATTTATCTTTTTTAGAGATTGTTTTGATATTTTTATTTTTGATACATTATTTGATGCATTATTATAACTGAGGTTCGCCAGCGGCACAATTTATTTCAACGCCATGCCTGTCACAATCAGGAAAAGTGCTAAAATATTATGATAGAGCTCAAGTAATTCATAAAATCTTTGTTTATCAGGCCAAAAAAATTGGAACCACGCATTGTGTAAGAAAAAAGCCTGAACCATGCCATCAAGCTAACAGCTTTGGGCCTCTTTTAACTGTGTAGAAACGTTTTTATTTCTTCTATGAAGATTACAATGAAGTGAATACAGTCGCTCTCATGTTCTCTTCTGACCAGTCCCCAGAACTGTTGGAAAACCAACGGATCCGGCGAGACTTGAACTCACAACCATGCCATTCGCGGGCATTGCTCTACCATTGAGCTACGGGTCCATGTGGAAACCGAGGACTCAATTGCCACTCTGTAGAGCTGGAAGTGAATTCTTGTCTACTGACTGGTCAGAGACAGTGAATTGGGAGAAATCCATCTCCACATTGCTAGTGTGTTGGAATACACTAACTACTACACTAACGGAAGGTTTGGGCATGCGACCACAGATATTAATCATAATAATTCTATGAAGACATTTTTCATACAATTTCGTCTTGTCTTTAGTATGAGTTCAGAGTTACCAACTGGATCACTATCGAACGTTCCCTGGAGAAGGGCTGGTGTCAAATATGCTAATAACGAGGTATGTTTTGTAGATTTCAAAGTGTAGTTTTCTTATTTTGACTTACATCCAATTCATGATATTCATGATGTAATCTTTTATACGGAAGCACCCGAGATAACCCGGAACTAGTGGCAACATAACAAAAGACTAGTGGCAAATTTTGCCACTAGTTTCGGATTATTTTGTGTGCTTCCGTATAAAAGATTACATCATGAATATCATGAATTCCTATCTTAAAGGACATTCAGTAAAGCATTTCTTTTTCTCCTTTGACTTAAAAAAATGCTATGAAAGTCATGATAAATGAAGAAAGATGATGAAAAATATCAACCCTTCAAAAGGATTTTGATTAATGGAGACTTGGCAAATAGTCAAAACATGCGAATACTCAAAAAAAGTTCACGTGATTTTATTCCCATGTTACTTGCTTTACAACTTACAGCTGATAATTTTATTTGTGTCTATAAATTTGAACCAATCAGAAATAAATGTCATTTAACAAGCACATAAAAATTTCAAGTAAAAGCTTGATTTGTCTTTCATTTTGCAACCTGTGTATTTTAAGAATGTTGCCTGTCAATGATCCGATCATAATTTATTCTACTCTTTTCCTTCAGATATATTTTGATTTGATAGAAGAAATAGATTGTATTATTGACAAACAAGGACAACTCATAAATATTGAAATTCAAGGGCAGGTAAGCTTGCTTCTGGATCATTACTTATTAAATTGTCTGAAAATGGAAAAATACCTTTTAATCCAAAGATCAGAACCAGTTTTACGTCTAGATGCACGTGCTTTTTTATTGGTTCAAAAAATCTCCAGAAAGAAATAATTTTTTTCAAATGACTCATGGGGGATTTTTCCAATAGGCCTAATTAAAGAATGAAAGATGTTTGGGAATCGATATCTTTTTAAAACTTTATAGCTGCTGTACTTAATAACATGATTTTTTTTAGATCGAAAGTTATTGTAGGCTGTCAGGGATGCCAGGTAGGTTTTTCAATCTTGCCAACTTATGCGTTACTTTTTATATTAAATTGCCTAAATCAAAACCATCTTTGAATTATCAGTTGCTGTTTTGAATTCCTTTTGCCTTATAGTGTCATGAATCCTTTCAAACAAGATATTTTTTTCCTTTTAGATTTATGTCTATCATTTATAAACCCACGGTTACTAGAAGATGTTAGTTTTCATCCATGTGTCAGGTTGAAACGCTGGGAGGTATGGTCTACTTTCAACTTCAAATACTACTTTGCTAAGCTAAAGTTCTGAAGAAGTATTGATTTGAGAGAAGATAAGATCATCAAGTACTTTCTTTTTATACTATAGAAAGTTGACGCACCTTTTATGCTGACAAAGCAGAATTTTTCCATGCGGAGTGGACGTTGACCTTTCTTTGGATTAAAAAAATGCTGTGAAGATGCGTCAATGATGTCCTTTAAGAAAGATCCTCACTAGATTTGTTTTATATGGCAATGTTTATTTTTTAGGGTCAGAGCAGCTTTAATATTTTCATAATTTTTCTTTTCTTCAGAATGAGAAAGTATTATCGTTCATGCCACCAGACGGCTCTTATAAATTGTTATCATATCATTTATCTGGAGGGCAAGTGCATTTAATTATAATTACGGGTTGCTGGCTGTTGGCTGGCCAGTTAGCTGTTTAAAGATGAAATTTAATTGTGCTCATATGGGAGGTGAACCAGCAGCCCAACTGAATGGCATCGAATCTTTTTTTGACGCCACTTGATCTGTTTTTAATTTCTTCAATCGTCAAAATCATTGACCTTTATATATCCTGGACCAAGCTTATAATCCACCATCTTTGATCGGGATTTTCGAAAGTGATACCTGCAAAGAAGCCATTGCAGTATTAAAAGATTAACGTCTAGCGGTGCTACATCATCAAAACTATTCTAGGAAAAATAAATTGAGTGGCCTCCATATGATGAGCCCCTTAATTTCGAATCAAAAAAATCGAACCTTCATTTTGAGGGATCTTACCTAAGGGCCGCTCTCGTATGATAGAGAAATCAGTACACAATTATTGCCTAACAAGCACCTCTATACGGGAAAAGGTAACAATTTTGCCGAAATATGTTCAATTCTTGATTTTTAGAATGATCCAACTGCCAATATACGTCAAGCCACAAATTTCATTCATCTCTGGGAGCAGTGGACGTTTCGATTTAACTATAGGACAAAAAGCTAATTTAGGGAAAACAGTAAGCAAAACTTTTATTTTTGTCTTGAAAGTTGTTATTTCTGGGTCTTCAAATTCTTCAATAATACTCAAAATTAGCAAGTTGTCTCAAGTATATTTGACCAAGATTCTATTGTCCCTGAATCTAAGGAATTTCTCATTTCTTTTCTCAAATACAACACCTTCTCACAGAACCGCTGGGTCCCCTTCCCACTGGAAGATTTGGCCAAAATACCGTCCCCGGTGGAAAACTGTCCTCCGATTTTTGTCTCCATTGAAAATAATCAAATAAACGTATCCTCACTGCAAAATATTGTGTAATTTCTTCCATCCCCACTGAATTTCCTGACTTGGAAAGCAGAAGAACTGAAATCCACAGCTAAAAGAATATCGGAATATCAATCCTCATTGAGTTTCAGTTCGTTTTTTCTATCCCCACTGGCTAAAAAAAATCTACCGGGTCTGTATCAAATAATACCCCTTCCGTTATGAAACTACATTAGAGGAAGAAATTTTGGCGGGAATTTAATTTGTCGGATGGCCGAAAAAGTTTTTTTAGAGGGAATTTAATTTGGTGGTTAACTTGAAAAATTGGATTTGGCAGGAATTTAATTTGGCGGACGAAGAACATTTTTGTCCAAAAAACATCATTAAAAAAGGAAAAACCTGAAATAGCAAACATTTGGGGGAATAAATAGATCAACTTAAATTTGGCGGGAATTTAATTTGGCGGATGACGAAAAAAATTAAATTTGCCAGGAACTTAATTTTGCGAATTTTGACCAAATCCGCTAAATTTTCTTACCGCCAAAATTTCTTTCTTTAATGTAGAGAGCAAAAATAACTAGGCAACTAAATTCTTTGATAAAACCACCATATCCTTTTTTCAGATCGAACAATGTGTAGCAACGATACAAATGCCACAACAAGTTTTACATTGTAATCTTACACCTTCAGGTGAGTTGTAAACGATTCCTCATTCTCTTATATTAAAATCATTCAGATCAATTCTAAATTACCAACTACATTTTTGAAATGTTTTCTTTTTTTAATTTGATGTATTTTTATAATTTGATGTATTTTTATCAATAACAAAAATACTCGAATATATAAAAAAGTCCGGAAGATCAAAATCCTTAAGAGAACTATAATATATATATCATCCTTCCCTGTAATTTGTAGAGATGGTTTATCTCCTCCTGTTAGCTGTTGTTTCATGTACTTCATTTGAACTTTCGTTTTTTTGTTTACAGTTGGAAATCAATCATTTGACCCAGTGAAAAAGATACTACGTTGGGATGTATGTACTACTTTTTGTGATATTTCTAATACTTGTTACATCTGCGAAAGCTTCTTTTGGAACTCATCTTCAAAATTATATACAGTTGACGCTCTCTAATTCGACGTTCTACTATTCGATAACCTCCCTTGTTCGATGAAATTTAAAGTCCCCGTCAACAAAATACTCGCATAAACGACGCTCTACTATTCGACAAACTGATTTGGACTTATGGTCTGAAAACAAAAAAATAAAAAACCATATTAAAAGTTTTGTTTGAATTTTAAGGTCAAAGAATTAAGTTTTTGAAAGTTTCATGAATCTATACTCTTATATCTCACGTAAATATGTATTTATCTACAGGACTAATGGACATATTTCTGCTTTCTCTTTTTCAGATTGGAAAAATACAAGCACAAAAAACTTTACCGACTCTTAGGGGAAATGTATGTATTTACTATAATGCCAAATTTATTTTACAACAGACTCCTTGATGAATAAGGGTAGCGTGGTAGCGAGGAGGACGGGACCTCCCAAAAATGAACTTTAGAGAGATCAAATTTCAGTGGAAAAGAGACCCTTAGAGAGACATTTTTGAAAAAATTTCTTCAACCTTAGAAAGAAAAATTATCCTAAAAATCTTTAAAATTAGAGAGAAGGTCCTTATCGTCCACATATACTCAGCACCCTAAGTTCCCACTTCCCGGTGTTTAAGTCATTTGAGTTAATTGTTGGTTCCCGGTGTTCAAGTCATTTGAGTTAATTGTTGGTTGAAAATACATGTTTGGTTTTGTATTGGTTTTGTATTAATTTTGACTGAGTATGACTGAGTCCAGGAAAAAATGGCCAAAATCCCACCTTGAATGGGACTTTGTGAACCATGGTTTTTAGCTTCCTATATACCTTTAGTTTATATTTTTTGATGGTTTTCAGGCTGAATAGGTGATAAAAGGTTCGTACCTGCCTTTTAATGGGGGGTCTAGATTTGCTAGTGGGGTAGGGTACTTTAAGGGCTCGAAATACTTGCATTATGATTATGAAACTTTGCACACATCAAGAAAATATGTTCAAAAAAATTATTTGACAGTTTCAATAAAAACTGACCATCGATGTGTATTTTACAGACCAGAATGTCCAAAAATTGTCCAAAAATCAGTTTTTTTTTCAAAAAATCAAACTCAAAAGTTTCTTTAAAAGTACTCTAATACCTTGTCTTAAAGCTATTTTACATCATTACAAGATAGATACCTTAAGGGAAGAAATTTTCGCGAGAAGAAATTTTTGCGGAAGAAATTTTCGCGGAAGAAATTTTCGCGGAATTTAATTTCGCGAATTTGGGCGTAATTCGCGAAATTAAATTCCGCGAAACACACCAAAATTGTTAAATCGCGAAATTAAATTCCGCGAAATTTGATTTTTTTACAAGTTAGATAGGATCTAATGAAAGATATTATTATGAAATATTATTATGAAAAATATGTTATCTTTTTATTTCTATTTTTTTTTCAGATATCATTAGTAACAGGTGCACCGCCACCAGAAGACATGCCAATTATAACGGTAAGAATCGCTAGTTTTGTTATCTTCACTAATTGTTTACTAAGTTTTTACTAACGAGAAACAATTCCAAAAGAAGGTTGGTCGGTGTCGTGAAACTTTTTCCTTGTCGTTAGATTTCAAGGTGCGTTTCCCTGTTACCCATCATCTTTCCAAGTTATCTTGGCTTTTTTGTGATTTTTTTCTCTCGGTATTTTCTCTTATATAGATGCAATTTCGTATTGGTCAATTTGCCATATCTGGAATCAAAGTTAACCGATTGGATGTATATGGAGAGGTTTGCGTCCTAACTTTCTTACTCTTGAGCTAGGTTGGAAGTTTGGTTAAAAAAAGATACTAAAATCATACCAACCTCGTTCCCTGTGTATTACCAGCTTTTTTATGCTTACTGATAGAGCTAGATAATACCCTGGCATTGGCGTCTATCAGTAACGTAAATAAAGCCTGGAATACACGGGGACGAGGTTGAAATCATACATATTTCTCTTGGCCGCGCTCTTTGGAAAGTGTTTTACTTTTTCAGAATGGTAATAATTTTTTTGGGAAATATGCAAGAATGTAGAAGCCTTATAAGAGCAATTTTGTAAAATTGCGAGACTCAAACTTAATTCCTCAGATACTACACTCTTCTTTTATAAGAATTAAATGATTTTTCAGCACTTTGAACCTAAAACTGTTCTCATCCTGTTTTTCTTTTAAGGGCAAAATTCAGATGTTCTAGTCATAAAAATGTCTTAAAATTCAGCCGTTTCAGACCCAGCCAGGATTGTTCTAAAAAAATTGTTCTATTTATTTTGATGACTTAGGGTCTGCAATGCCTTGAAATGTTCTTAACTTCCTAATATTTTGGTCATTGAAGCCTCATCTTCTTATATAGTTTGTTCTTATAAAAAAACGTGTATACCAACCTCTTCCTTTTTCTTTTAGCGCTACAAACCGTTCAAGGGTGTGAAATATGTCACAAAAGCTGGGAAGTTTCAAGTGCGGACTTGATATTTTTAGTCTCTTATTATACATCAATTATGACAATTATGGATTTAGTTTTATAATTAATGGAAGACAAATTAATATGTACATATACACACCATGTGACGCACGCTCAACAACCTGCTGTAACGACCTGAGATATGCTTGAATGAAATCCATATTCGCATGCTGAAATTTCAATATGACTACTTTTAATGATTTCGTTTTCGAAAGATTATTATCAATTCTTGATATTTATGATATTTCTTCTGTTTTTTTGGAACTAAATATCCCATTTTCCGGTGATAGATTTTCAGCATGCAATTGCCCTTTCTCAAGTAAATTGGTCCAAGTAGGATTGCTAGTGCAATAAAAGATCTTTAATGGATTTAGTTGTCTTATTTTCAAAATGAATTTTGTAAAACTTTTTAAATTATTTTTTTGATTATTTGTTTCTTTTTCGTATACCTGATAGTAGCTGGATTCCATAGCAATTTCTTTTTGTTTCTTGATGTTCAGATCTCTTAGTACATGGGCTTGATGGCTCAATATTATTTTATTGTGAAGATGATAGACGAAAGTAAAATGATTTGATTCACATAAAAATTTAGTTCCAAACTTCGTAGGGCTTATAAGTCAAAACTCGCCAGTTCATGTCATACAAACTCTTGAATTTCGGGTCACCCGATTGGCAGTTAGTAGTGCTTTGTTCATCTAAAAAAGAACTTTTTTAACTTTTTCAAATTTTAACTTCTTTTCAAAGAAAGTGTTAAAGCGAATGTTATGGGTTTCAGTCACGCCACCTTGCGTTTTACTCCGCTTAGCCAATAAATTCTTCGGAACGTTTTATATTTTTTCTCGGTTTTAATTTTTATAGATCAATTACAGTACCTAAGTAAATAACGGTATACTATTTTCATTTTTTTCAATCATTACTTAGAAAATCAATTTTTCGAGAGAAAAAAAATGTAATTTCTAATTTAGTGGTAAAATAGAGAGGTCAAAGAAATAAACATTCAACGCATACTTTATTGCCATAAAACCAGATCCTCTTTTCTTGTAAATTTAATGTGATAAATTTTCGCGGGGATTAAATTTCGCGGTTGAGTTGAGCTAGTCCTTGAAATTTTAAGATGTCGCGGGAACTTGATCTTGCAGATGATACCCAAACCCGCGAAATTTAATTGCTGTGAGTTGATTTATCCCATTAAAGTATAAGTTTTGATAGTTTCTCTAATGAAGCAGATGAAGAAAAGAAACTTTTTCGTTTTAAGTGAATATTTTTTCCGAAATTTGCGTTGTTTTTTGCCTTAAAAATCTGAATGAAAGAGGCTTGCAGTGAAACCTGAAAATGGGGAAAGCCCCAAACATCCAGAGGGTTGAAGCGAGTACAGGCAGGTGACGCCCTCTAAATGATGCTTTATTCTTCAATACCATGTTTCCTTATTTGATGAAAAGCCAATTACCCCTTGAAAATCGAATTTAGAGAGCGTCAAAAGTTGTTAGTACAGTTACGGCAGGGGGGGGTACAGAGGCAGGGTACTAACCCATAGGGTCGTAACTTGATTTTTTACTAAAATTTTGTTTACTACCACCCACCCATATTTAGTACCGGGTACTACTTCATTTTTGCTGTAAAAAATAGGGACACCACCCCTAAAATCTTAAATTTTACAGATTAGTCCAAGAGAGGGGTACTATTGTTAGTTTTTCAGACTGAAAATTGACAGATAATTCAAGCAAACTATCAATGATGGAGTCAGAAGCTTTTGTCCTTTGATTTTCATCACACACTTCCTGACCATTTTGGAAGTTTTGTCTTCAAAAAATCAAAAAATTTCTCAAAAGAGTAAAAAAAATTTGTCGATTAAAAAAATTTCAAATCAAAAAAATTAATATTTGAAAAAAGTCAAAATATTACAACAAACTACTTTTTTATTGAAAATAGTATCCTGTACTTGCTTGAAGAGTGAAAAATACACACCCCCACCCCCAAAGTAGTACCGGGTACTAACTTTTTTGCAATGAAAAAATAGACACCACCACCTGGCTATGGGTCAGTACCCTGTGTCTGTACCCCCCCTGGTTACGGCGGAGGATCTGTTCTGCTGCTGATAAGCGTCCTCTCCCGCCGCCTTTTTCCGCCTAATTCTGTAAAGGCGTTTCGCCATTTGCACCAGTATTGGTAAATTTTCTTACTTTAAAATTTGAACGCTGTGTTCATAACAAAGTTATTGCCACTCTAAATGGCCGACGAAGATCAACCAAAATGTAAAAAAGTTTCACACAACGTTTTGAAATAAAGGTATTATATTTATTGATTATGAAAAGCGCCTGATTATTATAGAGCAGAGTCTCCATAACTGGAACACGTATAGGGAACAGAAATATACAAAGCTGCAAAGGTTTTTAAATAAAAGCTAAGCAGGGGGGGGGGGATTTTTTCAATTTGAAGGCCTTGATTGAAAAGTGCCTACACAGTCACAGTCTAGATTTAAACTCCAATATCAGGATTAGAAACTAGGCTAGTCTTGCCTCTTTTATCTTTCCATGTGCAACAATACAATGCACTACAATGCTAATGCTGACAAGCAGTTAGTCACACTAGGAAATCTAGCTTTCAGAAAAAACAACATCAGTCATCTACAGGATGTATTTGCATATAACAAGGATGAGAGTTACCTGAATCAAGTTCGCAAGACAATTAATTAAAACTTGAAAGTTTGAAACAAAATAAAACGTGCAGCAGCCAAAATCAACCAACCAAAATTTGTCATTCAATTCCCGAGACAGCACTTCGATTTTTA
Source organism: Clytia hemisphaerica (assembly GCF_902728285.1). Classification (NCBI taxonomy): domain Eukaryota; kingdom Metazoa; phylum Cnidaria; class Hydrozoa; order Leptothecata; family Clytiidae; genus Clytia; species Clytia hemisphaerica. Next base: position 690,311 of record NW_027104191.1, read on the forward strand.
AGGCCTTGTTTATACGCTAAAGTAGAAATAATTCCGCACATGTAACTGGGTCATTGTTTGGGGTCCGGCAAAATTTCCGGGAAACAGCCTATCCGGTGGTGCGCAGATCTAGGTGGGTTCCGCCTCCCCCGTAGATCTTTTTTTTGGGAAGTTGATCTTCAAATTAGTTTTCAAGGTTGGCTTGGCTCAAATTTTTTCATCTATGGCTCAAATTTTAGGCAATTTCTCAAAGTTTTTGAAAATGTTAATTTCATTAAAAAGCGCCGGGTTATTTTTTCAGGAATCCCTTTAGAAGTTTTGCGGCGCATTTTTTTGCTTGAGAGTCAAGTAAACGATATAGCGCTTTCATAGCATTAATCTTTGATACGCATTTTGGCGGGACGCTAGTGTGACTAACTGACAAGTTGACACAACACATTGACAAGTAATCACCCGCAACAAAAACCAACAAAAGCAAAAGTAGTCTTTTCTACTGATTGCTTCCGTTGTGCTCCTTACCTTAGCCTGGGAATCAAAGCGTTAAACTTTGTTCACAGTCTAGTTTATGAGATTTTTGCTGCTTGTTTAACGCTTGGCGCAGGTACCGTAGAGTCGTTTAATCTCGACATACGTCTTGCAATCTCGACCGACACCGGATCTGTAAAATAATCAAAACAAACCTTGAATGAAATTCTTGGTATCATTCTTATCGAACAAGTTCATCCATCAAACTAGAAGTTCAGTAAACATTGCAATCCTTTCAATTAAAAAGAAAGCCAAATTATAAGCAGTTTTACACAACACACGAAACGCATGCAAACTTCCTCGTAACTTTCTCGTGTCTATCCATCATTAAAATTTTACAACTTTATTACGCTTCAAGTCACGTGATAAAAATAATTCGTGCGCTTAGCCTGGTTTCCTCTTCCTTATATATAAAAACACACGCTCTAGGCGCTAACAGGCCGCACGCCGTGATAGCCAGTATGGCGGTCACATTAAATTCAAAAGGAAACCGGGTTCTTTTTATTATTTTCGGTTCACGGTAAAAATGTCTACTAAAAAATTCCTCGCGTGCAAAATGTTGTGTTGTTGTGATTTAGACATCTTCGTTGAAAGCATGCTAATTAGTTTTTAGCGATTACTACATCGTTAAAGTTTTCTTTTCAAATATAAGTATAAGTAATAACACTTCACATTTCTCATATTATATTAACAATCTGTGACGTGATAGAGAGAGAGAGTACATTTTAGTGATTGATTGATAACTTTGGTATGTATTTGTTTATGTTTGATTTTTTATTTCGAAGACCAGCCTACAGCTATGTCGAGATTGCAAGACGTATGTCGAGATTAAACGACTCTACGGTAACTCGCCTGCAGGGAGATTTTTTCCTGCAATGCAGGTTTGGCCTGATTCACAAGTGTTACGCGTAAGGCGGGCATCACAAATAACTTGTGTTCGCGTCGTCCGTATTTCCTAATTTTCCGACTTTTTTGAGTCGGAAAGTCGGAAAAACGTCGGATTTTTATAAATATAATATAGTCCCAGCTTTATCCCACTTTTAGTGAACCTTCCTATTATACCTTTTGTCCTTCAGAAAAGCCAAAAACATTAGCCTTAATCCTTTGCTTGCAGCTCCTGTCAGTATAGACTTAAACTCGTATATCAAGATTACGGGATTTTGAGTGCGGGCCGATTTTCAGAGGTTTCAGTTTCGATTTCCAGTAAACATCTTAGCAACGAAGTGCTCGCCCATAGTTACGTTGGTTTGTGCAAAATTCCAAACATAGAAACAAATTTTAAACCACTTTATCGAAAAGGAAATAAAAAAACACAACTTTTGTATGTTTCATTTTTTTGCACTTTTATATATAATTCAAGATATTCTGCTTTGTTTATTTCTACAGCAGCAACAGAAATACTCAGAAAGACTTGAGCGCTCAGCTGACACATGCGAGAAGGGGATGTGGATGAGTGATTTTTCGATTGGAATGTGTAATTATATACGCGTGCCGCATGCATGTAGTAATTAATAAAAACTAATTAAGCCAAAATCAAACTGTCGGCAAACATAACGACAAATGTAACGTCAACAAGTTACTGATGCAGTAGGTATAGTGTGGATAGGCCTATCTTTTCACAATGTTTATGGTTTTTTTCTCCAGACATTTAGGTGTTGAATAATTACAAAAATGTTCAAAATGTGAGAAACGATTGTCTTAACGTCACTTTCGTTATCTCATCGTTTTATATCGTGTTTGCATTAAGAAAGTTCTGCTACAAAAAATGGCAATTTGGCAAAATGAATCTGGTACGAATTTTTAACTCTTTCTTGTATGGTGGCCCAAAATGGCCTAATTTAGCCTAATATGTATCATAGGTCCCGGATAAAATTTGTGATAATGGTACAACATATTTAAGAATTTTAAGCCGTTTTGATGTATCATAATACCCCTGTCTCACAGCCCCGGTGGAACAGCGAAGACAAATATTTATAAGGAAATCTCAATGGGGAAAGAAATTATATTGTTTCAAGCGTAAAAAAAGCATTTGGATTGGGATGAATTTCGAGTGGGGATGAGATAAAATTTGATTTCCCAGTGGGGCTGAATTGAGGGTATATTTTTTCCACTGGGAACGAAATTTTGGACGAATTTTCCAGTGGGGCTGGGGTCCAACCGGGTCTGTGGCACAGGAGTGTATAATATTTCGCCTTTTCTCTAACCTCTGAAGTTATTGGCATATCCTCTCTCTCATATACATAATTTACATCGAGTGCGTAAAAAAACTTCACAAAGGTGACTGAACAAAATTCGAAAATTGCCCTGGACCAGTAAAGAGATTGAATCTAGCAATTCCTTTTACGTCGGCACCACCACATTTTGTGTCTTTAAGTCAGAGAGTTGTTGTAATACATTTTTCTGCTCAGAATTTCATGCTCTTTCAGATGGTATCAATCATTTTCGTTTATTTTGACTTTTGAAAATCAGCTATTTCTCTACCCCTTATTTCCCTTGCAGTTTTGCCTATGGCGTCACTATTTTGGTCATAAAAAGTTTTCCCGCCTAATCCGCGTCCTCCCTCTCAAAAATATCTTGTAATATACTCGTTCTTGTGAATAGACTAAAAATGGCTAGGTTGTAGAAAAGATGTCACGGAACCCAAGGCAAAGAATTATGAAATTGTCAATATATTTTATTTTTCAGTTAGAAAAATACCAAAATATCTCACACGGGACCACGGGACGAAACGATGTAAACAATTGAAAGAATACTCAAAGCGATGAAACAACACGAACACCCTCGCGCCATCCGGGAATATTATGCTAATCGCAGCTTAAAAATGAGAAAGTAAGTATGATTATACATCTTGACTTGTTCCACCCACAAACCAAATTCTTGCAAATCTATTAAAGGGTAAACTTCTGTGCTTCAATGCCTCAGAGTGTTTGTGCCCGTACCCCGTTTATTTCTCTGTGCTATAATTTCATTACTTTTACTCCAGGACTGGTAGCTTTTATGTGGCACTGAGACAGGGGTATATTTAGAATAAGAGCCTTTTTAGACTAATTACCCAGGGTACTCATTTTTAACGGACAAGGCAGGCCCAGTGAGAACCCTAGCCATTTGAAAAAATCGTCATCCTCTATGGAAACTTCACTTGTATGTATAAGAGGAGTAATGAATAATCTAGTAATTGAGACTGGATCTTTGTACTATTATCGTGAAATCTAAATCCACTAAATACAGACCTTTGTTATATTGGTTTTTATGTTCTTTTATGTCCTTTTATGTCCCTTTCCTAACGGGCTAATAAACGACTCGGACTTTTTGAGACAGGGACGTTCCCCTCGCACAAATGAAACATGTATAACAACGCTTCCATTTTTTTTTTCAGGACAGACAAATATTATCGTCAAGCTGTGAAGTAAAAATTGATGGTAGTGTTACCCAATTGTAATTTATCGAAAGTGTACGTAAGGTAAAAAAGCTAAAAGAATAAAAGTTTATCTGGCTAAAAATTATAAAAGCCATGGATCATTTTACAATTAGAAATATCTTTGTCTTCTTTTCGTTTTTCTTCTAGCGCCGGACCCGATTTCTAGATAGAGATAAATACAATATATAGAGTCCCTCTAAAAGCACCCCGTGCTTATCACAGTACAGCCCCACTGGAAAATTTAACCAAATTTCATTTCATGGAAAATTAACTTTGATTTAATCTTCATTTGAAATTTAATAGATTTATATCCCCCATTGGGATTTCGATAGAAATTTTTCCCGAATCCCCACTTCCACCGGGGGCTGTGAGACAGGGTGCTCAAAAGTACATATAGCGTAGAAAAAAACTATGACGTATGAAATATGTCATTTATACCTCACAGGGTGAGGTATAAAATTGAATGGGGATTAAACATATTTCTCGTTTTGATGGCAGTATAACTTTGACAGCTCAAAGTATAGTGGAATTTCGTCCGGATCTTGTATTCATGTAATTTCCTCTTCATCACGAAACTAATTGAATTTCCCTCGCTAAAATTAATCCACGCGAATTTTTTGTCAGACGAGTATTCGCTAAAATTTATCCATGCGAAATTTTTTGAAATCGTGATTCGCTAAAATAAATCCAAAAAAAATCACGATTTTCCTGACTCGCCAATATACGCTAAAATTAGTCTCGCTAAAATTTCTACGATTAAAGTATTGTGAACTTTTAACATGCTTTAAATGGAGGTATTCTGACTGCCATTTACCCAAATGATCCTCGTTTTTTAGACAATGAGAAAGTTGTGCTCCAAAACTATCATAAATAAAATAATCGATCAGGACAAAAGAATCTATTTTCTGACTACACTAAAAGAAAATCTGCAATCAATTATCAATAATCAACCAATCCACGATGTAAATAAAAATCCACCACAACGATTTCACACAAGCACATAAATTAAGAAAGACAAACTACGGTATTAAGCATCTATCTACATCTTGATTGATGTGTCGATGTGTCGACAAGGACGACTTCTCAATAACCGGCAAACATTTGTCGTTCACAGAGATTACGTCATACACTCGATGGTCTCTTGAGACAAAACACTGATGAACTTCAATCATATCATTTTCTGTAGCGTTTTCAATCAACGTGTGAAGCGATTTTGTTGTTCGTTCTTAGTTGGTGTCTGAAGAGAGAGAAAAGAGGTTGGTATAGCTTGTCTCTAATCCCGATATAGGAGTTTAGATTTAGACTGCCTGTAGCCAGTAGTGTGACCCCCTGTATTATTCATTTTAATTCTCCCTCGTGGTTTTTCAATTAGAGATACCACTTTTCTCAGCGCCATCTTGAATTTATGTCACTTTCACCTTCTCTAGTCCAATAAGACACGGCGATTTGAGTCACTTGAGTCGTGTCTTATTGGACTAGAGAAAGTGAAAGTGAAATCGCACGATCTAATTGGATGAAAAAATTATTGTGTGAACTGGGGCTGAATATAATTCTCATTTTAAATTCAAGATGGCGGCAAAAAAAGTACGTCTTTTTGCTTTGGAAAAAATGTTGTAAATTCTGGTTGATTTTAAGGTTTTTTCCTCTCTTCTCTCATTTACTTTGATTAATATAGTCTTCTTCAATGTTTTGGGAAGGTAAGTTTATAAAAGTTATTTGTTTTTCGGTGTGACTCTAGCGTAGCTTAGAGAAATATGAATTTGAAGTCAACAATTTTTTCCTACTTAAGAAGTTATTCAAGATTTTATTGGGGAGTGACTTAGGTACCTCGTTGCTAAGATGTTGGCTTGAAATTTAAAATGACACCACTGAAAACAAAAATAAAACCAGCCCGCACTGTAAATCCCGTTATCTTGATATAGGAGTTTTAGTCTATACTGCCTACATCAATTTTTTGTGTAGGTCGATTTGACCAAAGCTCTTGATTTTGAAATGACTTGGGCAGGAAGCGATTGATTCTTTTGATCTCGATATTTTGTAAAGAAGAAATAGACCTTTTGCTCTTTTCATCTGCCATCTTGGGTTATATGCAGATACAATGTTGGCAAATTTGCCATGGTGAGATTTTGTAGGAAAATATGCAAAACCTATGCAAAAAGATAGTACTAATATAAAACTTATCTCTTTCTTCTATGACTAATGTCTTGTAGAAGAAAGATCAATTTTGCTTCTCTTGAAAACCAGAAATAATTATATCCTCTCACCTCTTTAGAACAAAGTACTTCAAAAAACCATGACATTAGACATGAACTCATGCTGAAAAATCAGTAACTCAATTGTGTTTTTTAAATACTGAGTTTATGGAATCGAAAATACTGAAGTCAAGAATTGTGAGTAGAATCTTGTCGGGGTTTCATAGGATTTCTGTGTTTCCATATTTTGTTTTCATCTCTAAGGCCACGTCTTTATACCCAAACTCTCTTACCCATAAAAAAGTAAAGAGGGTTAAAACACAGAATTTAAATGCAGAATGTGAGAGCAGTACACTTTCTTGTAATGTAAATACCATTAATAAGTCTCAAAAACTCAAACTTTCGTTTTCACTCAAGAATATTGGTGAGAATCTGCAGTAATTTTTTACTTGCAGCTATTTCTATTTCTGGAGAAAATCTTAATAATATTGTCACCTTCGACTTCTTACTAGGAACATTTTTCTTCCTAATTAGGAATCAAGTTTTCTAAGAGAAAAGTTGACCAACACCTGTATTCAAACGTAGTTTTTATATGTACAGCCCAAAATGGTTTAAATTTGAAACATTTCTTTTTCCCTGTGAACCATTAGATTGTGTATCCATTTTCCTTTTAGTTTTTGTCACAGCAAAGTGCTATCTATCTATGTAGACATAGATTATAACAGAAAATAAATAAAATTCAGTATATTCAAGATGGAATTATTTGGCAGTCTGAAAAATGCAGTCCTTGGAAACCCTGTGTTGAGAGAATTCACTATCGGCACACAAGTGGCAAGCTTTGGTCCCGGACTTCTTTGGAAAATTTTTGATGGTAAAAAGAAGTCAACAGGACAAGTATGTTTTCTTTATCATCATTTGAACATTCTGGAACATTTAAGAAACTAAAATCGTTATCACTTTGAATAAATAGATAGTGATTTCAGTAGTCAGTTTGCATTTTATTTAAAATTTAGTTTTTGTTTAATCATATGTACTTTACTTTTTTCAGGAAGTATCTGTGTTCATTTTTGAAAAATCTCAAATCGAGAAATATGGTAGGAGAGACAAAGAAGAGATTCTTGACAAAATGAAAAGAGGACCACAGCAGCTCATCAAATTAAGACACCCTCGAATACTAACTGTTCAACACCCTTTAGAAGAATCGAGGTATGAATGATTTTTATTTCACTGTATATTATTAAAAATTTATAGTATTCCTCCAAGTAATTCAAATTTAAATAAAAATTTTAAAATGTTCACATTCATTGTAGGGATTCTTTGGCGTTTGCTACTGAACCATTATTTTCAAGTTTATCAAATGCTTTTGAAAAACATGAAAATTTCCCAAGTGGTATGCCTCCTCATCTGAAGGTAAAGAACTTTTTTTATTTCTTACACTTTTTTGCAACTCTTGTATTTTCACAAGCCATTCGTGTTATGTCGTTTACACCACAGCCCGTATAAAAGAGTATGAAAGTTAAAACAATAAGCTTCCAGACCAGTGTTTTTTATAAGGACTATGTTTACAAAAATTACCACTTTTGGTATAGAGTTTAAGCTCTTAATACTAACGACATTATAGACTATAGGGTATAATTACTTCTCGAGATAAACCAAACTTCATTTTGGACCTCATTATCACATGTAATATATGTTTTTTCAAAAGACTTGAAAACAGTCTTTTACAAAAGACTGTTTTCAATTTTTATACAAAACCAAAGCAAACATTAATTATGTCTGATGACATTGAAGTGTCTTTGCATTTTATCTATTTCGAAAAGAGCATTTTATAATAATTTTGTACATTTTATTCTCAAAGGGACATTTGGTATGACAAAATAAATGTTGTTTTTTTACATTTAGCCAAAATTATCGCATTGCTAAACATTGTTAAATTTTCCATATTTTAGGGCTTTGAAATGTATGCTGTTGAAAAAGTTTATGGATTACTACAGGTTTGTGATCGATTCCAATTGATATTCTTATGTAGGTTAGGTGTTTTATATATGGTCACCACTGCAGGTCATTAAATGGTTTTTATTCTTTTTACCTCATTAAAAATGGTGGTAAGCTAATCTCACCATCGATTTAGGGCCACTTTCATAAGCGAGGGGTAACTATTATAGCCTTCAAACAGCAGAATGTTTTGGTCTGGAATTTCAAATCAAAGCTTGCTTGCTAGAACAGAATGTTAACAAGTGATGTTGTGATTTCTGGTAAGCCCTGATAATTGACGATATCGGCTTTCCGAATTCTCCCCGAATGATTACCCATGATGCATTGTTAGGGTTAGGGTTATCGTCCGTGAATTTTTTTGCGCAATGCATCATGGGTAATCATTCGGGGAGAATTCGGTTAAGCCGATATCGTCTATTGTATCATAGTGTTATGGTTCAGAGGCTATGAAAGTTACCCCTATTGAAAATAAAACTTCTTATCCTAAATTCATCATCATTTTCATCCTAGATTGCAGAGGGTTTATCCTTCTTACACAATGATGCAAATATGAGCGAAGGGAACTTGACACCTGATAATATTATCATCACAAAAGGAGGACAGTGGAAACTGGCTGGCTTTCATTTCTCTCTCTCGAAATCGGTAAATATTTTATGGAAATGTGCTTAAACTGCTTCAATAAATAATGTAATAAATAAACTCTTTAGTAATACCAGATTTATAAAACATTTGATACTCTGAAACAAATTTATATATAACATGTTAGTATTGATAACCGATACCTATGAAATTTATGCTGTCGAGAATAGAATTGACCTTTTATTATGCAAAGCATTTTAACACTATGCTTTGTACTTTTAAACTATATTGGTCTGAAGTCTGAACTATGTCTTAATATTCCACTAACAAGAAGGAAGTAACCCTCCAATGTTACCCAAGAAAATATCCGTATAAATGGTATTTCCTCTTTCTATTTCTTAGAACCCTGGCACACGATCAGAATATACCACCAAAATAGCACCAGTTGCTCGACAAGACCTCAACTATCTTTCACCTGAATGGATTTTCAGTCAAGCGGGTGCTTTAGATTTCGATCTTAGTAAAACAGATATGTTTTCATTTGGTTGTTTGGTCAGTGCAGTGTATAATCAATTGAAGACTCCATTCGATGCTGGTGATAACATCGCAATGTACAAGAAGTGCACTGAACAGGTATATATAACCACCAGGAGTAATAACTACTCTAAAGTCTATTCACGATAAGTGTGCACTCTTTTTTCATTTACCTATAACTTTTGAAGGAATTCTTCAATCTTTATAAATTTGGTATCATTGGAAAGATATTAGTGAGTGGATTAATTTGAAATAAAAAAATCTTTAAACAAATTCTAAAAATGAAGATGAAAATGAAGAAGAAAAAAATGAAGATCTTGTAGAAAGGTGCTATAACTATCATTTTCACTGAAGTGAATCCTTGATTATCGAACATCATCACTGTCAAAAGATTTCTCAAAAATAGTCATTCAGTCAAAAGATATCAAGCAAAGTTATAAGCTGATTGACGTCTAAAAGCGCTGTTTTCTGCTGTTTTCTGCTGTTTTTTGGGGTCACTCACTTAATAACTTTGTATCATAACTTTATATTGAATAAATATTTTAGTGAAATTTCTTCACAGTGATGATCTCCTAAGATCAAAGAATCTCTCCAGTGAAAATGAAAGTTATAGCACTTCCCTACAAGATCTTCATTTTTTTCTTTTTCATTTTCACCTTCGTTTTTAGAATTTTTTCAAAGACTTTTTTATTTCAAATTGTTCCACTCACAAATATCTCTCCAACGATACCAAATTTACAAAGATTGAAGAATTCCTTCAAAAGTTATAGGTAAAAGAAAAAAGAGTGCACACTTATCGTGAACAGACTTTAGGTTCCAAATAAACGGGGGATGTTCGAATAAACGGGGGGTTGGAAAACTTTCGAGATTGTAATAAACAGGGGGGCCTGATTGCCGGGGGTTAGAAATTGTACTTCTGAAAACCCTAAAATAAGGTAAATATAGGGCAAAATAAGGGACCTTCCCTTTGACAGCTGAAAATATTCTCAAAAATTCGTCCGGTCCGGGGAGGGGGTGGTTGGCAAACTTTCGAAAAATTAACAAGCGGGGGTGGGGGGCGTTTATTTGAAACCTAAGAGTAATTTTCTTGTTTTATTTTATTATTACCTTTTGCTTGAATAAATCTTTCGAATGTCAAATGAAACGGTAAGTGTTGAAAAAAAACTCTTAATAACCCCCTCTAAATCACTCATTCAACTTTCTATAACCTATTCCAATATACTTTAGACGTAAATACTTTTGCGAGCAGAAGCTTTTTGCGATTTTTGTGAATTTTGGCCCTTTTTATGAAAGTTAATGTCTCAGAAAATTCTTGAAAGGGCCATTCGGGAAAGTTTATGCTTGCGAAAAATTATTGACTAAATAGAAAATCTGTAAAAATTCTAACATTAAATAAAATGTAAGAGTCATGACACTTTTTGTCCTATTTAAGCTTCATAAGTCAAAAGATGAGAGTTTCAATCCAATTCAGGAAGTATTTGTCCCTCTAAGCGATTTTTTCTACTTCGTGAAAGTTTCTGCTCGTGAAAGTCTGTACACCTAAAGTGCGTGTACATAGTTGAAATATGTTGATTCGATAGCTTTAAAAGTTATTTTTTATGGATTATTAACCGAAAAGCCGGTCTCTCTGAGGAAATATTGACCGAGGGCACGTGTGCCCGAGGTCAATATTTTCCAGAGAGACAGGCTTACTGAGGTTAATAGTCCATTTATAGCCATGCAAAAAAAAGTAATAATAAAGTAATAAAAGTAATTAACAAGTGTATTCTATTGTTCTACATCGTAAAAATTAACATTCTAAAGAAGTCAATTTCATAACTGGTCACTATGGGGAAATATTAAACGGCCACGTGACATCAATTATCCAATCAGTTTTCTCAAAAATGATTGACAGTTGTATTGCAGGGCTATAATCATATAAACTGACTTACACTTTCAGTTGAGTCGCCTTGGAAGTGATTATTTGAAGAACGTTCCATTGGCTGTCCGAGATCACGTGAGCTTATTACTGAATGCATCCGGTGACGTCAGACCTGACGCGGGATCGACACTAACAGTGAGTGTTTGTTACATGACATGATACGATGTCAACTTGCTGAGTTAGAGTTGAAAACCTCTCAGTGAAATTTCTCATCTCATGTTCTATTCTATTTTATAGAAATCAAAATATTAAACCAGATTAAACTACTGTCTCACTATCTTTGTATAAATGAGATCCTCCTTTCGACTAAGACCAAATAGAATCGACGTTTTACGCGCAGCCAAAGTAATCCAGGACTTTTAGACAGTCTTTCGATTGTTTTCATGAGGTCCACGGCCAGTTAGCTTGGCTAGTGAACTGAACGGAACACTAGAAGAAGCGGTTGGAACCCCTGGCTTGTAACGTTGACGCCTTTGGCCACTTGACCATCGCTCCAAATAAAAGATCTTCAAATGAAAGTATATGATGATTGAATATAATTACTCTTGACCTCACATAACTTATTGCTTTCTGACGTATTTGTTATTCTGTTCTCAGCACCCGTTCTTTGATGACGTAGCAGCAATGACGTTGAAATATTTGGATTCTTTGGTTCAACGTGATGACGTCACTAAATCGCAATTCTTCAAAAACCTACACCATGTTCTTGATAAACTTCCTCTGGTAAATTCTCATGTCTTTCAATTTTTAGATTATCTTCTAGGGAAATAATTTAGGAAATGTTTAAGGGCTACTTAGACTACACAATATTCGACAATATGGTTTGCGGACCGTATTGTACGAAGTAAACAACTGGTACTCTATTATAAAAAGGAATTTTCTTTATGTAAACAATCCCCCTTTATTGTTGGAATATTGCAAATCGAGCTGACAATATATTGCGCACACCTTTTCAATATATTGTCGACATTCAGCAATATATCATCAATATATTGCCTGACAATATATTGTGTAGTGTATGTAGCCCTTTAGACTAAGACTAGTTTTCATCTCAAATATTATTAAGAATAAGGAAAATTCACAATTCGCTCAAAAAATTCACTGTTTTTTAGGGTTCTTGTTGCGTTCGATTTTGAGATCATCTTCTAGGGAAGTAATATAGGAAATAATTAAAACTACTAAGACTAGTTTTCATCCTAAATATTATTAAGGATAAGGGAAATTCACCATTCGCTCAAAACATTCGTCAAAATTAGTTCCCACTAAAATGAGTTTTAGTTAGTTGAAACCTTGCTACCTTAAAAGGAACGGTTTTTGGCGGGGTTTTATCATATATTTCTCGCTCTTCGTGTTACGTGCTGCTCCGATGGCAGGAAAATTTCTGTCACTATTTCTTTTTATTTTAGCGTGTGCTTCACCAGCGAGTGTTACCTCCGTTATTCTTGGAGTTCCCAAACCACATGATGTTACCATTTGTATTACCCAACGTTTTTGCGGTGGCAGAAAAGTCAAGTAAAGACGAATATATGAACATCATTTTCCCAGAGTTGAAGAAAGTATTCAGTGTGGTCAAACCTATACAGGTAGCCAGTTTTAAAAAAAGGCTTCTACTCTATTCGTAATAGACCTTTTCATAAATTACGTCACGAACATCACTTGCCTCGTTTTGAAATTATTGCCATGGTGATTAACTTCTAGCGGATTTAATTAAAACTACTTCCAATTCACAAAAGAATCATTTAACGTCTCAAGGGACACAGTCACCATAGTAATTGTTTAAATACGAGGCAAGTGATGTTCGTGACGTAATTTATGAAAAGTTCTATCCCATCAAGAAAAGGTTGGATTGAGCTTCCCAGGAGAGGATCGATTCTTAATTTGGAAAAGTTTTCTTGTTGCATTAGCTAAGCAATGTCTGTAAAATATTTTTCAAATCTAGCGTTGAGGATTAAAAGTCTTCCACCCTTAAAATTTCGAGAAAATAAATCAGCAAAATATTGAAAATCTAGGTTAATTTGTCGATTAGAGAGTTTCCGGAATCACAACAAGAACGGCGACGGCGACTTGAACCCTTTGAAACGATCTTTTTTCTGTCTGAAATAAAAAATTTTTCTTTGATCACTGTACAGGTGTTGTTGATCTTCATGCAAAAGATGGAATTGATGTTGAAACTGACGGACAAAGACAATGTGAAGAATCACGTCCTGCCATTGGTTCATAAAGCTTTCGAATCGAACAATGATCAGATACAGGTATTTTGTTTATTTTGATACTTACTGTAGGTTTGATTTTTTTTTTTAATTTTTGGCTGAATATCTTTTAGAGGGCTGACGCTTTCGACACCAATTTTTGAATTTTTTTTTCGTACATGGTGGGAAGTATCATCGATGGTCGGAAGTATCTCATCTCGACGGTCGGAAGTAGCGTCGCCGGTCGGAAGTATCTTAAACTTTGAAAATCTAGTTTTCGACGGTCGGAAGTATCAATAATGAAATTTTGCAGAATCAGCAAAATCTTGAAAACAATAACAAACAAGATGGCGGCTTCATGCAGTGATGTGCTGAGTGAAATACGTGGGCAATTTAACTCAACTTCCAATACGGAGGAACTTGTAGCAGCTGTGAATGAACATATTCAAATAAAGAAGAAAACCATTGATGTGAAAGGAAATCCTTTGAAGTTTAAAGCAAGAATTGAATGTTTTTTAGAAACAGACGAAGATGTGGCAAACTTCATCAAGCTTTACAATACTGACACAAAGCAAACCCTAAGAACACTTACTCCTCGCACTCCAGGGAAAGGCAGCCCTTATAAAAAGATACTCTATTACCGTTGTCAACACCGAACGCGCAACCAATCAACAATGAATATTTCAGAACTTTCTCAGAAGAAAGTTGGAAGAAGGGTTCAAAATACAAACTGTCCATTCAACCTGAGTGTCAGCCTCTTGAAAAGTTTTGATCAAAATGAACCATCATCCATAATCGACATTGAACATAACCATAACCACAGTGTATCATGTCTGCAATCCTTGACTTTTAGAGATATTTCTGAAGAAACAGCGGGAAAAGTGAAACAACTATTCGAGAGAGGACTAACACCAGGTCTTGCGTATAGAGAACTGATACAGGATATAAAAGTTAAATCTCGTGATGATTTAGAGTTTCATACCAATATGGCTGACAGATCGCAAATGCCAAGGAGAAATGACTTTAACAATTTGTATACGCAATTTCACCGTGAAAAGTTTGGTACTGAGGACATTGAAGCCATTATATATATGCTTTAATTTTCATTTGACAATGAAAGGAAGAATATCATAGTTTGCAGAGAGGTCTGTACCATTCTCTATAAAATTTATCCCCCCCCCCCCCTTATTAAATGACAATTTAATTTTGAGAATCCCCGATGGCTCTTTCGAGTGTTAAAACAATGTTTCGAATTCCCATTTATTAAAAACACACAATAAGCTTTTTAATACCCTTTTGTCGAATCAAGCTGCAAACATATAAGATCGATGTCTATCCGATACCGGATATTTCAACTAAATTTTTGAATTTAAGATAATAAAATTTGAGTGAGTATATAAATCTCGACTAAAGGTTTTCTTTTTCGCAAGAAACTTTTCATTCTTTTATTCCTTTACAGAACGAATTTCATGTTTCGGAAATGAAAATCCGGATTACCTGATCAAGCTCCAAAAGTTTAATGCGGAAGATAATACTCCATTAATATTATGTTTAATATCACCACTAATGCAACGTGTCCATGAAAAGGTAAAAAAGGGAGATAATTATGTGTATTTGTTTATATCATTAACCCAGTTGCATAGATTTAGCTGTGGTTTATTGCACGAAGCTCAATGCTAACCTAATTCTACTAGCTCGGGGAGGGGGGCTGGAATTTACAACGCTGCTGTTGTAAGAAATCGGACCCTTACAGTGCAGGAAAAATTTGGCTAAAAATCGACCCTTACAGTGCAATTTTTCTACTTTTTTTGCCCTTTTTGCAAAATTTTTCGATTTTCTCAAATTATACCTTTTAACAAAAGCTGCAGTCTCATTTAGTTGCATGTTGTTTCGTTAGGTGAAATCAAACTCTCTATTTTTTTAAGGTTCCAACTGCGAAAGAATTGGTTTTCTTAGACTCGACTTCTAACACCGAAGAATACAATTTACGTGTTTTCCTGCTTGTAACACATACCCCAATCGGAGCCTTACCTCTTGGAATCTTCATCACCAGCGATGAGACCACTGATACGTTATGCCAGGCACCAGGGGGGGGCAAGCAGTTAGTACACGACACCCATGACACTTAGTACCGTGGTGGGTCCATTTTTCAAATTTGCGAAATGCAGTAAGTACATCTGTGTATTAACTGCCAAAAGGGGTGGTGTATATTTTCAAATTTGCAAATACAGTTAGTACACCTTTGTACTAACTGCCAAAAGGGGTGGTGTATACAGAATTTTGGAAGTAAAAAGGTGTAATAACTGTTTTCAAAACTGAGAATTTTAAACTATAGTTTTTCTCAGATTTTTACTGTTATCAGTTTATGACAGGATTATGATTCTTTCTTTTTTAAGGATCTTCTTTCTAGGACAGTCAGGAATACCTTTTAACAGCTTGACACATGACATCACACTTCCAGGAACTCTTAGAACTCTTAGAAATAATTCAAAATAAAACATTCAAATTCAGTTAACAATGGTAAAAAAGTACATTCGAATTTGAAAATTTCGAACTTTCAAACGTTTTTTATTTTGTTTTGGTAATCCGATCATCCGATCCATAATCGGGAAAAACAGATTATATAAATACTTTTATCAAGCTGGGGGAACTTTGCTTTCAGGGGGGACCTAAATTTGGCGGGGGGCCTAGAACCCTAGTCGGAACCATGAAAAAGGATAAAAAAGATACTCAAAAATTTCCTAGTCCCAGCTAGTCCTTGTAAATTCGTACTCATTCTCATCATTGACCTCCATTATTTGTTATATTTTCATTTGTTTGAAAGTAGTTAGTGGTAAAAACAGGTAAAAACACACCTCATAAAACCTCTCTGGAGTGTGAAATTCACCATTTTTGGGGGTGGTATATATATTGAGCAAGGTCAAAAACAGTTAGTACACGGTGTACTAAGTGACAGGGGGTGGTGGTGGGGTACAGATTTTTCCAAAAATCAGTTAGTACACATAGTGTTCTGTACTAACTGCTTGCCCCCCCCCTGCAGGCACTGGAATTGTATACCTCTCTGTTGTCATCTCATTCTTTTGGTGGAAATGGCAAAAAGGGTCCAGACATTGTTATGACAGATAACTGCTCTGAGCTTAGAGATGCGTTATCCCACGTGTGGCCTAACTCAATTTTATTATTCTGCACTTTCCACATCTTGCAGCAGGTCTGGAGATGGTTATTTGAAAAGAACCATTCCATTAAATCAGAGGACCGACCTAATATCATGGTAGAATTCAAAAAGCTTATGTACGAACGAAATGAAACTGAGTTTAGCGACTTGTTTGATGAATTGTTGAGTAATGAGATTATTTACAAGTACCCTAATTTGATATCCTATTTGAACAGTTTACGGGAAGTGCGTGAAAACTGGGCCCATTGTTACCGGACTCATCTAAGAATACGAGGAAACAACACCAACAACCCTGTCGAGGCACAGTTTTTAACCCTCAAAGACACCATTCTTAAAAGGACAAAGGAAGTAAACATTAATGGTTTATTTGATAAGCTGACTGGTGCTTTCAATGACCATTACAAAGTTAAACTCCTGAATGTTGCATCTGGAAATTTCGATGGTGTTTACACTCAAAGATTCGCAGGAAAGAAAACCCAACCTAATCCAGATAGAATTCCCTTCTTATTGTCTCAAGTAAAAGAAATACCGGGTGACCCACGAAAAAGTTCGGACGTTTCCTGACGTCTTGAGGCCAAACAAATGTCCGAAAGTGCTTGGAGTTTTGATATTTAGAAAGTAGATATCCTAACTTAAAATTTGAGTCATCACTTTTTAAATTTGACCAACTTGTTCTCTACTTATGAGCTTTTAAAGTCAAAGTTCACTTTTCGAAAAGTGTAAAAAACACGTAAAAAAGAGGTATTAAATTCATGCAATCAATTAGAAAATCACTTACAAATTGACTCATTTAACGAGTTTTATGTCATTAATAATTAATAAAAACACCTTTGAAAGTAATCTTTGTTTAAAACAAGACTAGTTTTTATAAAAATTGGCGCTTTCATAGAATTTTTTCAAAAACTGTATATCAAAAACTTCTAAAAATACCAAATTTGATACCCCTTTTTTACGTGTTTTTTACACTTTCCGTAAAGTAAATTTTGACTTTAAAAGCTCATAAACAGAGAACAAGTTGGTCAAATTTAAAAAGTGATAGCTCAAATTTTAAGTTAGGATATCTACTTTCTAAATATCAAAACTCCAAGCACTTTGGGACATTTGTTCGGCCTCAAGACGTTGGGAAACGTCTGAACTTTTTCGTGGGTCACCCGGTAGATGGATCAAAAATCTTTACTTGTCCAAGCTTCACTGATGATTCTAAAACCTATAACATTGATATGGAAATAGGTATATGTAGCTGTGAAGTTGGATTCAATGGTAAAGTTTGCAAGCACCAGTACTTTCTGTGGGCAAATAACATCGCGAAGAGTCCAAGTTTTATTCCATATACATCTTCATCTCAAAGAAAAGCATACGCTTATATCGCTATTGGTGAGAGCCTTCCCGATAGTTACTACGAAGGAATCCATGCTGAAACTGGTTGTGATGTTGTAAATCTATCCTGCAATTACGAATTCCAAAGTCCAAGTACAGATCAAGGCTCAGATGAACAGAAAAAAAAAAGTAAACTTATCAGACGCTCTATTGAAGTTGTAACGCCAGGGGAGTGTAAAGGTGCTCTGGAAGACACCTTGAAATACCTAATCGAGAAAGTAGAATGTCGTTCTCATGATATCAATTTTCTCAATGGGGTGGTCAAATTCTGCGATAACGTAAAGAAATATCCTACATCAAAATTGTCGAGCGCCCTCCATACGTTCGGTAAGGGGTACTGCTTAAGTTCAAAAGGAAGTACTAACACCCAGCAGACTGCAAAGGCTCTTCTAACAAAAGCAAGACGGGGGAAAATCTTTGTCCAGCCAGAAGCCGTAAAGAGAAGAAACACCGCCTCAGGAAGCAGCCGTAATAGTCTTGTGAAAGGAATGACAAAGAAAAATAATCCGTTTGCTAATGAAAAGAAATCTGGAACCAAAAGGCCTCATTATTTTGCTAAGAATGTACGAGATAATGTTCCTGTTCCTAAAAAGGCTGGTCGCTCAATGAATACAAAAACTAGCACCAAAACGAAAAAGAGAAAAACTGAAACTTCTCGTGATTGACAATGTTATGTACCATGTTTTCTTTTTTGACTAAGTAGCTTTATAAATATCCTATAATATAATGTACATGTTTTTTCTTCTTCTTTTAAACGAACAACATACAATGTGCTCAGAAAAAAAATCAGAACAAAATTCGTACGTGAAAAATCTGCTGATATAAAATAAAATTCATTAAAGTTCGTTGATAAGAGCATAAGAGATATCAGTGAATTTGATACGAGAATTTCATATGATTTTTTTACGAGTGCACTGCATGAAGAAAGATATTTTAGCATACACTAAATAAAAATCTGAATAAAATATCAACATAAGATATCAACATAAAAATGTTTCTATTGCATGTTTTAATGGATGTTCTTCTGATGGCGGACTAAATTTCCTTTAGTTACAAAACGCTTTCCACACAGGGTACATTCAAACGATTTTTCTCCGTGACTACGAACATGTCTTTCGAGAGATTGACTCAACCCAAATTCTTTTCCACAGGTTCCACAAGCATATTTCTTCTCGTGGGTTTGGACATGTTTTTTCAACAAGATTTTATCTCCAAAAGTTTTCTCACATCCAGGATGGTGACAAACTAAAGAACCACAAGAGCGAGAGTGATAGCGTAAATATTTGCTTTGTGTAAATTCTTTGCCGCATTTGCTACATTTGTGAATTCTGATACCACATTCTTCGTCTTCACGCTCAAGCTGGGCTTTCCTGTTCCATTCCTAGTGAAAAACGTACTTATTAAATAAATATTTAAATATTAAATAGATATTTATTTATATTATCCCAATAGCCTTATCTGGTTAAAATTTCACGATCGTAGCAATTATAGATTTTGATATCTCCAGGGGGTCTAGGGGGTCTAGGGGGATGCTTCCCCTATTAAAACAAGATGCAAGGGTTAAGAATTTAGCAAATCTTAGCCTCCTTATGCTTATAAGCGTTATACTTATCAAAAAGAAAACCATGAAATGATTTGATTTAATTCATAATTCTATTAATAGTGATTACTTTTCGATTCTCTGATCCAAGAGCTCTCCATTTGGCTGACGCGATTTTACTCATCTCGTTGAGAAGTGGTGTTTTCTGTTTACTCTCTTCTGACTCTTTAATAATAAGGGGCTAAAAATAGAAAAAAAAATGTGAAATTAAATTCCCTATTTCAAGCAATTTTAGAACATGTTAATAAGATATAAATTTTTTTCCTATTTAAATTTATGATCGATTCCAGATTGCAAGAGGTTCTGAATCATCCCAATCAAGTATCAAGTTTGTAAGATTGGGCTCTTCCAGAAAAAAAACCGTTCATTGAAGGGGGGGGGGGGGGGGGGTGTAGGGTCAGATTGACCCCCTGGACACAAAATTTACCCCTAGACATTAAATTCACCCCATGGATATGGCAGTTTTTCAGGACATTTTCACCCCTGGACAATTATCTTCCACCCCCCCCCCCCCCCCCCCCCCCCAATGATGAACGGTTCTTCCTGGAAGAGCCCATTGATGAAAAAACATTATAATTTTGCAAAAGAGAAATATAAAAAACATTACACAAATATGCTGATAGAACAACGTGAAACCATTGAATTTATGTGACATATATTCTAAAAGAGGAAATAATGAAAGTTATATAGACAATAATGAAAAAGCACCCCCTATTATAGCTTTTGAAAATCATCAAAAACATAAATAAATGAAGTTAAATGATCCTTAAACTAAATTTAAGTTACCTGATTTTTTTTCATCCTCGTCAGTTTCTGTAAGTATAATTTCTTCTTCCGTTTCAGAAGTAATGTCATCTAAAAAAACAAAGAGAGCGCTGTTTTTATTTTATAATTTTTTATTCAAATATCACATGTGTGTGCATTTACAATATAAACACATTTTTATTTTATCAAACGTTTGATAGGAAAAAAAATATTGTCTGTTACCTTGCGCATTAGCCAATGAATCCATTTATATAATAGCTTTCCTTTACTTCCTCTCGATTAGGTTTTCTCTCTCGATACTCAAGCTACCATTTTATAAAAAATTAAAAAGATTTCGCGCGTAAATAGCCTTTGTGCTTGTCATACAGGCTAATTCGACTTTGATACTTCCGACCGTCGAGCGAAGATACTTCCGACCGTCGAAAACTAGATTTTCAAAGTTTAAGATACTTCCGACCGGCGACGCTACTTCCGACCGTCGAGATGAGATACTTCCGACCATCGATGATACTTCCCACCATGTACGAAAAAAAAATTCGCGTCGGCGCTGTCCAAAATATTTTTTGCAAATTTTTTACCAGTCATATCTACTGACTTCTGACAACTATGCTCAGTTTTAATAAAATGAAGTAAAGTAGGCCACCTTTTGTGAATTAGAATAAAATTAGATAAAAAGAAAATCAGCTAAATGTTCTCAATTTCTGAGATTACCATAGATGACTAAATCCAATAAACTGATCACCCACATTGAGTATTGCGTAATTAAGTTTCTCTAATCAAGAGATCCTTGGTTGGCCGGGACAAAGAAACTTTCTGCAGGGTTAATACTTCTTACCAAAGACATCACCAGACTATAAAGGCAGGTTTTAGGGGTTTTAAAGTGGCAAGCATTGGGACGTTGCCTGGATAATCTGAAGATTAGCATATAATAAAACCATTCTTCTCTTTTCTCTAGGAATTGGTATTGACTATTATTCCAGGCTTTGTTCACATGATCGATTACTCGAGCCTCAAAAACCAAATCATACCACGATTGAGAGGATTAATCACCAGAACAAACTCACTAAGGGTACGGATATGTGTTCTTCGCGTGTGTTGCACCCATATATTTATAAACCGTGCTTTTGCTGAAAAGTGTGCCGAGGTTAGGTAGGAAATCCTACCTAAGTCAAAGTCACGTGACATTACAATATAATTTCAGCGCTTGACCAATCAGAAATTTCGCGGGTTTTCGAAAACAATAGCAGCAATATTTTTTGCGATATTCACTTTTTTGCTTGGAAGAGCTTAAAGCACTCCATCTAGCCCTTCGTTGTACCCGTGTTTTTATTACTTAATCATTTACATTTTGAAATCCTTGGAGCAATAAAGCTATGGAATATAGTTACACCAAAATTCGTAAGAAAGTTTTGTACGAAATCTCTCCGCGTCTTGTAAAATGGACCTTGTGGCTTTTGCAAACTCAGCGCAAGCAAGTGGACTTTGATCCTGGTTTAAAAGACCAGGCGATAGACCAGAAACAGTTGGGCAGTATTTACTATTTAAATAACAGGATGGGAAAAGGCATTTTTTCGTTCATAACGACAGTGAAATAGGGTTGTATAACGTTTTTTTAAGGAAATTGGTAAAACAGTAGCGCTTTAAGCAAAATCGTCAAAATATTCCTGCAATGAATATGCTTAATAGAAACACATCTTATCTCTGCTTATTCGGAACTTGCAAGAGTTACCTTACACTGCAAATAGAAATTGAATATTTTACCATTTTCTTGGAATCTTCAGGTGTTGTAAGAAAAATATCACTCGGAAAAAAATGATGATGTAGCAATTTTCTCACGATTCACTATCTCCTTTGTGGACCTACCCCGGTGGAGGATTTTTTGCAGAAAGATGTGTAACCGTAAACCCTCGAATGTGATGGAGCCCGATTTTCGAAAAAAAAAAATTTTTTGGGTAAATTTGGTATCATAGGTAAAAGATGGCTCAAGCAGATTTTTGGAAAAATATTTTGTTGGCTCAAAAAACGCATGTTTATCTATAAGAATCACTATTAATCACTATACTAATTCTCGAGATTGGCTCTTTCATTCTTTATGATTTTTTGCACAAAGATGCATAACTATAAACCCTCGAATGTGACGGAGCCCGATTTTCGAAAAAAAAAATGTTTTTGGGCAAATTTGGGCCAAATAAAAGAAATTGGATCTTAAATTTTTTTCTGATTTTTTGCATGAAAGTAGGTTAAAAAATGGCTCAAGCAGATTTTTGTAATAAAAGAATTTTTCAGCTCAAAAAACGCATCTTTATCTATAAGAATCACTATTAATATGTATGCACATCAATGTTCTTTGCCAAATTACTAAATTTTTTGATGAGATAGATATTGTTTTTTTTGCTCACGTTTTCTTCAATATGAAAGAATATTTCAAGAGCATGAAATTTTGGTTTCCACACGTTTTTCATAAGAAACAAACGACCAATTTTAATAGATTGTCACTATTTGTGTTCTGAATGATTGTTTAATGGTCACGCTCACGTAGATATCAATTATATATGTGTTAAATGCATAACCGGGTAGGTCCATAAAAGTATCACTTGTCATTCTATTCATTAGATCCGTGTGAATGCGTTAGTTTGTGTTGGCAAATTAGTCGATCAAATGGACAAATTTCTATTGGTGGATGAAATCTTTCCAATGTTCCAGAAAATTCCTTCAAGAGAGCCTGCTGTTCTTATGGCAATGCTGGGTAAAGGAAGATTTGAATTTGGAACTTATTGAAGTGATGGATAGTTTTTTTTGCTTTTGGAGGCCAAGTTTTTAGAACTAATTTTCGTCAACCCCCTGGTACGAATTTCGGTCTATTCATCCAGATATCTCCTGAACTTACACTGACCACGGCCCCCTGGCTCCACCCAAAACACACGAATCAAAAAATAAATCGAAAGCGACAAATATATCTTACCCTAAGCGAATACTTATTTTGCCGAGACAGCAATTCTTCTAATTTTGGCGAAGGACATAGTAAATTGGTTCTTTTTTGTCTAAAAATGAGTGTTTTTGACCAAAATTAGGGTCATTTCCAAAGATCATGAAAACAAATTTTTCGCCAGAACTAATTTTGGGCAAATTAGAAAAAATAACTCTCACAAAAATAAGTTCGCTATAAGGTCATTGGAATCGAGAAACGTGTGTTATGGAGTGAAAGTATTAATGGTATGAAAGGCCTTCATCGAATATTTGATTCAAAAACTTTAGGAGCCAGGGACTTTTCTAAGCACTTTGAGCTGGGGCCGTTTTTGTAAGCTCAGATTGAGTCTTTAATATGCCTGAAAGGGAACTTGCTCAACAAAGCTGTATATTGATGAATCTTTTTTTTTGTAAACAAATCTTAGATTGGCCAGTATACGGACATAAAAAAGTGCTTAGAAAAATCCCTGAAGAAAAAATCAAACTTTTTAATATTTTTCAGGTATCTACAAACAGACATTGGTTCAATCAAAGATTAGTTTAGAAAAAGATTATTTAGCAACGAGAGTGCTACCTTTTCTCATTCCATTATCCATCGAACCTACACTGAATGCATCACAGGTAAAATGAACATTTTCAGTTTTTATTCTGTTATGGATTTCCTGCATATTTTTTTATCTTTTTCATGCTTACTAACCACTGACCTTTATTATATCCCCGGACCAAGCTATATCCGCCATCTTTGATCTGGATTTTTTTTTTTACCATTGCAATGTCTTCTGACATTACATCACAGACCCAATAGCTTATTGTTTGTAAGTGACCTAAAATCAGTCAATGCATCACTTTCAACCAATCAGCTGTTGGGTCCGTGGAAGCAATATTAGTGCATATCATAAATAGCTAGTTATAATAGTTGACCTTATTAGAAATTTGAAATGAAAACTGCGTCTCCGAGTGGATATTGTTGATATTTTGAAATTCGAAACGGGAATAACTCAGCAATGAGGATGCAGCAACTTTCTTTAAAAGATTCAAAATTTCGAGGCCCACTTTGGTTTCTTTTCGCAAATGGGGGAGGGGGTTCACGTGCGTATCGCTACTTCCAGTGTTAAAAGTTCTTCCATCTCAGCAAAGTACTTTAATGGGATAAACTTTCGCGGGGATTAAATTTCGCGGTTGGGCCTACCCGCGAAATTCAAAAATTTCGCGGTGACTTAATTTCGCGGGTGGCACTATTAGGTGGCAATATTTTTCACGATTTTGTGACTTTTGCTGTCAAATCATGCATTTTGGTTGTTGAAATAGACATTACTAGCCAGTAAACATTCAAATAGTATTTGTTTGACATATTTTGAGTTTTGTTTAGAAATATTTCGCGGATGAGAGGCTTCCACATTTACATTGGGACTTAATTTCGTGGATTTTCGCGGATGACACCCAAATCCGCAAAATCCGCGAAATTTAATCCCCGCGAAAGTTTATCCCATTAAAGTAAATGAGGAGGCGTTTTCGTCTCAAATTCTGCACAATTCATCAAAATCTCAAGAATATGTGTTAGTTTCCGTCTCAAACTAAAAACCTTGTTTTGACCAATGCAGTTTGTAAAGATTTCTTACGTTTTTTTTTTTAGTTCAACAATTTCATGTCGGTAATCCGACAAATGTTTGACCGTGTAGAACAAGAACACAGAACAAAATTGGAACAGTTACAGAAGTTACAGGACGAACAAAAGTATGCTCTTGTTTAGACGGCCCACTTTTCACCCTGCCTACCTGCCCTCTTTTAATGTCAAGCTAACAACCATCTGTCCACTTTGACAACTACGCAAGACAGGAAGTCGACTGTCTAAACTATAGCTAATGAGCTTTCATATATATTTTTAAATATCTCTTATGAGTCGATATTATCAGAGAACTGATTTGATATCAGCTGGTATTGGTATGGGAAGAGGAAGGAGAGGTGCGGTCATGTTAAAAAGTACTTTTACAACAAAATGAACTGTTTTTTGGTTGTTTTTTCATCTGATAGATCCTCGCTTGATTTCGTACGAGCAGCTACCAAAGAAGAAGACTCCACAAAATCGGCAGATGAAAATATGATGCATAAAGTTAACGATCTTGTCATTGGTACATCTTCTAACTGTAAGTTGTGTGTATTTTAAGGAACACTAAGTGCTTTCTCTCTCTCTCTCTGCATAAAGAATTGATTATTCCAGTAACAAGACTTTACCTTCCCCATGTTAAAGAGGGGGACCCTGAAAAAATGTATGGAATTTTCCCTCGGGAACCCCCCCCCCCCCCTGCAAAATCTACACACAAGAAATGCCCCTTAAATTTATCCCTTAAACTTGGCCGAAATGGGATTACTAGACTCCTAGTTTTTCTCAAATGTTTGATCTTTATATTGATATTGAATACCCTAAGACTTTCAAACGTCAGCGTACATTTATTTATTTACTTCCCGATTTCCGTCAAACCGTCTGAAACAGAACCCGAATTCCGCCACGTAAAATTCCTTCAAATTGAAGGTTTTTTGTAAAAAAAAATCGTAAATATTGAATATTTTTTGCCTATTTCCAAATTCCGCGAAACATATTGCTAAATTCCGTTTTCCATACGAAAATTACCCAATTTTCCGTCCACGATAAAGGATCCAAATTTTCGACGAATTTAGCATATTGTGCAAACTCGGTAAGAAAGACGATATTGAAGATTTGAATTGATCCGAGTATCAACTTTCGCGATTTCGTTATTTGCGGAATCATCTTCTCGGGAAAAAGGAGATTTTCAAACGCAAACAACCATTAATATGAGAAGTAAAAAATTTTTGTCTCAAATTGATTTTCGCGAGCAGAAACTTTCGCCAGTTCGAAAAATCGCGAAATTTACTTTGACGAAAAGAGCACAAACTTTAGCGAATCAGGACGTGAGAATTTTTAAACGAATAAATGGACAAATACTTCTTGAGTCGGATTAAAAATTTTGTCTTTTGACTTATGAGGCTTTAACATGCTAAAAAGTGTCACAAATCTTACATTTAATTTTACAGATTTTCTATTCTGTCAAGAATTTTTCGTGAGCATAAACTTTCGCAAGTGGCCGCTTCAAGAATTTTCAACGACATTTAATTTTGCAACCAAAGCTAAAATTGGCAAAAATTACGAAAGTTTCTGCTCGCAAAAGTTTGTACACTTAAAAAAAAGCTGTAACTTTTGATAGAATTCCGAAAGATGATAATATCAAATAGAAAAATCCAAAAACATTCAATTACTAAGGGAATTCTTTTTAATTTTAACCAATCGTGCGTATTGATAATTTGAAGCTACTAAAGTCGAGCCCGTGTGCGTTAACTATATTATTCGATTCTTTCTTTAACACGAACTAAAATATTGGTCCTCTGTTGGAATTTAGTAAAAAATTCTTGGTCCCTCGAAGATGGAATTAGTGACAATCAGCTGTAAAAGGATCCTCCTCTGTTGAATTCTAAAAAAATTACCGTGCAGGATTGTTACAAATTGAGTTTTTTATTTGATATGGTGTCCTAGTCTAGTTTAACACATCCCCAACTTGGTCGTTCCCAGTCCATACTATCGAAGCGCAATCCTTACGAAATCTAGAAAGCTTGTACGCTGGATCGTTAGTTTTTACCAATCCCTTTAGAGTGCGGTACCCAGTCGGCGTGATAACCCAGTTGGTGGAAATTTCGACTTCGGGTACTAATTGGACAAAATCTATAGCGTTTCAGAGAAAAAGAGGTTCGGAGTCTTAAACGGGAATCTTTATAAACTCACGCCAACTGGGTACCCCACTATAGAGCTTCAGACGCACAGAAAAGGATCAAGATCAGGTACAGGGTATAGATTATAGGATGGAAAAAAGGCCGATACAGTAAAATCAGGGTAAAGTTTGAAAAAAAATACATAATTTGTTAAGTGATGGCACTACTGTTTTGAGTAAAACATTACGCGACGAAACCTGTTTCTCTTGTATTTCAGCTTCACAATCCAACCAAAAAAGTATAGGATCCAATTCAGAATTCGCCGAAATGTTCGGACTGTCCGACCGACCATCAACAACCTCCTTGCTCAGTGATCAACCAGTTCGAACCACTTCACAAACGTCAATAAAACCTGATGTTTCTGCATTCGATTCTCTTTCTTCTCAATCGCCATCAATGACGTCATCATCAGTCAAAAATCAAAGTGGTAAGTTTTTTTTTAATCCGTTGGAACCTATTGAAGTCAGAAATATTTGTGGCCAGAAATTTTCGGCAATTTTCCAAAATTCACCAAATTAAATGGTTGTTTAAATCGATATTTAAAAAAATATTGCAAAAATTTCTTGAGATTAAAAAGTTAGCGAGTTCATTATCTACTTTTTAAGACTAAACAATTTGGAACAAACCACACTTTGACTAACAAAATCGATAACGGTAAAAATGCTTTCATTCTCATTCAGTCAGGATCTAGACAAATAAACTCGCTAATGAAATTAATAGTCCGAATTAATAGTCTGAATAGTGCGTGGTTAACATATTATTTGAATATGTATGGTAACAGTATAACTTGTACAAAGCTGTCGGCTAAAAAGTGTTCACCCTTGACCCGATCAATAATATTTTCTTAATACAGTAGAGTCTCCAAAACTTGAACCTTTAGATCTCGAATACACCTAAATACGAACAAATGACGACATTTTTCTTCGATAAATCTAATCAAGGGTTAACTGTATTTTAAAATGAAGTTCCTGTGATACAAAATCTCATAAGAAGTCTTAATAATGTTAGAAATTTGCTCAATGGGCTTTTCCAGAAAAAAATTGAATATGGGGGGGTGGAGGATACAACGATTTTCAGTGATTTACCCCCCGGACAAAGTGACTTTTTGGCCCCCCACCCCGGACAACGGGTTTTACACCCCGGACAAGCATCAGTTGACCCCTCGGACAACTCAAATTACACCCGGACAAGGCAAATTTTGATGATTTTTCGCTACCCTCCCCTTTCGGACAATATATCCTCCACCCCCATGTACGGACATTTTCTGGAATAAAATAAAGAGTTTTTATATTCCGACTAAGTAATGTAAACATTTTGGTAAGCGCTTACTCATGTATTCTGCGCTTAACCATTTCATACACGCCAAACGAGCTAAATGCTTTAAGTTCATTTTGATGTTTGTTTCAATTTTCTCTATCTTCACAATTGTTGCGTTTTCCACAGTTGCAACTTCACCCATGTGCCAGTTATAACCACAAATTGATAGTCCTTCGTCACGAAACCTTACCAGTTTTTGTTTATCTTGATCAAATACTTTTTCCCCAGTATAAATGTCGTAAAGTTTTGTAATGAAATCCACACTATTATCAAATTCATCAAAATCTGGAAGATTAGTTTTTTGAAAATAAACTCCTCCGCGACCTCTTATTAGTTCCACGTCACGGAAATCAAACTTAGGATTTGCGTCAACTGGGAACTGCCATAATGTGGTTACTCTGGTTTGAGTGATGTTGAAAACTTGTACTGTTTCCCAGTTCCACTTCAAAAATAAATTGTTCTCGATATGATCCACAGATGCAGAAGAGTCTAATGGATACTTTGATAATTGATTTCCGTCAAAGTTATACTCAATAATCTCCAGCTTTTCATCTCTATATTCATATTCATTTAAAAGATAAAACATTTCTGCAGCCCTGTTGAAATAAAGGTTTTGTGATGAATTGATCCTTGCCTGTTCCAAGTCGAGTCGTTTTAAATGGGAAATTTCATTTTCATTATATTGTATCAAATCTAAGATACACTCTCCCGTTCGCGATAACACAACTGCTAACAGAGGTCCAAATATTCTACTATTACAAAGCTTCAACCTTCTACTGGTTGCCCGAGCTGTAGGGTTTGAATATTCGAGTTTCACAGTATTCGCATCTGATTGGTCATCAATCTCGATAATCTTTGACGTTCCCAGATAAGGTTTCAAACAGCCATGGTAGATGGTGACCTCTTTGGTTAAGCCAGATCCAACCTCGTCATTAGATTTCAGAGCAAAGTCATCAAGGATGAACCAGTTAGTCGAATCACTGTCGTATTCCATCGCGTTATAAAACCGATGATATACCGTTTTGGAAGGATACTTAATTCGAATCTTGATCGTGGAATCATTGATACCTTTTTTCTCTTCATTGTAATGCAAAACAGTAGCTGAAATGAATCTTTCAGGATCAAAACAAGAGCTTTCATCATCATCTCCCAAATAGTAAACTCTTTCGTCAGTAAATATAACAAAATATTTCCCTGTATAATCAAACCCATAGACTTTTTTACAAGGTGTCTCATAGCTGTTCTTTTCAGGAAGATAAATGTCACCTAAAGCTACATTAGCTGGTAAGAAAGATTGCTGGAGTGGAATAGCGGCCATCTTGCGAAACCGATGTGCGTTTGTTGTTTTTCTCTTCTTTTTGTACACTGCTTACTCTTTTCCAGACAACAAAATCATGAGATTTTAAAAATCTCGCATTTGTTGACACTGTCAACACAGCATTGACAAAAGGTGGACTCAAATTTCACCAACTGTACATCCACTGACGTTATTTAATGGTATTTTTCTGAGAGTTTTGTTCAAAAGAATGACTTGGAGTTCGTTTCAATAAACCTTGGGTTTCTATTTCTTTTCTAGAAATACACTTTTTCTTATTAAGTAAATCTTTTTAAATCTTTCGACACTTAAAAGTCTATAATTCAGTTTTTATCTCTAGTTTAGGTATTTTTAGCTTCAATACCCTCCTATCTTCATTCATTTGTCAGTAGCGTTCTTACTTTTTGGCACTTTCAGCCTAATTGTTCTTATAAGATTACTTGTTTGCTCAACCTCTGGCATTGAGCCCATATTTGACTTAACAGAGAACAGTCGATATGCGACAGATTTAGAAATAAGAATGATGCTTCAAGTTAAAAACATTGTTTTCTGTGTTTGAGTAGCCTGTATGTAACATTTTTGGACCTACCTCGGAGGTAGGAGGCCAATTTTCCCGGAACTTTTTTTTTGGCCCTAAAGATCGTATTTTCGAATTTTAGAGAAATTCCCTTTAATCGTTCTGAGGTAAAATGAGCATTCCTTGCAATCTCCTTGGTATTTTTTACGACTTTTTGCATAAGGATGCAAAATAATGGTAATGTTTAAAGAGAAAAGAAGAAACATTTTTGAGCAAATTTGGGCTTAAGAGTGCCTATAATTAGGGTATTTTTTTTGTGAAATTGCTTTTTGAGTTTTTTTCTGATTTTTTTCATAGACAGAAAACTGGCTGAGTCCATTTTTTCGGCCATAAAAATCGGATTTTCGTACGTTAAGTGGATTAAATTTCGCGAATTTTGGCCATTTTCGCGAAAATTAGTTCTCGCGAAAAATATTGTCCTCGCGAAAAAAAGATAGTGACAAAAAGCCTAAAATAGGGTTTTCAGGCTTTTGGTTACCCAATCGTCTCAGTATTTTTCTGATTTTTTACATAGGGATGCGGAATGTCTCAAAATTTTTTCATGACTTTGCTACTGGATAGAATATAGATCGTTTGGAAATGAAATTTTGACTTAGAACACAGTCACTGGCTGATGAGCAAGCTAAACATTTTCTTTTCTTTTACTATCAATAGGTGCTTCAACAAATCAACAACAATTCCAAATAAGCCAAAACCCAGAAGTTTATAAGGGACCGATAAGTGAACCAGTTCAAGGCCCGCCCTCTTTTCGAATACCACCCAATATGGCTGTAATAGATTCAATGTACAATTCACAACTTTCAACTATGAACACCTCTTCCTGTAACAATAAAACGCCCATGGGTGGAATGCAGCAACAACGCCCAACTATGAACACAGGTTTGTTAATTTTCGTTTAAGATTTTACGATTAAAAAGACGGAATTTTCTTCTGTTCATTAAGTATAGCCGTAAAATTTCCCATTCATGCCCTGGCAGATTTGGAGCATTCGCTCAAATATTTGATTTTGTGGCGAACGGATGAACAGAAAAATAATTTCGGGCTGCGGTTTTTTGAATTACCCTGTTAGGTATTTAATTTGAGATTTTACTGTGTTAAATTACTCTTAGGTTCCAAATAAACGGGGGGGGGGGGGGGGGGGGTTCGAATAAACGGGGGAGGGGGTTGGAAAATTTTCGAAAAATTAACAAGCGGGGGGGGGGGGTTATTTGGAACCTAACAGTAACCACTCAATCTTTGAGAGTAAACCGTGAGGTTATTGGCCATGAGCTGATAATTTTCGCAGCTCTTAAATGTCGTAGAAGAGTAGGCCTTTATTCTTTAATTTTTAATAGGCTCAAACTCTTACCCAGTCTTTTAGTTTGCTTTGTTATGATTTGACAGTACTCACAAATCGATACACCCATGTGTCAAAGACCCGCTGGGCCCCAGCCCCACTGGAAAGTATGGCCAAAATGTCGTCCCCTGTGCGGAAAATACCCTATAATTTCAACCAAATTGGATTTTATTTCACTCCCATTGGCTTTTATTTCATCCCAAATAGAAATTTAATGTTTAAAACTTGTACTCTGAATTTGTTTAAGCTAGAAACAATAGAATTTATATCCCCATTGAGATTCGAATAGAAATTTTTATCCCCGTTGTAGTAGAAAAAGCTTCGCCGGGGCTTTGAGACAGGGGTGTATTTATAGAGTCCACCAGGAAGGCGAGCGAAAAAGATGGGTGCGAGCAAAAAATTGAATTTTCCGTAACAGGTACCTCGAATACAGGATCAAACAGTCGTCAACAACAAACCTCATTTGGAAACTCGAATTTTTCATCACATCAATTCAATTTGAATTCAAATCAACAAAGTAACATGTTCCAAAACCAGGCAAATCAACCGAATAGTATGTTTCAAAATCAGTCCAACCAACCGAATAGTATGTTTCAAAATCAGTCCAACCAACCGAATAGTATGTTTCAAAACCAGTCGAATCAAAATAATAGTATGTTTCAAAACCAATCAAATCAAATGTTACCTTCTCAAGGTGGAATGGGAATGGGGATGAATCAAATGAATGGTAACCGAAATAATGCAATGAATTCTGGGATATTACAACCAATGAATTCTGGGGGAATGCTTCAGCCTATGAACACGTCACAAACTCAACAAAACCAATCAAACTTAGCAAATAATGATCTGGATGGTTTACTACTATAGTAATTAAGCTTTTAGGAATATTTTATGCGTTTGAACCAATGAAGTATAAGCCCGAAGGGCTAGAAGTCAATTTCCTTGGTAGGATTTGAAGCCAACAAATCCTACCAAAGTTGCGCGGCCTTGAGCGGCTGGCCTGGTTTTTACACAACTGACAGATTGAAACTAAGATTTACCGCTAAATTTCGAAAAAAAATATCAATCGTAAACAAAGGAATTGCTAGATTCAATCTTAAGGCTTCACTTTTCTTGCCTGAGAAAGGTTAGAGATTGAACTCTAGCCCTTCGGGCTCTAAACTCAATGGTTTGAACACTTGTGTGTCTTTTGTGAGTTGACTTCTTTATTTTATCACAAATGACTTTAGAAAAGACACTTGCTGAGTATTTTTGGGTCATACTTTGAGGGGTATTGTGTACACGTTTTTTTTGTTTTTTTAAGAGACGCACTTTTAAGAAACATGATGCTCAGAATGCCTAAAAACTAAGAAACATCTAGAAACATGTAAGAAACATTTAAGGCTCAAAAGGCCGATTTCTTAAGAAACAATGAGACTACTTGGTAAAACTAGTTTCTTAAAAAAAATACGTGTATTTGATACATCTTTTCGTCAACATAACAAATATGTCCAAACTGATTTACTAGTAAAGAAACTGTATTGCCCATATTTTATTTTTTACACGTACAAATACAAGAGCGCGTTCAACATGAAGGTCTGGTAAGCGAGAGGTCATATTTTTTACGTATGTTTCTTTTATCTTCGTGGAAACTCGGCTTAAGGAATCCTAAATTTGTTTGTCATCCAAACTGATACATTTAAAAGGTTTTGTTTTTAAATAAGAAGAGTGATATCGTTTGCTTACTCATCAATTTTGATTCACAAGCTTTTTCACATTGAATTGACATATGTGGAGCAAGATTGGTCAGTTTGAGGATAAGAAAAACATCTTTTTATAATGTAATAAATCTTTTAGGTATACCAGACCTTATAATGGGCTCTTCCAGAAAAAATTCGTACATGGGGGTGGAGGATATTTTGTCCGGGGGTAGCAAAAAATCATCAAAATTTGCCTTGTCCGGGGGGTAAATTTGCTCTGTCCGGGGGTAATTTGGGGTGTCCGGGGGTAAAACCTATTGTCCGGGGGGCCAAAAGTCACCCTGTTCGGGGGGTAAATCACTAAAAATTGCTATATCCCCCACCCCCATGTACAATTTTCTTCTGGAAGAGCCCAATATAATATTCTTAATTTGTAGATAGTAAATCTATTTTTTTGTACTATGTATTTATTTAAATCATTTTGTGTTTTCTTTTCTTCAAATTAGAAAGCGAAAGGAAATTTTTAAGAAAACAATCCTCTTACATTCAGGTTTAGATAAGCCAAACTGCTTACACTCTTTTTTATATAAGCATAACATTTATAAGCATACTTGGGCTCAAATTCGGTAAAAAATAAGCATAATGGTAAGAATACCTCCTAGCTGTAATGCAAAAAAAGGCGTGCTGCTTTTCTAAAACGCTGACCTTTTTAGGGTTACTTTTAAAGCTGTTTGAGCTTTCTTAGACCAAAGATTTTCGCCTACTGCGCCAAATTACAAAGATAGCTATCATTCTTTGAACCAAATCAATGTGCCGACTTAAAAGTTCCAAATTTTTATGAACCCAAAGAAAATTAACAAATCGAAGTCTAAGCATATAAATAAGCATAAATTCAGGCTGAAAATGAGATTTTGCTAAGCATATTGAGCCTCGACCGGATTTTCCCGTATGCTTATAAAAAAAAGAGTGTATTCCTTTTGAGGCATGAGCCTTTTGCAACTCGTTTAGTTATAAAACAATGTGCAAAAACTATCATTTAAATCCTAAATAGTTTTTTAAATACGTCAGCCCAGATTATTTTTGAAATTATATATTTAAATTTTATGTAAGTATTGTATTTTTTTGGATTGTTACGTTTCGGGATAAAGTAGATAATATTGCATTTATTATACATCACATTTCCTTTACCAGCTCTTGTGGATATAAAGAATATTTAAAATATTTGATGAAAAATATACAACAGTTGTATATTGGTAAATTTATAAAACATATAATTTCTATTATATCCTATACCCTAAACACGGCATTCTCTATAAATAATTTTTAGGATTCTTTAACTGCCAATACTTAATAAGGCTTATTTAAGACTCGGATACAGGGGTGTACGTAGCCGGGGGGTCACTATAGCTTTTGATACGGGACCGGGGGGGGGGGGGGGGTGGTACTTAGGCAAAAATAGATGCTGGGTATGTGCGGACGGTAAGGGTTGGTTTTTTCACCTTTCAAAGTCTCTCTAAGGGTCGGAAAAATCAAGATTTTTAGGAAATTTTTTGATTTCCAGAGAAAAAATTGTAATAAATTCTCTCTAAGGGTATGACTTTTTTCAAAAATCGAAAAAAAAAATTCAAAAAGTCTCTTAAGGGTTACCTTTTCAGCAAAAGGGTCGGTTTTTGGAGGTCCCGTCCGCACATACCCCTCATTCGCCAACCCTAGTACCCCCTCCCCCGGGCTTTTGATAGACTGGATTGCACTGATAAATGGCCCGGTGAAAGATAGCTTAGAGTCTACTTCTGACTAAACTTTGCTTTCTGGTGATTTTGATGGCCAGTCCAGTGAAGACTAACTCAAAGGTCGTAAGGGGCTCATTTTCGGTTTTTTCAAAACTGCATGTACTTCCACCTCATAAACATACCTATTTTTGGGCTTTTTTGGAGAAGCTTAATTTAGCCGTCATGAATGTGTCCTGTCAGATGTCCCATAATGCACCAAACTCGAAAAATTTGGGAAAATCCTTGAATATTCCGCCATTTTGATGACGTCATTGACAAAAAAACTTGAATAAGTTCAGGTAGGAAAAAGATTTCGAGCTCAAATTTTTACCAGAGATTCAAATCAAAAATTAAAAGCATTTTAAATCGAAATTGTTTTGATTTTTTGATGACGTCAGCATTTTTTCGCAAAAATGGTTTTTCAGCCATTTTTGCTGACGTAAGCATTTTTTTGATTTTGTTTTCTAATTTTCTAATTTGTTTTATTTATATACGTCTCTGGTCGAAATTTGAGCTCGAAATCTATTTTCTACCTGAACTTATTCAAGTTTTTCTGTCGATGACGTCATCAAAATGGCGGAATTTTCAAGGATTTTCCCAATTTTTTCGAGTTTGGTGCATTATGGGACATCTGACAGGACACATTCATGACGGCTAAATTAAGCTTCTCCAAAAAAGCCCAAAAATAGGTATGTTTATGAGGTGGAAGTACATGCAGTTTTGAAAAAACCGAAAATGAGCCCCTTACGACCGTTGGAGAAAGTTGAAATTTTTCACTTTCGTGTTCAAAAATTATATGAAACACCAAAACAATGTAATATATTCTAAAACCCCATCAAAGTTTATGAAAGCTATAATAAAAAATACAAAAACCTCCAAAATTTGAAAAAAAATTGGTCAAATGATCATGGTTTTCTGTTTGTTTTTCTCCAAAAATGACTGGGTTTAGTGATATTCACTCTCTTTCAACCATTATATGATCCCTACCACTCGTTGCTATTAAGGTCGTATCTTCCGGTGTGAATATCTTTTTTCATGAGATATTTTTGATTCGATTTTTAACCATAAAAATTTTCAACTTTTCGTTTTAGAGCGATATATTCAAAATCTACATTAATTTTGCTTTTTAATGGTACCCATAACAATTAATGTTGAAGAAATTTTATAAATTTAAATTGTGGAAATATGTCCTTAATAAAAAAAAATTTCAGTATTTTTGAAACTGTGGGACTATTTTTAAATTCTACATCTTGAATTTTTGACAATGTCTCGAGCCGAACTCTTTCTATCAGTTTTTGTCAAGGGGGTTTGTATTCGAATTTTTTTCTTTGAATTTTTGGCGGTCAAAAGTTGAAAAAGACGATTTCTTAATCATTTCAATAGATAAAAGCCTTTATATCTTTAAGTATAGATATGAAACCATATCCTCCTGAACAAACTTCGTTTATTTATTATAATTTCAATGGAATGCAATAGAAAATTTCGTCAAAGTTTTGAAATTAATCCCGCTATAACAATTTTAAGGTAATTTACTAGTAGATCGTTGCTTGTAGAGATTTTACTGACCTAATTTCCAGAATATTTTTTACGCAATAAGCAAACAAATGGCCCACAATACAATAAAGAAATGTATAGATTCAATTAACTCCGATAGCTAAAATACATTAAATGGCTTTATCACCTCAATAGATAAAAAATCCAATGGCCCTTTTACGATTTGTTTTCTTGTTAATAAGCAAACAAATGGTCCACAATACAATAAAGAAATGTTTTTATCCAATTGTTAAATGGTTTCATTATCTCAATAGAGATCCCATGGCCCTTTTAGAATTTACTCTTTTGTTTCTAGCCTCCAGCCGTATTTCGAGCGGGAAAAATTTTTGGCGGGGAAAAGATCCCTTTCCCCTTTTTCTTAAATCCCATTATATTAACAAATCAATAGAATCAAAAGCTATTACGAGACTTGTTTGTTTTTCTTTTATTAGACTCCTAATCAATAGGTCTTTTACAAATTAGAAGATTTGATAAACTCAAGACCGGCCTTAAACAATAGCATCACTATGGAAACGAAAATTTTGAAATCAATCTCAAAATTATTTTGAAATAGGGAAATAAGACCTTAATTTCAACGAGCACCTAGATCCAGTCCCTTTTCAGAGAAAAACAAACAGAAAACCATGACCAATTGACCTAATCTTTTAGGTCAAAACTTTAAACTTTGACGGGATTTTAGAATATATATCTAATTTTGTTTACATTGTTTTGGTGTTTACATCATTTTGAAAGTGAGAAATTAAAGATGTCGACATCCTTATCCTCTCGTCTAAGTAAGTACTTCACTAAACTCCGCGTCGTCAAAATTATCAAAAGGTAAAGCTCGGAAGTTCGGTAAGAAGTAGACTCTAGTTTAGGGTGTACTCTCGGGTACCTAATAGCCGTCCCCCCCGCTAATTAATTTTTCGAAAATTTTCCACCCAGGACATTCTTATTCCAACCCCCCCGCTTATTAATTTTTGGGAAAATGTTTTTGAAACTTCCCTTTTTTGTCTTAATTCTGCTGTATGAGCCTCCTTTTCAAACATTTTCCACGCAGGACATTTTTATTCCAACCCCCCCGCTTATTAAATTTTGAGATTTTTTCCAACCCCCCTGCTTATTCCAACCCCCCCCCCCCCGGCTATTAGGTACCCGAGAGTACCCCAGCTGGTACACAACGTTGTTTCAACGTTCATCTAACGTTATATGGACGTTGTGAATGTTAGATAAACGTTGAAACAACGTTGTGTGCCAGCTGGTACAGTTTTACGTTAACTGGGTTGAGTTTTGAATCTGGTTGTAACTTAAGTAGAATATTTTACCACAACAAGGTACATACTTGGGGAGATGCTCCCACAGCCTCTTGAGAATGCTTACTTAAGTTTCAAATGGAGGACGCTGTGTAAGCTCTTCACAAAAATACTTGATCGTTTGGTCACGTTGCCAATTCACACGTGAATATCATACATAACTAGCTTATAAACAAACAAATTCAAACACAAGAAGCTTTTGATTCTACAAATAAGACCAACCCAAGGAGTGTTTTTAACCCTTGTTATAGAAAAAGTCGTAGCTGAAAAGCACTCCAACGTAGAGATGTATGATTTTGCTCTTTTGTAAAAGACAACGATAAGTCACATTTTCTCTGACACCTGCTGATGTTGATTAGGCTTCACTTAATGGTCCTTAATGATAATTATTAAGGTATTGTAATGCATCAGAATACCTCTAGTAATCCCCTGTTAGGTGACGTCATAACTTATTTTGTTGAAAGATTTTAAGACATTACGAAAAACAATTCTGATAATTTTGATCAAATGAAAAACGTGTTTTGAGATTATCTGATTTCAAGAAGGGACCATTTCTTGATTGTATGGTTTGTAAGGACAGTTTTTGGTAGAATAAAGAATTGAAATCAAAAATGACATTTTAACTAACTCTAACAAATTAAATATTGGAATAAATTCAAACTATCTAGTAAATTAGTTCTTTGTCATTTTAATAAAACTTGATCTAGACAGTAGTCTAAGGAGATGTTTGGCAGCAAGAAACAGCAACGTAGTGTATCATCGTCGTTAAATCATGGTCGGAGTCGCAGTAGATCCTTTGATACTTCACTTTCAAAAACGATGGTAAGATTTTTTTAAATTATTTGTTAATCGAGACAAAAAGTTGTAATACATATTTCACTCTAGAAAGGTCGTGAAATTCTGTAATTAGAAATCAAAAAATAAACTATGACAGTGCAAAAAAAAAACCATGAAAAATGATTCCCCGCCGAACAGAAAAAGCCCCCCCCCCCCTTTTAGTACTAATACGTTGACTATGTCAGGAATATTGAAAGTCCAATGTCAAAAAAAGAAGCTTTATGATGCTTAAGGTAAACGTGGCTGGTCAAATCAGCGAATTTTCGATTCTTAGCGGACTGAATATTGTTTGACATGTGACAATTACATTTGTAAAGTATAGTCCTGGAATGTTCGAATGTTACCAGTAACGATGTCAAAACTCGATTGTTGTTGAATACAACTTGTTACTATGTTGGTGGTGTGTTTTTCGATCATCTTACGAAAAAACATCAAGTTCATCTGCATCGAAACCTTTGTACCAAAGCAGCAAGTCTCTCTTACTCAATACCAGTTCACATGTTTCATCTTTGCAGTGTGTTTTGCCGTAATTCGCTCAATCTTTATCGCCTCCAATTCAATCATCGGTGGCCACTCACTATGTTTCTAAATAAGAAGAAAACTTGTTACAAAAAATAAAATTTGTTACAAAAGCATCTACCGAGGCATTTAAACAGTTTGCTTCCCAGCTATAATCTTCCTGGAAAATTTGATCTGTATTTCCTAGGACGAAAGTACATTTCTCCTCGGACAAAAATCACTCGGCATGCCACAAAAAATGACAATGAACAAAATCTTACTTAGATCACACCAGTCCGAGGAGAAAAGAGCATTTTTCCTAGGACAAAAGTACATTTTCTTAGGAGAAAAGAGCATTTTTCCTAGGACAAAAGTTCATTTTTCCTAGAAGAAAAGTACATTTTTCCTAGGACAAAAGTACATTTTCCTAGGACAAAAGTGCATATTTCCTTGGACAAAAGTAAATTTTCTTAGGAGAAAAGAGCATTTTTCCTAGGACAAAAGTACCTTTTCTTAGGACAAAAGTGCATATTTCCTAGGACAAAAGTTCATTTTTCCTAGAAGAAAAGTACATTTTTCCTAGGACAAAAGTACATTTTTCCTAGGACAAAAGTACATTTTTCCTAGGACAAAAGTGCATATTTCCTAACAAAGTCATTTTCCTAGGACAAAATACATTTTTTTTTTTCCTAGGACAAAAGTACATTTTTCCTAGGACAAAAGTGCATATTTCCTAGGACAAAAGTACATTTTTCCTAGGACAAAAGTGCATATTTTCTAGGACACAAAAGTGCATATTTCCTAGGACAAAAGTGCATATTTCCTAGGACAAAAGTACATTTTTCCTAGGACAAAAGTGCATATTTCCTAGAAGAAAAGTGCTATTTCCTAGGACAAAAGTACATTTTTCCTAGGACAAAAGTGCATCATATTTCCTAGGAGAAAAGTACATTTTTCCTAGGACAAAAGTACATTCTTCCTAGGACAAAAGTACATTTTTCCTAGGACAAAAGTACATTTTTCCTAGGAGAAAAGAGCATTTTTCCTAGGACAAAAGTACATTTTCTTAGGACAAAAGTGCATATTTCCTAGGACAAAAGTACATTTTTCCTAGAAGAAAAGTACATTTTTTCCTAGGACAAAAGTACATTTTTCCTAGGACGAAAGTACATTTTTCCCAGGACAAAAGTGCATATTTCCTAGGAGAAAAGTACATTTTTCCTAGGACAAAAGTACATTTTTCCTAGGAGAAAAATGCATGTCCTAGGAGAAAAGTGCATATTTCCTAGGACAAAAGTACATTTTTCCTAGGACAAAAGTGCATATTTCCTAGGAGAAAAATGCATGTCCTAGGAGAAAAGTGCATATTTCCTAGGACAAAAGTACATTTTTCCTAGGACAAAAGTACATTTTTCCTAGGACAAAAGTACATTTTTCCTAGGACAAAAGTACATTTTTCCTAGGACAAAAGTGCATATTTCCTAGGAGAAAAGTGCATATTTCGTAGGACAAAAGTACATTTTTCCTAGGACAAAAGTACATTTTTCCTAGGGAAATTCCTGCATATTTCCTAGGACAAAAGTACATTTTTCCTAGGACAAAAGTGCATATTTCCTAGGAGAAAAGTGCATATTTCCTAGGAGAAAAGTACATTTTTCCTAAGGCAAAAGTGCATATTTCCTAGGACAAAAGTACATTTTTCCTAGAAGAAAAGTGCATATTTCCTAGGACAAAAGTACATTTTCCTAGGACAAAAGTGCATATTTCCTAGGACAAAAGTAAATTTTTCCTAGGACAAAAGTGCATATTTCCTAGAACAAAAGTACATTTTTCCTAGAGAAAAAGTGCATATTTCCTAGGACAAAGTACATTTCTCCTAGGAGAAAAGTGCATATTTCCTAGGACAAAAGTACATTTTTTCTAGGACAAAAGTGCATATTTCCTAGGAGAAAAGTACATTTTTCCTAAGGCAAAAGTGCATATTTCCTAGGACAAAAGTACATTTTTCCTAGAAGAAAAGTGCATATTTCCTAGGACAAAAGTACATTTTCCTAGGACAAAAGTGCATATTTCCTAGACAAAAGTAAATTTTTCCTAGGACAAAAGTGCATATTTCCTAGAACAAAAGTACATTTTTCCTAGGAGAAAAGTGCATATTTCCTAGGACAAAAGTACATTTCTCCTAGGAGAAAAGTGCATATTTCCTAGGACAAAAGTACATTTTCCTAGGATAAAAGTACATTTTTCCTAGGACAAAAGTGCATATTTCCTAGGAGAAAAATGCATGTCCTAGGAGAAAAGTGCATATTTCCTAGGACAAAAGTACATTTTTCCTAGGACAAAAGTACATTTTTCCTAGGACAAAAGTACATTTTTCCTAGGACAAAAGTACATTTTTCCTAGGACAAAAGTGCATATTCCTAGGAGAAAAAATTCGTAGGACAAAGTAATTTTTCCTAGGAAAAGTAATTTCCAAATTCCTAGGAAAAGTTATTTCCTAGGACAAAAGTACATTTTCCTTTCCTAGGAGAAAAGTGCATATTTCCTAGGAGAAAGTATTTTCTAGGACAAACAGTACCTTTTTCCTAAGGCAAAAGTGCATATTTCCTAGGACAAAAGTACATTTTTCCTAGAAGACAAACATTTTTCCTAGGCAAAAGTACATTTTCCTAGGACAAAAGTGCATATTTCCTAGGACAAAAGTAAATTTTTCCTAGGACAAAAGTGCATATTTCCTAGAACAAAAGTACATTTTTCCTAGGAGAAAAGTGCATATTTCCTAGGACAAAAGTACATTTCTCCTAGGAGAAAAGTGCATATTTCCTAGGACAAAAGTACATTTTTTCTAGGACAAAAGTGCATATTTCCTAGGAGAAAAGTACATTTTTCCTAAGGCAAAAGTGCATATTTCCTAGGACAAAAGTACATTTTTCCTAGAAGAAAAGTGCATATTTCCTAGGACAAAAGTACATTTTCCTAGGACAAAAGTGCATATTTCCTAGAACAAAAGTAAATTTTTCCTAGGACAAAAGTGCATATTTCCTAGAACAAAAGTACATTTTTCCTAGGAGAAAAGTGCATATTTCCTAGGACAAAAGTACATTTCTCCTAGGAGAAAAGTGCATATTTCCTAGGACAAAAGTACATTTTTCCTAAGGCAAAAGTTTATTTCTCCAAAGAGAAAAGTGCATATTTCCTGGGAGAGAAGTACATATTTCCTAGTACAAAAGTGTATTTTTTCCTAGGAAAAAATTACATTTTTAAAATTTTGTAATTGAAGTCAAGTCAGTCATAAAATTTTGATATACCATAATCAGCCCCGTCAACCATATATCCCTCTTTTTTGTATATTTTTGGGTTTAGCCCAATGAAGTATAAGCCCGAAGGGCTAGAAGTAGGATTTGAAGCCAACAAATCCTACCAAAGTTGCGCGGCCTTGAGCGGCTCGTCTGGTTTTTACACAAATGACAGATTGAAACTAAAATTTACCGCTAAATTTCGAAAAAAATATCAATCGTAAACAAAGGAATTGCTAGATTCAATCTGTCGTCAAAAATGCGGCGCATTTTTTAAGGCTTCACTTTTTCTTGCCTGAGAAAGGTTAGAGATTGAACTCTAGCCCTTCAGGCTTTAAACTCAATGGTGTAGCCGCCCCCGCTCCCCCCCCCCAACAAAAAACATCGTGAGGAGCGCTATGAACAAAACGTAAACTTCTAACATTTTAAATGACAAGATTAATGGCTTTTTCTTCGACGAAAAAAAATCTTCTTAAAATACAGCGATCTGTATCAGATTCACAAATTCAAGAATATTTGGAATTTCTTGAAAAATTGCTATGCTAGATATAAATTTTTTAGATCTAGAATATTGAGTTTAGGCCAAAGTTTTATAAATAGAACCAAACTACAATAGGACTTATGAGGATTTCGATTTGCAGGATCTGAGAAAACGATCTGGTTTGGAAGAATAAAATTAAATATTGAGAAGAAATGCTTCTAGGGGATTTTATACGTTATTTTCAAGTTTCTGTCAAATCTTTGTGGACTTTTGACGACTGAATGTCATTTTTTAAGCCAAAATATGTTTAAGTTTCCCCGATTTCTAATAATTACAGCTGCAGAACGCGGTGAAATACAAATTATGTTCCACCTTTTCCTTTTCCTTATCTTAGACCGTATGAATCAAAATTTTAAGTAATATAAATAACATACAAAATAAATATTTAAATGGAAGAAATTTCCACTTCCTAGGGCCACAAAGATAAAACGTTTCATCTCCAATTATG
Organism: Clytia hemisphaerica; assembly: GCF_902728285.1. Classification (NCBI taxonomy): domain Eukaryota; kingdom Metazoa; phylum Cnidaria; class Hydrozoa; order Leptothecata; family Clytiidae; genus Clytia; species Clytia hemisphaerica. The sequence goes on from NW_027104191.1 coordinate 733,766, forward strand.
TCAGGAAAATAGTAGACAAGTAGACAGACAGTTAGAGTAATCTTGGGATCAGCCATTTCATCCAATCAAGGAAAAAGATATCTCATTAGAGATATTTCCGGTTGGTTTATGTGAACAAAATGAAAACAAAGTGTTCAATCGCTGATCAAAGTAAAGCATGATCTTACAGTGAGCACTTTACTTAATGTCGTCCGATTAACCCTTGGGGCCTTGGGGGAGAGGGGGTCTTCTCAAAAGCGTATGCTTGCGTACAGGGGGGGGGAGGAGGGGAGGGGTCAAAGGATAATGTACGTACGCAGAAAAAAAATTTCATAGCACTTTTTTGCTTGTTTTTTGTCGACTTTTACGCTTCTTATACGCATCAAGGAAAAGAAAAAGTTTCTTGATAAACATTGAGTTTCATGTAATAAAACGATTTTAATTCGAAATTTTCTTCAAACGAGCAGGAGGGGGGGGTGAATGAAAAAGTACGTACTTACCAAGGGATATAGCCATTTGCGTACGCTTGCGTACAGAGGGGGAGGGGGTACTTGATTTTTGACATTTTAATGCGTACGTACTATGTGGACGGCCCCCTTCGAGCATCTTCCTATTTTTAACTAAGGGAGGTATCTTAGGGGGGGGGCTCAAGGCCCCCCCCTTAAAATATAAAGGTTAACAAGTGCTTGGAAAAGATGTACATATGGATAATTTGCTAAATTTTGGTTCGGTCACCTGTATGGCTGGTATTTTACAGATCAGAATGTATACTTGACCAAATCAATGTATTAAATAACTAATTGACTCGTTAAGAACATCCGAAGGCTTCAAAAATTTTGGATGTTCTTACAAAAAAGCTGCATGTGATTCAGAATAGAAAAGCAGACGTTTACTCAAAGTAGCTCCTGTGCATGAAGGAATACTAAGCTCTAGAAAAGGGGAATGTTAAAAATGAAGTTTGAAAGTACATGTTTTTTTTATAAGCAAATGTCTGCCCCTATATCAGGCTCGCATTATGCTTAGCATTCATTCTATTGTTCTCAAACAATTGAGCCATTGTTTAAGTACCAAAAACTGAACCTGCATATGCTTATAAATGTTATACTTATAAAAGAAAAAACATGTATGGAAGTTTTGAAGTTCAGAATTTAAAACTCTCTGCGGCTCCCATGAAAACGTGACTTTATAACATAGCAATAACTTCGAGCCCAGTCTTTTGCCTCTCTTACATAAGTTGGAGTAAGCAAAAAACCTGGTAACGAGGTTACGAAATACATTCTTAGTGGTCAAATGTATGGAGAATGAGATTGAAAACAAAATCGTTTTATACCCTATAAATACCTTTGACCTGACGTAAAGGGTTATTTAAAAAAGCGCAAAATCGGTTAGTACTTTGAAAAACATCGCATTTGTTTGATAATTGATTGTATTCCATTTCCAAAAGTATTGGATTATAGACAAGCGTCTGCTTCGGACAATAAAACACAAATTCTTGTAATAATTATTGCTTATAGGAATAACGTGAATCAAATGATCTTATAAAAACTCATAGAAACAAACTCTGGGAGTGTACTTTAAGACATTGTTTCTCGTGGGCACTTGAGGGTATGTGAACCTATGTAAGTAAGTAACGGCGTGAGAGATTCTTTTAGTTTCGACTCACGGAATGGCTGATAAATTTAGATAGTTTTGAATTGAAATTCGAAATTGAAAAATCCTGAAATCTAAAATGTTTGCTATATCAACTTAAATCTACTTATTCTCGTTCTTATAAAAAGAGTCATAGTTGCATTATGGGTTTAAAAATGCTCTTACTTATAACCACAATCCTTTTAATACGAAAATAGCACGTAGGGCCGTATAACGGTTAGGTAATTCGAAATAAGATCAAAATTGATCAAAAAGTTGAAATACTTTGTTAAACAGGACATTATTTCTAACTCCATCAAGGAAGGAAGTCTCATATCAATGTGATTTGAGGGAACGTTAAAATATTATAAGATCGGAACGGAAAACCTAAGACGGCGGTTTTCGAAGAGAATTCCGACAGGTCAATATTATTTGAGTCGGATCGATTCGCGGATCTTTATACTAGTTTTTGAGTTGGGAGGTTATAGAAAGATATCGACAGATTTTTGTTGGAGGACTACAACGTATTGGAAAATCTTGAATATTTTTTGGAAAAAGAGGATCTATTTATGCAAAACCAGACGTTTTTGAATAATTGATTGACCGAGAAAAGGAATTATTCAAAAAAGAAAAACGTGGTTGTTTAACAGGGTTCCCACACAAGAGGTAATGCTTTAAAAGAAAAAGGTTCCTTATTCTACGAAAGATAACTAAACAAAAAGAAAGAGGAAAAGAAAACTGAAGATTTCCATTGTGAAGGGAGAGGAAAAAGAGAAATGTTGCTGAGAAGCGAGAGTATGAATTTCTTGGAGCAAACACATGAACGAATACATTTGGTAGGAAGGAGGCTCATCAACAAAGATTTTAAATCACTATCATTCGATGCTCGAACATTAGAAGTAAGTTTGAATTTCTGAATATCAGTACATCAAAGTCCATCAACATCGAAATCGCTGAAATCGCTGATTCGCAAAATAAATCCAAAAATTTTCGCGATTATTTCCTTGCCAAAATTAAACCGATTAAAGTTCGACAAATATTCCTTAAGAAAATCACATTAGAAACTGTTTATCTGTTTAAATAGGAGGAGTTAAAATGGTGCCATTGGTCCTTATTAAACCACAAGCCTTGTATTCTGTCTGTCTGATTCTGTCTGTAAATGAAGGTCGGCAAAAGATTTGTATATTGAAAATCCAACGGCTTCAAAATTTGAGTGTGTATTGTGTTAGCAATGTTAAAATTTATTTGGTAACGAAAGTCTGTAATTTAGTCAGGTGATACAACCTTCTTAAAAAAATGTTCTTTTTAATAGGGCACCATATAAGGGTGCTAAGACTGCCAAGCTACAATTAATGTATAGGTAAATTTTAAGGTATTTTTCGTTGTTTTCAGAATTTACGTTCCGGCGAGAAAAGCGATTTTAGAATTTCCACTCGATGAGTATTTCGATTATGAGAGGGAGCTTTCAGGCTATATCTCTAGTCTTTTTCTGAATATTTTTGAGCTTTTGGATCCTGAGATTTTACTGTCAATATTTGAAAAAAATGTTAAACCCGAAACCGGCTTGAAATTCAATGATTTACGGTCACACGAGATGCGCTTTTTAAAGAGGGGATGAATGAAAGAAACATTTATTTGACTGTTCACGCCTTGTCGTTGAAATTCAACATGGAAAGAATAGGTTCGTGAGCCTTCCTTTGATTTGGGCAAACAAACATGTATTAGTTCTGTTTTTTTAAAGAGCTCTCAAATTTGCAGATTCAGGAAATAACATGTAGTACTTCTTCACACATCAAGTGGCCCGATGTTACTATGATTTACCCTAAATAATCCAGGCAAGACAACCTAATTGAATCCTTTGAACTAGTTTTCAGCGACACGCCTCGTACAACACTTTCTTTACAAAATGAACTATAAAATTTTATAATCAGACTTTCTAGAAATTTGACTCAACTCCTTGCCATACACGAGTAAGAAGAAAACCACTATAAGAACATAAACGTTTTTTTATAAGAACATCCAAAAGCCCTCGGATGTTCTTAACTTTTTGAATTTTAAGCCTAAAAATGTTCTTAACATGTTCTTATTTTGACCATTTTGTGAGTATTTTTGACAGTTTTCTCAAGAAATAGGGTATTCTTAAGTCTACAAATGTTCTTAGCTAGTTCGTAACATTTTTGCCATCAAAGCCTGATGTTCTTATATAGTCTATTCTTATAAAAAGAAACGTGTAGTACACAAAAGGTTCTTTTTGGCATCAACGCTTATCCTTTTAAAGATATCCTTCTCCATGACTTTAGCACAAACTAAAAAGCCGTCTAAAAAGATATTATCTGAATGGAGGCTCTCAATTGTGTTTGATTTGTGATAATTAACAACGAGATAATAAAACTAAATACGCTACCTCGTCACAAAAATTAAAACAAGCTAATTAAAAATCAAAAGTAATAAGGAAAACTTGTCTTGGCCTTATTATAATTATAAAGGTAGGTAACAAAAGTCGATGGAATTTAATCTGAATGTTTACAGATTTTTTACGTGACAGCTCTTCTGAGATGATAATATTGCATTGCAGGAAGGTTTTTTGTAGAGATTTTCGTATTTGTTTTCTGTTGGGAGGACTTTTTTCCTCAGATGGTTAATTTTCAAGAGCTTTCAGAGGTTTACTGTGCCCGTAAGAAAACTGTGACCTGCTGTTATCAGGTTACTATTGGATGGCTCCTGGATCCCCTTTGATTTTGGGAAAAATATAATCTAATGCTATGGAAAGAAAGATGTTAAATTTCTTTAAACGAGGTCACGTCTAAATAATTTTTGAAGTACCTTGTCCGTATAAAGAGAGCTAGATGAATTGAAGCTTCATAAGTTGGATTTCCCCCCGAGATCTTGAAAATTCATCTAATACAGAAATTTGTAGTGAAAATGAACCTAGATCACGGCGTTCTAGATTTAGAACGCCATGGCATATAGATATGATTTTGAGGAATTCGGCATTGAGGGATATCGATTGGATCTTAATGAAGTTTTCTGGTATGGTTTTTATCGCAAAATTTATTAAATTATTAAATTTATTTTACTTTTGAGTGCAAAAATAGGTTAAATTTCTTTAAAAAATGAATTGTTTAGCTTTGATCATTGGCAGCCTGGTAATAGTTGCAGGGAGAGCCAGGTACCACTAAGAAAAGTCTTTTTCAATTTTTTTCTGGAAAAGCCCAAACAAACAAACACACAAATGAAATAAGGAAAAAAAAAACAAACAAAATAAATTATTAAAGTGCAGTTACACCTAGTCCATTTTCCCCTATAAGGATATTTTACTCGACAATGTTAATTCATGATTTTCGGGTACCCTTTCAAGGTAGGATTTAGAAGAGGCTTAAAATGGTATTAATAACCTGTTAACAGGATGATCTGGATATCAAAAACTAATAGATAGACTAATCATTAATAAATCAACTGTTCAAGTCTATAGTTCGTGATGCGAGAGGTCTTTTATGTATGAGTTTTGAAGTTCTCAAACAGTTGGACTATAGCTATCTATTGGTTCACAAGCATGTTGTTTTTAATTTGGAATGAAATGGATGATGTTGTTTTTTCAGACAGACTAGTTTTATAAGCGAATGAAAAATTTCTTTCTTCGTGATTGTGATGTTAAAATCACACACACTCGCTGGTTTGAGTCGATTAACTTCGTCAAATCAGTCCTTGGTTGAAACATAATTCTTTTGGCGTTTGTTGGTTGTTGCTCCATTTTTCTCTAAAGTTTGGGAACTAAGCTCCTAATGCCAGGTCTAGTGGACCCTAGGTTTTTGAAACACCCCGGTCTCAGTGGGAATAAAGATGTAGTGACACAGGTGTGTATAAATCATAGATTATCGAGACACCCCTGTCTCAGTGGGTGATAAAATGATTGAGGTAAATGCAAGCGGGGATGGACTTCTAATGGGTGATGATTCCCAAAAATTTAATGTTTCTCCGGGTGGTGATGATTTTCATTCTAGTTTTCAAATGGAGATAAAACTTGAAGGTAATTTTTTCGCCGGGGAAAATCCCATGGCCGATTTTTTACCATGGGTGGAGTTTCCATTGGTTTGTAACAAGAATCTGTTTTATAGGGGTTTGATTTGAATAGGTAGTTTTCAATATATTCAACTAGGAATTTGTTACCCCTCCCACCTATTATATAGAGGAAAGTTCCAAAATAGGAATCCATTACAGTGGACATATCAACAGCAAAAGTCTTGTAAATACCAATGGCAAAGTATTTCCGTTATATTGATAAAATTATATTGATCACTGCCAAGTCACAAAAAGGTAGCTTGCAGTTAAAGGGATGTCTTCAACCTTTTTAAACAAGAATACCTATAAATATTGCCCACAGATGGCATTTTCTTTATCTAAGTTATCAAAAGAACCCTGCTGTGAGGATCGCTAAGATAAATCCATCTTTTAATCACTTTAAAGCTCCTAAAGCAGTATTCTGTGGGAAAGGGTATTTCGAATGATAAGTCATCCGGCTAAGACAACTAATTTTTTGTAAGAATCTTTCTGAGTGCTTCAATTATTTAAATAGTTCAAATAATCTTAGCTGTTGACTTTATAGTGGATAATTAATAAAAACTTAAAGACCTACCTATCACTCTCAGCGTCACATCTGACAGCAATTCTGATCAAACTTAAATTAAGAACACTACGCGTCTACACTTTAATAAGGTACAAGTTCTTATAAATCAGATGGATGTTAAGGCATTCATATGCATTAGAATATAAGGTTTATAAAAGGATCTACGCATCAAAACGCAGCAATTCTTGTTCTATGGTTTAAAAGGAAAATGATCATTTCCTTTCAAAAAGACTCAGGTATATTTTGATATGTGCCTTTAGTTAGCTCCATCTGTAGGAGATAAATACTTTGTAGATATTTTATGTGTTGTTTGGCTTCAAGGAGATAGAAAGAAAATTGTTGTCGTCATTTGAGATTATTGCTTATTCATAATGGGGAATTCATAATGGGGAATTCATTGACTTTTTTGGTTTGCAATTTCTAATTAGGCCAGGATTTGAAATCTTTGAAAATGAGTTTTTGCACGGTTCTTACGTCAAAATTCTATTGTTTTCTTGCTAAAAGTCAAGACTTGTAACTTAAATATCTTGACTTTGGGAAAGATCTAGTGGAAATATTTGGAGGTTTTGTTCAGGACACTAGAAGCAACCTACAGGCCAAATATCTCAAGCCATGACATTCCTTTAACATAGAGAAGGATACAATTTATGAATGATATTTGGAATATTTCTAGTCTTATGATTAAGTGGTTGTTACTAGAAATACCAAATTTATTCTATGTTTATCTGTTTCTTTGACTTTAACACTAACAGACACACAATAATAGAAAACAAAAACAAGCACAATGCCTCGTTCATCCAGTCAACGTCACCAACGACAACGTCATGATGCAAACAATAATGGCAGACGACCACGTTCTAAAACTTTCAGCGGATTACCGTCCGATATTCAACTCATGACAGATGGTGTAAGTGTCCGAGAAAAAAGTTTTAATTATAATCAACAAGTTGTTTTTTTTAAGAAAGTGTCTGCCCCTATATCAGGCTTGCATTATGCTTAGCATTCTACTGTTCTCAAACAATAGAGCCATCGTTAGGTACCCAAACTGAGCCTGTATATGCTTATAAAAGAAGAAACATGCATTTCTTGGAAGATTGGGTTGACAGATTCACTATACAGATTCATGACAGAGGTCAAACTGTATAGCTTGAGCTGACACCTTCTTTAGAGTTTATTTATCAGCTACAGTTGGTAAAACGTGAATGAGGTAAACCCAATTACAGGTAGAAAACACAACAGTTACGTTAATAACCGTACCTGATTTTTTCTTTCCCTTAAATTCTCAAATCTCCATCGGGAAATTCTTCTCATTCGTGGTTACAGTTTTCAAATGTCGTGATCTCTAGTACAGTACTCACGAAGACGCCAGCCTCGTGTTGGCTAAATAAATTGTAGTTTTTTCTTCAAAATTAGTTCTGATCGTGAATCTTCTTATGGTTAGACCTTGTCATTTCTTACACAAAAAGTAATAAACCAATAAACCTCTTGTCTCCTTTGCTATAAATCTGAAAGAAATGGCTCGAGTTCTATATGCAGAGGTTATACAAGCAATTTAAGCTTATTAGTTCCGTTATTAGAAGCAAAATTCTGTTATTTTATTGTGAAATTTCATACAAACGACATACGCAACTTGAAACTGTTTTGCCCTTACCATTAAACTTTAACTTCTATGAAGAGGTAGAATTGATGAAATTTCATTCGAAACACCTCTGTATGATAAATACACTTTCAGACATACATTATCGGCCCTTTTTACGCCGGCCCTTATTACGCCACTAGCCCAAAAATAACACCAAGAGTTCTACTATATACTCTAGTGAGTCCCCTTTACTATGAAAAACGCGCGACGAAGATAAAACTATTCACAGGCGGACCGTACCATATTTTTTTCAAAACAGCCTCAGATATCTTCGCATTTGGATTCAAAAGGAGAGAACCCAGGGGGGGGCAGTGGGTTTACCAACTGATGGTATGTGCAGCGAAAGAATTGGCTTTTAGAATCGCATCCTGAAAGTGCAGAAAATCGGTAAAATTCATACCATTACAGTGCATTTAGCTCAAAAATTTCAACTCTTTCAGGGCAAAAAGAATTAGGATTTTCGGACAAAAGTTCTTTCTAGATTTGCTGAATTTTTACCCTTAGAGTGCATTTCTGCTATTATGAAAAACATTGGCTTTAACCAACGCACATACCCGTCCGTCAATTTGCCTGACCCCCCCCGGAATGATAACAATTCTGCTATACTTAGATGCTTCATGTAAGGACAGAAAAAAAGACGAGAAGGGCTTATTTAGTAGAAAAAGTTGAACTTGTACAATCAAGATAAAAATAATTAGGATTATACATTAAACAGCCGTTTTATATCTCAGAGGTCACAAGTAATAACCGCAAGAAAGTTATAAACTTCGAGTTTAATTAGAAACATGAATATCTTTGACAAGTTTTGTCGTTTGAAAGCTTAGGGGAAAGAGGGCTTTCTTGGATCGTAATTTGAAAAATTCGGGTCAAGGTCTTGCTTTCATTTGCTCGGTGATGGTTGTAGACTGCTGAATCAAGAGAATGCAGTTACGGTAAGTTAACTCAAATTTGAGGCCATTCAAATGATGAGAATTATCTTTTATACGAGGGTGGGGGGGTCGATCTTCATGACAAGAGGAACCTTGGGATAGAAGGAGAAAATTTTTATCCTTGCTGACAACAGTGTAGTAAAAATGCGCTCTTTCGCTGAGTCTGAATCAAGACTTGGTACTAAAAACCTCATTATTTCTGCACTTCTCTACTTTGGGGTACCATTTTAGTGATCAAATTCATTTAACCTATCATTTTACCAATAAACGCATTACATTTCAAAATCAACAAAAATAGAAGGTATAACTTTACTGTAACTTTACGTTTCGCTGGGAATAATTCTTGACATTTATGAAGTTTTTTTTCTACGGGCCCAACCCTTAAACACCGGGTGTTAATAGTTGTATTATTTATTTTGCCACTAGTGAAAAAAACAGCTTTTTCGGCTGTTTCCGTATAATAAAAGATGTCATAGATATCACGAATTAAACCAGCATGAAGTAGCGAGTTATTTTTGTTACAGATTAGAACAACATTCAAAAATAGATACACTAACAGAGCAGACAGGTTTGATGCGGAAATGTCATCTCCAATTTCTTTCATCTTAACCGCAAAGTTAATAACGTTTCTTTGTTGGTATCAAGGAGAATATTATACTTTGATTTGATGTCTGGATTCTAGAAGTAGTGGTATATACTCATTTGAAATTTGAAGAGTTAACCTAGTAGTGAATGCATGTGATTATGTTTGAGGCTTAGCAAGGGAGCAGATTACCAGGTAAGATTTCCTAGGACATTTTATAATGGATATTCTTTCAAAGGAGTATACTACCTGAGTGAAAAGGGAAAACAGTTAAAGGATATCATTTTAACATACATCCAACTATTTGCTTACACAGCATTTTTAAAAAGAAAGAACATTCTTCCATTCCCGCACCACGCGACCACAAAATTTCAATTCAGCTTGTCAGTATTCGAGGTCCACCTCCGTTCTATTTTAGGAAATGCAAGCAAGCAAATATGTGCATCTTGGTCAGGCTCTCAATAATGCTTACAATTCTAAAGACGTGTTTTTTTTTTTTGATTTTTCTAAAACAGCGATGCATTGTAGGATTGTTTCGGGAGTATTACAATAGAATTCCCTCGAGGAATTCCTAAGAGATTTCTACTGTAATACTCCCGAAACAATCCTACAATGCATCGCTGTTTTAGAAAAATCAAAAACTCCGATAAGGTCTATTCTAAGTCTAGGCGTTCTTATTAATGTTACACGGTGTGCTTGGTGTGTGTTTGGTGAAGGAATAACATAAATTGAGTATAAACAGAAACAAAAAATCTGGATTAAAGGAAAATTTGAAACCATTAATTTTCACCAACGTCAAAATGAGGTCATTGCACTATTTCATAACACAAATCTGTCTATTGATATAAATACCATCGACATGCATTAGATTAAGATCTGTTGGTTTTAAAAAAGTAATTCGAAAAATCAGATAGAACAAAGATTAAGTTTCAATAAACGCTATTGAAGGTAATCTAGTACTTAGAAGGCTTAAACGTTGATGACATCGACTAAAACTTTGTTAATCAAACAAAATTTTATAAACAGACTGGTATATCCTAATTTTGAAGTCAAAACAAGTATTTTTACCGTTCTGAATATCTGACATAGATAATTAGAGGAGAATGAATGAATGAATGAATGAATGAATGAATGAATGAATGAATGAATGAATGAATGAATGAATGAATGAATTAATTTTATTAGTCCTAGACTTAAAGTTCTTAATACATCTAGACTAAAGTCTCTAATACTGTTTCGTTTTTTCTAATACCTTTAAATCGACATCGTGAAATGGTACAAAAATGGCAAAAAATGTTATAAACTCCTCTGACAAAATACCATTGAAATGAAAAACTGATAACTTAGGCCCTAGAACAGGGTGATTCTAAGAATCAAGTCAGCGTAACATGAAAATGTTTTGGGAAATGATTTTACCCGATTTCAGTTATATTTTTCCAAAATTTTGTTTTGCCATGAAAACCGTAAAGTTTCCACCACTAGCACAAATGACAATGGACCTTAACGGGATAAAGAACCAGAGACAAAAGGGGGCTTATTATAATCAATATATTATAAGTGGACATAAACGCAAATGTAATAATAAAGTTGAGATGATGAGAAAGTTTGATAACAGATTTATTCATAAGCAGGTTTAAAAGAGATCAATGAAATTATTATAGAGAAAGCATTTGGCGTGTATCGAAATAAACCTTTAAACGGGAAACACGGTAGTCGGTTATAATGTTTTAAAAGAGTGAGAATTCAAGGTATGAAATGCTTGATAAATTTTGATGTTCTAAGTACAGTACAACTTCAACGCGAAAGTTTGCTGTATAAAAAAAGCAGATGCAGTGTAATCTCCTAGCTCGAACAAGTACGGGAAACACAAATTTGATATATTCGAGTTGTAGAGGTTCGAGTTATGAAGACTCAAAGTCAGGAAACTTTTGGATTTCAAGGGGATATGGTTAGGTGGGATCAATTCCTTTCTGATGGGGGCTGTCGTGGGTTTTAAGTAAAAAATCACCAAAATTATTATCAATTCCTACAACTTTTCCCAATTGAAGGAATCTATCAATCGTTATTGATCAAACGAAACAAATCACTTTCACGTAACCGAATAATGTTCTTGATTTGGGAATTTTAGGTCGGCAATCTATTTAGTGTTGGGACCATGCCTGTTTTATTAATGTTAGGGTTGTAATGCGTCTATGCGTGGAAACTCTCTTTTCTTCGGGACCTTGATCTCCCGTGCACAGTGAGAAGTGTGTTTCTAAAGATGGATGAAATGTCATAATTCATTCGTGGTAACCAACCTCGACTCCGTGTATCCCGGGCTTTATTTACGTTACGGATGGACGTCGGAGAATACCCTTGTGCTATCAGTAAGTATCAAAGAGCCGATAGTACGCAGGGAACGAGGTTTGGTGGAAACACAATAATTAGGTTGACCACAATTTCAAATTAATCATGCTTATGAATTCCTTCTTTCCACAGGTGCCGCCGATAATTGAAGACGTCATCAAAAACAAAAGCCACCAAGGTGGCGGCGGAGATTCATCAACCGGAGAAAATTCATCACCGGAAACACCCACCGAACCAGAACATTACAAAAACGAAACACAAAAGGAAAAGAAAAAGAAAAAACGGAAAAAGGATCGACAACCAACGGTAACAATGTCACCCCCGGCTGACGCACAAGTTCCAGTGTTCTTTGCAGATGATATACGACATCGAGACGGGGGTCAAAATAAGAAAAACCATGATAAGATTTCATCAAAGAATTCCGGATTGTCTACACCGAAGATAGAGAAATCATCAAGTTTTAAACGAAAAACAAAACCACCATACTTGGAGTCAATGATGGCAAGAGAGTATAATTCTGATCAAAATAGTAAAAGTCCGAGCAGACCTGACTCCCGTAACAACAACAACAACACAAAGAATGATACGGAATACAACATTGTACTGTTGGGAGATTTTGGAGTCGGAAAAACTGGTAAGAAACATTTTATGCGTTCGGTCAAAAAAATGGAAGAATAGACCTTATCGGATTTTTCGATTTTTCTAAAAAAGCGATGCATTGTGGCATTGTTTCGGGAGTATTACAATAGAATTCCTAAGACATTTCTATTGTAATACTCCCGAAACAATCTTACAATGCATCGCTTTTTTAGAAAATGTAAAAACTATAAGATCTATACTTTATTTAAATCATATCTGTATAGGATCTAAACTTTCTAAAATGAAAGTCTGTCTCAAAGGTATGTGGACACTTAAGTTTTTTTTTGCATTTTCCCAGCACCAGACTTTAGGTAGTAAAATTCGACAATTGAAAAAACTTCTCCACAAGAGAGGCAATTACGGTGCACACACACATATAGTGGACTCTCTCTAATTCGAACTTCAATTGTTCGGATTTTTCTATAATTCGAACTAATTTTCGGATTCAAAATGTAAACTATGAAAGAGATGATGTCATAGTTTCCATAAAATATCGCGTGATATTAAATAACAATTTCTATAAAAGAGTGAGAGAATGTGACATGTTTTTATAAGGTGTGTCAACTTGATAACAGATCAACTTGTCAAACCTTCTTACAAAATAATTTTTTGTAGTAGTCAATACAAGAAGCCCACGCAATATTTTAAATTTTACGTCTTTCAGGTTTAACTTCAACTTGTTTTTAAATTTTCATCATACTTGAAACACTTTTATATAAATATTCGAATTGAAAATCAACCAAGGGGGCTTTAGCCAACTATCTTTACTGTGTACAAAATTAAAGTCTCAACAACTGGAACGACCAGGGGGTGGACAAGGGACAATTGTATCGAGTTATAAAGAGGCAAAATAGCCTGCTTTTTTTTCAAGGGGCCATTATAATTAAGGAGACTCTACTGTCTTTAAGGTCTAATATGTCATGTAGCGACGCCAGACTAATTTTCAAAGAAAAGTATTATCACGTAATAAAGGTCAAAACCGTATCTAACTTGAATAGAATTAATTAGTGCGATAATTACTACCTAAAAAGAAGGACTTAATCCGAAAACAAGGATATAAAATTTAATTACACTCATCTATGTTTAGCTAATCACAATCCGAATTAAGTATTCTACAAACTCTTTTATTTATCCAATCGCTAAGGTCAAAGACAGCATGGTTCAGCCCCCTAGATTTCTAAAGGAGGTCTAGGCCCAGTCGTTAGAGGGGAGCTTAAATTTACCTGCTGATCTGATAGACTCTGGAGGATGTTTCAAATTGAATACTGCACACACAATTCTTAATTTCAATTTTCCTATACCTATAAACCCGAAGCAAATTTTTAAGGAGACCTTAATCATTGAATGTACTATGTTTTCTTCGGGTGCCTGAAAAGTGGGCTGAAATCACGTGACACGCTGATTATCTAGGGTTATTTCAATATTTATTGGCTGAAGATTTTCTTTTTTGTCTCTCCTATCCCACTCCTTCTAATATTTTCATTCATCTATCATCTATATTTCAAATCAAGTATGACAAATCTGAATAATCTTTCTTTTATCAGCTCTTGCAGTTCGTTTTGTCACGAGGCGTTACCTACATGAATATGATCCAACATTAGGTAAGCATTTTCTTATGTGACTTGAAATTCTGATGTACCCCCGTCTCTTTAGAACTGTCTGCAAGATGAAGTGCTGAGTCCTAAAAGTGACAGATATTTCGCATTCAGCTAGTTGCAATTGAAAATTACTGATTTACAATTTTGGATATTGAGAACTTAAGAACTAAATGATGTGGCATTGCATATAGATTTTGAAATTAAATCACCCCCTTCCATTTCGATGTCGAAATCTCTCAAAATCAATCTATTTGGTTTTGAACTAGATTTCTTTAAACGGAAAAATTGAAGACTTGAAATATAAGAAGTTTTTCATAATTTGCTATTTCCCATCCAAAAGTTTTATTTCTACCCTCTTTGGGGCTTTAAACTCAATGGCAAAGGAAATATCTGAAATGGGATATTCCAGAAAGAATTTGTATCCCTTATGTTGAGAAGGTCTTTTTTGTGAAAGGTGACCCCCACCCATGGATTTTGTTTTCAATTTTTCAGGACCCCTTTGGATTTTCCACATTATTTTGCTGACCACCCTGTATTTCTACATTGAAAAACAAGACCCCCTTGGATCTTTTATTTTCCTGAACCACCCCACCCTGTACGCCACATCTCCTCGACGTTACAGACTATTTCTGGGCCAACTATAGCCCAACAATGATCTTATAATCATAATTTTAGAACGCACGTACGAGAAGCAAATACAATGTTCAAATGGATCAGTCAAAGTCAAATTATGGGACACTGTGAACAAGGTGAGCTAGAATAACTATATCCATATGTGTGACTAAAAGAACGGCATAAAAAGGCATTAGTACACGTTTTTTTATAAGAAAAGGCTATATAAGAACATAATAAGGCTTCGATGGTTGGCCATTTTTAAGAATAATTTAAGGCTTTGTGAACTCTCAAACATCCAATTTATTTATCTTAGGAAAATGGGCAAAATTACTCACAAAATGGTGTAAAAAACACGTTAAGAACATTTTTTTGGCTTTTTAGGCATCTCTACCTTGAATAAAAAGTGAAGTAGGAGCAAAATATAATGTTTATCGCTGCGAGCAGGGTTCGAACCTGCGCGGGTAGAACCCATTAGATTTCAAGTCTAACGCCTTAACCACTCGGCCATCACAGCTTACTATCATCAGATGAGAACAATTGCCTTATAACAAATTCTTCTTTACAGCGTTGTCATAGAAAGAAATATTATCATTACTATGTACGAACTATTTCCTCTAATTTCACACATAATCACGATTGCTACTTTTATTATGATCGTACGTACATGTTTTTTATAAGAGCATCCAAAAAATTTTCAAACCATCAGATGTTCTTAAACGTATTTGTTTTGAGCCTTGTTCTTATTTTCACCATTTTGCGAGTATTTTATGTATTTTTCATAGAAATTGGGTGTTTTAGTCCACAAAGCTTTGAAATGTTCTTAAGTTACAGTATTCTTAATATTTTGTCAATTGAACCCTTAATAGTCATTTCTTAAAAAACGTTTATTGCTTCATAATGATTCTTTCCAAGCAAGATCAGGTCAGTCGAAAAACAATTGAATGAAAGCTATAATTTCCATAGTCCGTATAAAAAACCCCGGTGTGGAACTGGAAGTCTTTTGTTTCTTTCCATTGTTTCTTACTTGAACTTGCGTTGAGAACTTAGTTTGTTTTACTAACTTTTTAATCATGTGATTAAATCTTCAAACGAATCCCAAGAGGCGTACTTGGTAACGTGATCAAAAACTTAGCAAATCGATTTTTATCTTTTGTTATTAAAAAGCTAACAAAAAGTTAAAATCAATACACCTTTTCGACCGTAGTCGCGCGGGCATTTTTTTGTTATCCCACTAAAACCGTCCCAATCCTTTTTTGACGCATTTTTCTATTGTCTATTGGTGCGAAAAAAGGACTGAGAATGTTTTAGTGGGATAAAGCGGACAAAAAAATGCCCACGCGAAAATTGGTGGCTACGGTCGAAACGGTGTATAAGCTTCCAGACCAAGGTTTTTTACACGGACTATGTAATTTCTAATTAAATCCTTTTATTTCTTTCCCAGTCTTTCGATGTGTATACCGAATACGCTGATGGATTCATCGTGATGTATTCTACAACCTCGTCGCAAACCTCTCAAAATGCACAAAACACTATAAAGACAATACGAGCTTCAAAATACGCTGCCGTTCGAAGCGTCCCAATCTTGTTGCTAGGCACTAAATGTGAATTAGAGCATGCGCGGAAAGTACATGCTAAAGAACAAGAAGCCTTCGCAAAGGCTCACGGGTGTTTATGGCGGGAAATCTCTGTAGCGTGTACGATAAATATTGATGGGACCATTAAAGGTTTGATCGAGGAAATAATAATAACGGACAACGGCCGAATTGATTCAAATGGACATAGTAAATTAACAGCTACCACGAGTTTGTCGCGGAAACCGAGTGCTGCTAAAAAGCATTTGATGAAAAGTTTACTATCGTCCAAAAAGAAGGAGAAATCTTGATATTGATAAATGCATGTGATTGTTGGGAAGATGTTGAAAGTACGAAGGTTTATAATGAGAAAGAAAAACGATTTCGATCATTTATGGTACCGTATAGAGCGGTAGTAGAGCTTTCAATTCCAAAGTTGACAAGCTCAATGTCTTTTAATAAGATGTAATAAATTTCGAAGCTTGTGACATAACGTTGAATAGACCTTTTCGGAGTTTTTGATTTTTCTAAAAAAGCGATGCATTGTGGGATTGTTTTGAGTGTATTACAATATAAATCTCTAGGAATTCCTCGAGGGAATTCTAATGTACTACACTCGAAAAAATCCCACAATGCATCGCTTTTTTAGAAAAATCAAAAACTCCGATAAGGTCTATTA
The DNA here is from genome assembly GCF_902728285.1 of Clytia hemisphaerica. Taxonomy (NCBI): domain Eukaryota; kingdom Metazoa; phylum Cnidaria; class Hydrozoa; order Leptothecata; family Clytiidae; genus Clytia; species Clytia hemisphaerica. The sequence goes on from NW_027104191.1 coordinate 750,597, forward strand.
AGTAAAACTAACAGAGAAAATTAAACTCGAAGAACTCTAAAAGCTTCAAGAAAATTGTCGAGACATATACAGAATTTGAAAACGGCACTAACATTTGGAATAAAATTTCATAAGATATTTTGGTTTAATAAATTGTATAAATTGGAAATAGGTATTTTTGTAATTATAATTTGATAAAAGAAACATTATAAATTTCTAGAGAACTTTTGTACCACTCAGATATACCATTCCAACGAGATGTCTAATGTCGTAAGGTATTGTTGGAAAGATAATAATATATGTCCCGCATAAATATATAAAACAAACCTTAAGTGGGTTAATTTTGGCGGGATTAAAATTGGCGAATTTAGTGATTTTCAGAAAAATTCGCAAATATAAGTTCATTGGACCATTCGAGTTCTGAGGACTGTATTCATGATATGCACCACTGGAGAGTCTTCTGAGAACTTTTAAAATTATCCACCCAATACGTCACTTACCCAATAGAAAAAGTGACGTATTGGGCGGAACAAAAACAGAAAAATTGCATAATTTCGTGAAGTCATTGCAGTGGTGCATATCTTTGGCACTCTTTGAGAGTACAGAAAATCAAGCAGTAGGGGAAATTTTCAGAAGGATTTTGGTTGTATGTAGCATTCGCAATATTATTCTACAGGGTGTCCGAAAAAAGTAAAACTCTGTCAGACCACTTTTGTATGTGTTTGTATCAAATTTTTTAAGAGTACTCTTTTCTGCTATGTACTTGATGCGAGGGTGGTTTGTATGAAATTGTTCCAAAACGCTGAAAAAAATCTCAAAAATTTTTTTTCTCAACAATTTAACTTCTTTTGGTGTTTTAATACATTTTGATACATACATAAGAGTGACTTCCGGGAATACAAAACGTTTTTCGTACATATTACTGATTTTGAGTATTTCACTCTGTCACGTACAGGACAAGTGTGATTTTTTTTCAGCATGATGAGCGTCTCAGCGCAAATTTGGTTAAAAAAATGATTTATTTACAGACAATAGTGTCTGAAAAGTATAACACATACATAGAAAAAAAAACAAATTTTGGGCAGAATTTTTTTCCCCATTGATATTTTAAACAGTGTAATTGGAGTTGTCGCGTACGGGACAAAAAATTCCGGACTGCTGGGATAAAGGTGCATAGGCTTTCACAAACTGAAAATATGAGATCAAATTTTTTTTCTGAATTAATTATTAGTAGTATGCTGACAGAAAAATGCATATCGGGGTATGTAAATTTGTTAAGAAAGGCGCACTGAACGTTTAAAAACTACATATATTGCTAAACTAAAATTTCCCATTAAAGATAATTTACCTGGAATTATTTTTGCTTGTTCCAGCAAAACAACCCCATTACACTAATTTTCGGCCAAAAAAAGTTTACTTATCTCACAGCGAGCTTAAATAATCTGGAAAACCGTGTCATTTTTCATTTTGGAACAATTTTGCGCAAATCACCCGCGAGTGCTGTGTTTAATGACAAAATACCAGGGAATCTGAAACGTCCTATAGCAAAGTGAGACCCAAATTCGATAGGGGATGGTAGGGGATGGCTATAACCCCTGTCGGAACGATTTAAAATCGAACAAACGTGTCTAAAATAGGTTTTAGAAAAACCACCAACCAAAAAGATCAAATTTAAGTTGTTTCAGTATCAGTTTTTGGTCATAGCTTCTACAATAAAAATAAACAAATGGTACAATAATCACTCACTAGTATCTTCAGTAGGCTGCGTTCTGTTGAAACTTTCTCTAGTGTATAACCAAGTTGAATCGATGCCATCTTGAATTTCTTTGACAGGTTTCCATCGAGGTATTTCAAAACGGCAAGCAATCACACGACAATTATCATCCATATCATTTTCTAGTTTAATTGACAACTCATTCATCATGTCAGCAACACCAAAAATCACAATATTATCAAATTGTTTATAGTCAACTTTCCATAAGTCTTTTCGCTCAAATTTCGCATTTGGCCATAAATTCTGCATCCTTGCTGATATTTTTGAATATAGAACTAACCAAGGGTTCAACTCATATCCGGTTGCCTGGTAACCATTCTTCGCAGCAGAAAACACAATCCTTCCATCTCCACTCCCAAGATCCACTAAACTCCCTCCTCCACCTTGTTTCTTTTTACACAGTTTCAATACATTGGAGATTTGATTATCTGTGGCAGGTACAAAGGGAAGACATATGCGACGGAGTGCAGGTGATACAAAAGAGAATGTCACTAAAGATACACCGACAGCCAATCCTCCTGTTATAGCAAGTCCAGTTAATGCTAGTTTCGATCGTGGTGCTTTACCTGGTGTTGTTTGTTCTTGTTGGAGAATGGTTGTATCACCTTTGGTTGTAGCAGCATATATTTTACTATACATTATCTTAAAGAAATAAATGAATATGAATTTCAGTAAGAACCTAATAAGCAGGCGGGGGGCGCTAATTAAGTTTAGAGAATCTTTCCACTCACCCCGCTTATGTATTCCAAACCCCGCGCTTAATAGCTACCCGAGAGTAATTTATGTCGAGATTAATTTACCTTTCGATAAAAAACACAAGCACAAAAAGAACATTTAGCCTGATAATCTCAGAAATTTGAGCAGCTGAGGCTCGGACAAGAGTGATTGGTTCTTAATTAATAAAGCCTGTTTTATGAAAACAATTTGAGGCTTTTTAGAGATGGATTCGAGCTCTTTTATTTTTGTGAAAAATATTTGAGAGAAGGAAAAAAGGGGAAAAGAAGGAAAGCGTTCGATTTTTTTTTAAATAATAAATTTTAAGTATAAAGCTTTACAAAATAATGAAAATGTATAACGTAAAACTGTTCAATCTACGACCCTTTTAAAGTCGCTTTTTCTTTAGAATAACTATTTCTGATTTCTGAAGTGTTTTTTCAACTAACTGTCAACCAAAAAAACACAGGGCTAGGATGAGGTACAAAAAGGTAAAATTTTTATAGCTGTTTCTAATAATTAAGACATTTTATCACAATAATAAAGGACATAGAGATGTAGTTTTTTATTCAGTTCGACTTTTTTCTCCCCTTGAGCCCCAAGCATTATAAATTTCTAGAATTTCTAGAAAATATCGAGATGCCTTTAAAATAATGCGAAAATTATTTTATTGATAGTACAATTCAATATTCATGCCATCATGGATTTCGTAGTCCCCAAGCGTAATGTGATCTTTAAAAATTGTATACCTAAAAAAAAAAAAGGTGTATTATCATTCTTTTATTTGGGCCTACAATTTCTTAAATAAATGTGATCGAAATTCACACGAAGCGGTACAATGACAAGCAAAAACAGATCCATTTTAGCTACCCGATTCTTGTTGTAAGTAATGGCAGGGACTGGAATTCACTTTCAAAAATATGTTGGTTCAATGATACTCTCAGTAGACTATTATCTTTTTTCTTTTGAAAGAGAATTAGAAGAGGACAAAAATAATCAATAAATTTATCAGCTTACCATTTTTTCAAGACAATCTTTTCGTAACGTGTACCAGTTTGAGCTGCTACTAATTTCTTGAAATCTCCTATCGTATCATCAGGGCTATGCACAATTAATCAATTATCAAATTAAGGAACAATATTTTGGTATTCAAACACAATAACTAAAAAAACAACCTACATGCTAAATGGACCTACCTGAAGGCTAACTTAATAATACAAGAAATTAGAAAAAATGGGAACAATAGTGAGAAAATGTAAGCTAAAAATCAATTTAGGAACAACCTTCTACCGTCAACTGCTCTAACTTGGGACTATCTGACAAAACATGGGACGCCAATTCGGCCACCATTTTACCAAACCTCCAAAGTCATTTGATTTGAGTTAATGAACGGTATATAAAAAAATATAAAATGTCTCTTTCGCACCGAGTTAGTTAGTAAAATATCTCAAATAGGCTCTGTGATGGTTCATCCTATAAAAGGAAGTTCATTCTATGGTGGCCTATCTTGAAGTGAAGGTGGTTGAACAAAATCAAAAACAAACAAAAAACTATGTGCAGGTATCTGTGAGCAAGGTGTACCTAAATCACCCTGCACATATTCCCTTTTGCTATTTTTCAGAAGGACCCATCATGGTATGGCCAGTCTTTTTTAGGTAACATGGAGATTTCAAACTTGAAAAGTTCGACCCTGAAATGACCCTAACTGATGACGCGCGCATGTCCGGGCCAAGTATTCAAAGGCAAAATTCCGGAATTTTGCCAAAAGAATGTGTTGCTACCGTAAGTTGGTCTAATGTCAACATCCGTCTTCTAATTTCGACACCCTTCTTTAGAGATAGGAACAATAGAAACTGGGAAAGGTCGGAATCGCTGATTGACTTTGATTAGCGCGATTAGAGCAAAAATCTTTAGTCTATCAGTGATTTCGACCTTCTTATTATTCCTATCTATAAAGAAGGATGTGATCATGTTCAAAAATAGTGTGACATTTAGTGAACTCAAAAATTGACAAAAATATAGTATTTCTTGAATAACTTGGGAAATATTTCAAATATAACGTTGAAATTTTGTATGATGATCGGTAACACAAAGAACATATCATTTTGATGAAAAAAATGGTAAAATGAGTAAAATTTGTGGCTTCTGGTCCAAATATGTCCAAATATGTGTTTTGTCAGCCACCTCAAAGGAGGAAATGGTTTGTTTAAAAATAACACTTGTATCGGTAACTAGAGGTATCATATTATCTCAAAACAGATAAAGGAGCAACATTTTGAAACTGGTTGGTTTCAAAAAGCCACCAGTATTGTCAGCCACATAACGACTCATAGCTTATCTTGAAATATCTTGTAACCTAGTAAGCCACTTAATTTCGCTCCAAAACAATTTGAAAGGTTAATCATTCTACTTATCCTTGGTGAAAAAATAAACTGTTAGCCACCAAAAATACTCATTTTATTAACATAATTGTCAGCCACTTTGAAAATGTCACAAAACAGGCCTTTATTTTTGAACATGATCATGTCGAAATTAGAAGACGGATGTCGACATTAGACCAACTTACGGTATTTTAGCATGAACATGACCTGTGATAATGTTTGGGGCTTTATTAGATTAAGTGCTTGTGTGCAGAGCATTGTGGGTACAAAGTCCAAATATGTATTTCCCGTAAATTTTGTAATATAAGACAGTCTGAGAAATCCTTCTAATTGCACGCTTAACTTCCGCAGGCGTAAACTTGTAAATGCGCGCTTATCATAGTCCGCCCGAGTCCACCCATGTGCAATTGCACGCTTAATTTCCCCCCTGCCAGTTAGTCACACTAGCGTCCTGCCAAAATGCGTATCAAAGATTAATGCTGTGAAAGCGTATATCGTTTACTTGACTCTCGACCAAAAAAAACTGTGTCGCAAAACTTCTAAAGGGATTCTTGAAAAAACAACCCGGTGCTTTTTAATGAAATTAACATTTTCAAAAACTTTGAGAAATTGCCTAAAATTTGAGCCTTAGATGAAAATATCTGAGCCAAGCCAACCTTGAAAACTAATTTCAAGATCAAATTCCCAAGAAAAAGATCTAGGGGGAGGCGGAACACACCTAGATCCGCGCACTGCCGGACAGGCTATTTCCCGGAAATTTTGCTGGACCTCAAACAATGACCCATTTACATGTACGGAATTATTTTTACTTTAGCGTGAAAACAAGGCCTTAAAAATCGAAGCGCTGTCTCGTGTCTCGGGAATTGAATGATAAAATTTGACATAGTAATGTTATGTTGTTTGGGGAATTATGAAGTTCTCTGGGATTTCGATTGCATTTATTCAGGTTGATTTTTTATGACTTCTAATGGTACTTTTTCTAACGAGTTTGATTACTCTGTTCTCACACTTATGTCTTTTTTTTTCGCGTCCTTTTCCGTGATTACTTTTATTTATATTTTTAAAGACAGGTAAGAAGGCATATTGATGTAACTGCCACGGCACCTGTAAGTTTCATATCAAAACTGTCTCTTTTTGGATAGGTAAGATTACATATTTTCCATCAATGGAGACCAAAATAAATCTATTAAAGGTAGAATATTGAGGAAAAGGATACTTGCATTTTACCCTAACTTTCTTTCCCAAACGATCGTTACAAGTTACTTCAATCATTCTATCATTTGATTTATTTAGTATCTTTTGTTTATACTTAAAAAGAAAAAGAAAGTCATAAAAATACCTAAAACTAATTAAAACATTCCAAATCAACATGCATGGCAGTCATGTTTTCATTCGAATTTTAGGGCATACTGTAAAAGTCGGACCCGGACCTTGGACCCTGGACCCAAGATCGGACCTCAAATCGGCCCTAATTCGGACCCCGATCTAAAAAAGTCGGACCCCGATCTAAAAAAGTCGGACCCCGATCTTAAAAAGTCGGACCCGATCTTAAAAAGTCGGACCCCATCTAAAAATGTCGGACCCCGATCTAAAAGAGTCGGACCCATATCTAAGAAACAGTGTGAATTGATAATATGCGAGTTGCGAGTTGGTCCTGCGAGTTGCGAGTTGCTATCAAATATGCGAGTTGCGAGTTGCAAGTTGCGAGTTACGAGTTACGAGTTGCTATTTTAAGTAAATAAAAGTGCGAGTTGCGAGTTGAAAATTTCACGTTAAGACATCAAAATCGCGAGTTGCAGATTAAAATCGCGAGTTGCAAATTAAAATCGCGAGTTGAAAAATCAAAAGTGCGAGTTGCAAATTAAAATCGCGAGTTGAAAAATCAAAAGTGCGAGTTGCAAATTAAAATCGCGAGTTGAAAATTAAAATCGCGAGTTGAAAAATCAAAAGTGCGAGTTGCAAATTAAAATCGCGAGTTGAAAAATCAAAAGTGCGAGTTGCACGCTTGTTCAACCAGTGTGGAGCATTTTGTCGTTAGGGCGACATGTCTAGGTTCAAAATTGGAGGAAAGTTTTGTATCGAAAGATTAAAAGCTGATATATAAAAAGAATTTATACTGTGAAACTCGTGTAATTCGAATCATAAAATTTCCTTATTAGGTGGTATGATAAATATTTACGATAGAATTGCTGTTTTCGCTCGGGAAAACAACAAGAAAATCCTAGATTGGAAATAATAAATTGTACTCGTTCTTTTATGAGCATTGGCTTGATAGCTTCGTTCTGTCATGTCCTTGCGCTACTTTGAGAATCCCGACACTTTTATCGCAACAGTGGAACTGCACACTGAGATCTGCTGACCTCAATCCCATCTCACCGATCCACTGGGCGCTTGCGACGCAAGTTCATTTAGCACTGTTTTACACACCGACCGACTACATTTACTAGCAAGAGAAAATAGAGAATTACTACCTACCTAGAATTTCTACCCTTTAACTGTTTAATGGGAAGATCTACTTTTAGGAGCATTTAAAATAGAGGCTCAGAAAACCCGAGTTATTTTTCTCGAGTTAAAAAACCGAGTTACGAAAAAACCAAGTTATGACGTCATTTTGTACCTTTTATGACATCATTCTAAATTTCGTAGCTCGTTTTTTTTCCGTGACTTTAAATTTTCGAGTTATTTCTCGATTTTTTTTCGGTCTTTTAAATTTTTGAGTTATTTTCCTTCCTGTAGATAGACTGGAGTCGTTTATAATATGCGTGTAATACTAATAATACTAATACTAATAATAATACGGGATTTAGTTTGTATAAACGACTGGAAGAATCCGGTGTTCCAGCCTTATAGATACAGGGGCTAGCTACGCAGAAACTTGCGTAGCGAGAAAACAATTTATCAAGCAACAACAAACTCTCAAAACAAAATCAACTCAAATGAAAAACTTTCAATACACAAATCCACACATATTTTTTTTTTCAAGAATTATTTTGAGCAGGAAAAAATTATAATTGCAATATTGACACTTTTCTTTTGTTTGGAGTTAGTGCACAAAGGTTTCTAGACGACTAAAATTGTTCCATTCATTACTTTTTGCTTTCTTTCTACTGTGTATAAATTAGTCGTCTAGCTTGCTAGACTATCCTGTAGATTATCAAGTTATTTTGCGTTCCTTTAAATTTTCGAGTTATTTCGTGTTTTAAATAGATTTTTTTTCCTTCTTTAACATTCTCGAGTTATTTTTCGATTGATTCGTTGTTTCGAAACTCAAAAAAAAATCAATAGAAATAGATCACCAATTCAATGCATGAATACATGCATACATGTAGGGTATTTTATTAAGCTATAAATATCTATTATAACCGTCACTTTTCACTTAAATATAAAATAATCTTGCTTGTGAAAATTGACGTTACGCACAAAAAACCTTGCAGAGAATTTGATAGTGTCGATGGAAGAAAGAAAATTCGAAAAAGAAATTCATTTTTTTACGAATCACCGCCGACGGGATATGTTTTCTACTCATTTTCTTTCGGGCATTTTTCATCTCCAAATTAAATAAAACTTACTAGTTATCCTTGGGAGGTTTTGCTGTCGAAAAATGAATCACCATTGATGAAAATAAAGTTTTTATAAATAAAGGCTCCTTTCGAAGGCAGGAAAAGTCTACTGTATGTGAAAACTGAAGCAAACAAAGCATTGCATTCCCCTACATAGATAGATACTTCTTTCAATCAAATCTAAATTTATAAAATTTTATAATTTTACTTCATTCTTAAAGTTTTTTTAATAATAAAATCACAATAATTCAAATATGTGTTCTTTCCAAAGCAAAAATCCCAAATGAAACTATTTTTTATGTTATGATTGCAACATTTTCGAATCTTTCAGTATAAAATAGAACGCGCGCGAAAAAACAATGCAATGACTTCTTTTTCGAAATGACAAAAAAAACACCCATTCAGACGCTTGATGCAATGATGGTCTAAAAAACTATTTCTTTACCATCAAAATATACCGTATTTCTGCAAAAAAAAGACAATAATCAAACTGCAAAAATGCGAAATTCATGTAACTAAGAAAGTACGAAAACAAAATTTCATTTCAACTCTCGATTCGAATTTTCAACTCGCACTTTTGATTTTTCAACTCGCGATTTTAATTTGCAACTCGCGATTTTAATTTGCAACTCGCACTTTTGATTTTTCAACTCGCGATTTTAATTTGCAACTCGCACTTTTGATTTTTCAACTCGCGATTTAAATTTGCAACTCGCGATTTTAATCTGCAACTCGTGATTTTGATGTCTTAACGTGAAGTTTTCAACTCGCAACTCGCACTTTTATTTGGTTAAAATAGCAACTCGTAACTCGCAACTCGCATATTTGATAGCAACTCGCAACTCGTAGGACCAACTCGCAACTCGTATGTGAAAAATCCACGAAACAGTTAGATTAGAGCTATTTGACGGTCGGTGATCATTTTGGCGTAGTTAGTAGAGTAGTGGTTATCACGCTTGACTCCTGTCTGGGAGGCCCGAGTTCGATATACCCACCGCGGTACTACGATTCACTTGGCAAGTGAATGTACCTTCGCCCAGGTCAACCCATACCCGTGTGAGGAGAATTAGGTACCACTACTCTCTGATACAAGAGTCTGGGTAGATATTTCCAGACAATGTGACGTGCTGCAACACTCCCTACAGGTTCGGCCTGCTCACTGCTCTCCCTCACAGCGGATTTATCATAGATAGAACTCTGGATAAACATCTCGGTGTCGTAATCTCGAATAATCTCTCTTGGAAGAATCACATCGATCTTGCCACTTCTAAAGCAAATAACACCCGAATATTCTTTCAGAGGAACCTATCAATGGCCAAAATGGCAGACAAAGAAACACGTCTGAAGTGTTATAAAACTTTTATCAGACCAACGGTGGAATATGCAAACACTGTATGGGATCCCACTGATAACCAATCCCTTACCCAGAAAATTGAAATGATTCAGAGAAAATCTATCCGCTGGATCTGTAGGGAATGGAGTTCAGAAGTCAGCCCAAACGATCTAAGGAAATCACTTAAACTTGAAACACTGGAAACAAGGAGATCCAAATCGAAACTGAAAATTTTATTTGATATTTTGTCAGGAAACAAATTCGTTGACAGCCAGCATCCACCCAGCTAGACGGCGTTGTACAAATGTGAAATATCAGCCCATTCAGTACCGTGAGTATCACAGCGCGAATAAATTCGAGCTGTGAAGACAAAGTTTTTTTTTAATACAAGATCTTGTAGAAAAACGCTCGCAAAGTAGATATATTTCACCGTTTGGCATCGTTTGGCTTAGAGGAGGTTGCGGTTAATATTCTCTTTGAAAACTTGACCTCTGATACTCAGGGTACCCATTCAGGGCAGGATTAAATGCTATTCAAAATCATTCTTTCCATCTACCATCAAAATATGGAACAAATTACCAATTAGAACTGCAAATTTGAAAACTGAAAAAGAACTCAAAAATTCTATTGATAGCTTAATATTCTAGTGTACACTTAATCTGCGCCCGTTTTTCAACTGAGTTTATGCTCATACTCATGTTTTTTTGCTACATTATATTATATTATTTTGCTACATCATTTGCTACATCTAGCGACTCAGCTGGACTCTTGTTCACCTTGATTCTAGTATGTGCTCTCCTTTAGCTTTTGATTTGAACACCTTTCTCATGTGACCCTGCAAATTGTGCGTCCCCTATTAGTGTACTATTTTTAACCCACTTTTTATTACTGTACTGTTTTTGAACTTTTTAATTTTTTTCTGAATTTTAATCTAATAAATCTAATTTAAAATTGTATAAATTACCTATTTATTCTATATTTCTATATCTTTATAAAAGGCTATTAATTAAACCTTTTCAGTTTTGTATTTTTACGTAGAATTTGCAAGATTAGGCATATTTTTGTCTTTTATGCAAATATAAAACTAGAACTAGAACTAGAAACATCAAATACAATGTATAGTATATAGCAATGTGCCTTCGACACTGGGAGAACGATGTTCATCGCAAGAGGCCGAACCTGTAGGGAGTGTTGCAGCACGTCACAATGTCTGGAAGTATCTACCCAGACTCTTGTATCAGAGTAGTGGTACCTAATTCTCCTCACATGGTATGGGTTGACCTGGGCGGGGGGCGAAGGTACATTCACTTGCCAAGTGAATCGTAGTAGGTGGATATCGAACTCGGGCCTCCCAGACAGGGGTCAAGCGTGATAACCACTACTCTACTAGTACTACGCCAAAATGATTACCGTCAACAGCTCTAACGCTAACGGTTTTTTAGATATGGGTCCGATTTTTTAGATCGGGGTCTGACATTTTTAGATGGGGGTCGGACTTTTTAAGATCGGGGTCCGACTTTTTAAGATCGGGGTCCGACTTTTTTAGATCGGGGTCCGACTTTTTTAGATGGGAGTCCGATTTGGGGTCCGAATTAGGGTCCGATATGAGGTCCGAAATAGGGTCCGAAATAGGGTCCGGGGTCAGGGTCCAAGGTCCGGGTCCAACTTTTACATTATGCCGAATTTTAGCTAGCTGAATCACAACGAGGCGCTTCCTTAGCTTGCCTATCATCTCAACAATATTTTAGGACGACAAGGACTAGACTGCGAGCCGCAAAGTAATCTATTCGCTACGCTGTAGCAAATAGAACACATTTGTGGAGCAATACCTTACCTGCTTCATCATTTTCAAAATGGTAGCTGAAAGGGACATAATTATGGCGGGAGAAAATGTTTCACTGGAAAATTTGCTTGAAGAATTCAACTTCAATGCCACAAGAGATACCAGCAAATTTGTTTCTGCTTTGGAAAATCTTCTAACACTTGCTACTAGTAGCGAAGAAAAGCTTAAATGGATTGCTGCAGGAATAGATGTGAATATTTTGTTCAATGAATTGGGTGATTCTGGAGAAGATTCAATATTGAAACAGCCTCAAAATAAAAGTGTTCTAGCTGATTTATGTAAGCTGTTAGGACTAATCTTGAGTACTATTAGTCCAGTGAATGTCTTTACACAATATGTAAGTCATATTGTAAAGAGCTTTGATGCTGGTATCGAAGAATATCTTGCAGAATGTCTTCATCAAACAATGCGTCTAGCTCAAACCGGAAACATTGGAATGTTTATGTCTAACCCTGAAATATTTGTCTTCATTGTCAAGGGACTTGGTTTCAAAAGCCTTAGTGTTGCCAGCTCATCTCGGAAAGTTATTGTCAAGCTGTTTGAATGTACAGAACAGACTGAGTGGTTGTTCTCGAGTGAAGTTTATGGTGTTTGTAGAAATCTGATGGAGAAAGATGCAACTGTACGTTTCAGAGTCTATGAAATATTTCTTGAACTTCTCACAGGGGGGGGTCAGTGTACCAGAAGGTGGCATGTATCCTGGGGTGGGTGGGTGTTTGAGAAAAAAATTTGTCATGTACTACCTGTGTACTATAATTGGGGTGTTGGGTCCAAAATTGATTTTGATTTTTACTACCTGTGTACCAAAATAGGGGTGTTGGGTCCAACATCGATTCTGATTTTTACTACCTGTGTACCAAAATAGAGGTGTTTGGTCCAAAATTGATTTTGATTTTTACTACCTGTGTACCAAAAAAGGGGTGTTGGGTCCAACATCGATTCTGATTTTTACTACCTGTGTACCAAAATAGAGGTGTTTGGTCCAAAATCGATTTTGATTTTTACTACCTGTGTACCAAAATAGAGGTGTTGGGTCCCACATCGATTCTGATATTTACTACCTGTGTACCAAAATAGAGGTGTTGGGTCCAAAATCGATATTAACAGTATGGAAACAAAAAGGCTCAGAAATTATTTGCTAAAATAGAAATGTAAAGTTGTTCTATTATAAATTGATCAAGCCAAGTTTGTCCAAGATCATTCTTCCAAACTTTTTTGAATTAATTGAAATCCTACCAGATCCCACTAAAATGAAGGTTTAGAGTCAATGTAAACATCCGAACATTCTAATTCAAACATTCGAACATCAAATGTGCCAATTCTCACGCATTGAGTGTGAGACTCAAGCATTTCCACATGGTCTCACGCAATTTTTGAAACGTTTGATTTCTCAAGCATTTTGGATTTTTTAAAAAAATTTTCCTGTTTTTCCGATTTTTGGAAAAAAGTTTTCCCGATTTGCCGATTTTCCGAAAAAAGTTTCCCCGATTTCCTGATTTTTGGAAAAAATGTTTACCCGGTTTTCTGATTTTTTCCAGGTAGTACCCGGTAGTAAATGGGGGGTATGGGGAGGTTAAGGTTTTTTTTCCAGGTACTACCCGGTAGTAAATAGGGGGTATGGGATGGTTTCGGGATTTTTCCATGTAGTATAGTGTACTTCAGGGGTGGGTGGGTGTCAAGTTTTGAAAAATACCTTGTAGTACACATACATGCCGCCTTCTAGTACACTGACCCCCCCCCTGCTTCTCAAGCTGCAACCAGAAGACTTCTTTAAGTTCGCAGAACTTGGCTCATTTGATTGTCTTTTCACTGACTTAATGGACAGTGGGGATGTACTTTCTCAGTTAAATGCCTTGGAACACATCACACAGCTGGCATTGACAGGGATACAAGGGTTGGAATTTGTGGAACAAAGAGGCATCATGAGTTGGCTTCAAAATACCTTTTCATCTGGGGATCCATTCGCCCAATTCCTTCTTCCAGGTATATATATATTATTTTTAGTATAAAATCAAGAACATTAAACAAACTGTTGTTGAAATCCACTTTCCAAAAAATTGTTCTAGTATTTTGAAATGGAAATTTATGATGAGTATTTGTAGAGTTAGTTCATGTAATGTTTCCAGCTCGTACCCAATTAGAGACTTATACGCATGCGTAATTTGCCGTTCTTTTAAACCACATGCAGTTAATTCCTGTGATAAACAAAGATGAATGAATCTCTAGGGGTGGTACAGTCAATTTCGGTCGGGTCGTGGACAGCGAAATATGAAATTTGTCGTTCTTTACAAATTTGTCATTCTTTTTGTCGCTTTTTAATAGTTATTTGTCGTTCTTTTTAGATGGTCTGTAAACGTTAGATGAACAGTCTCGTTAACAACATCATCTCTAGATTAGATAAGCTTAATAAGTCTAGAAATATACATCATATCATAAAATGAGGAGGAAAATGAATAAACTCTTCCTGAGTTATTTTTTGTTTTTTACTATCAGGATTCTGCTTTATATCAAATTCTGTTATTGGTTTGAATATGATATCACCCAAGATCTTTAAAATTACAAAGAATCAAACCTTCTAAACAACCTTCTCATAGAGTTAGAAAAAAATCATGATCAGCACACTTCTCATTTTACTTTTTCAGGTGCCATCAAATGTTTCGGAGTTTTGTGTGCAAGCAATCCTACCAAAATTATCTCCAAGTATCAAAACCTATTAACTTTCATTTACGAGAATCTATCCAGTCCTGACACTTCAATACGTTGCCTTTGTGTGGAGACATTAGCTTTCATTTCATCGAGAAGTGATGCTTTGAAAGAGCTGTACAAACATCCAGATTCCTTAAAAGAATCAACGGAAAAGATTGGGCAAATGGTTGCCTCTCATGCCGAAGATGAACAAACTAAAAGCAAAATCCTTGTTGCTGTAGCAACCATGTTTTTACACGATCCAGCTGATGTTGAGTTATCGATGATTTGTGAGAAACTTTTCCATCATTTATCGAGTGAACCGGTCAGATTCTTGATGGATTTGGCTAAACAACCTTTCTTGGCAATACGTTATGGTGCTTTGAAGTTGTTCTGTAATGTATCAAAGTTTTCGTGGGTGGAACAAGATATGGCTCTTTGTGCAGGTAAATAATAAAAAGATTTAAAATGTCGATACATCTCATACATCTGCAAAGCCAACGTCACAGACTGTTTTTTGTCAAGAATTTGAGACAAATTAGCCGAAAATATACAGTAAAAAAACAGTCTATTTGCAAATTTCTCTAGTCATAATGAGTGCGAATTGCGTTTCCTGTTTCCTGGTAATGTTTACCATTTTTTTATTTTCAGGCTTCTTGGAATATTTATTGGATAGAAAGACGGAATCAGAAAAAGAAGGCCGCGAATTGAAATATCACGTCGTCAAAAATCTCGCCATATCAAATACGGCTGGTGAAAACCTGGGTATGGGTTTTCATAATAAAATATTGGCGTATGCGAAGGAAGGACCTTTTTATTCTGAAGGACAAGTCGCCGTTACATACCAAAGAGAAAATTGAGCATTCCCTAGATTGAACTCTAAAAATTTTGCAATTATTACATTTGACTATGTTTCCAAATTTTATTTTATAAAACTCCACAAGAAAAAAATGCGAGCATTTCCACTCAAATAAAATTCAATTATAATTACTTTAAGATCCATTTGCTCGAAATATTTACTGCTTCAAGGCCGAGGTAAACGATTCCAACATTTCATCCAACATGGGTGTTCATTCATTCTTTTTTTAATTATTTCTTTTCAAATTGGAAATGGCGTGTTAGCAGAGGATTTCTGTACCCAGTGTAACCAGTGCCGCTACTGCTGTTTATGTGGACAAAAATATTATAGTCTAACAATTGGCCCCTTACAAAGCAGAGGAAATTCTGGCGAAAAATCGACTCTTGCGGTGCAATTTCTTAAAATTTATTTATCTATTTCAAGGCAAAAAATGGTCAAATTTTCTAAAATTTTGCAACAAAAACTATTTTCTAATTTTTTACAAACTTACAATGCATTTTGGGAAGCCTGAAAAACGTACCTTTAAAAGGGTCACACCTTTACTATAGATCGCTTAATTTCAGTGCCCCCTGGTTGTTGTTTTTTTTTCAGAAAAAAAAACATTCGAACTAGTCTCTACCCATCTTTTTAAATTTGTTACGAAACTTTTCGAATTTTTGACAAAAAAACATTCGATTCTATTTCTAATGACGTCATTCCCTTTCAAATGTCGGATGTAAACTGAGTAAACGAATCCAACATGATCCAACACGAAAAAAAATAAATAAATGTTGGACAAAATGTTTGATGGCGATCAAACTCCCATCCAACACTTTTTTCCTTCTTCCGACATAATTTATTTTTCCTTTCCGATTTTCGCATTCGAGTAAACGATTCCAACATTCCATCCAACAGAGAAAAAATGTTATGTTGGATAGAATGTTGGAATCGTTTACTTTATTATTACAATAAACTACTAACTACTAGGTTTTTGGAAAAGGAAATTCACCCGGGCGGTACCTAGGCGAAACGGGTGCCGGGTACATTTTTCACAGCCTGGAAAGTCCCTCAAAGGGATACAAAAATCATTAAAAAGCAATCGAGTCTCTGCAAGGGTTTCAAAATAGACGATATCGGCTTTACCGAATTCTCCCCGAATGATTACCCATGATGCATTGCGCAAAAAAATTCACGGACGATAACCCAAACCCTAACAATGCATCATGGGTAATCATTCGGGGAGAATTCAGAAAGCCGATATCGTCTATTATTACGAAAATCAAAAATCGACTCTTTCAAAGGGTCATAAATTCTTGAATTTTCGTCTAAAATTTGAAATTTTGTGGGAATAGTCTAAGATGGCAAAAACGTCAAAAATGGACAAAACTTTCGAAATTCAGTCTCTCTACTAAGGGTCTATTTTCGAATTTTGATTCTGAAATACCCGTCATCTCACAAACCTAGTACCCCTCCCTCGGTGAAATTCAGTACTACATGTTTTTTTTCTATAAGCATAACGTTCATAAGCATGTAGGCTCAGTTTTTACCTAAACAATGGCTCTATTGTTTGAGAAAAAATAGAATGCTAAGCATAATGCGAGCCTGATATAGGGGTATAGACACTTGCTTATTAAAAAAGCATAAAGTAATTAATTTTTTCCCATTTTGTTGAGAAACACACTGTCTTCCTGGAGTGAATATAGTCAAGATTTATGATTTTCAATTGGTTATCTTTAACACAAACACAGTATAATAAATAAAGCCTAAATTTTGATGTTGAGTATATTTTCAAAAATGTGTTTTTATTCTATTTATAAAAATAGTTAGGATAAGTAGTGGAATGAATGCTTTGAGACCAGCTCAATACCATTCAGGATGGATAGTAAAATGGCGACTTTTTGCTTTTTTCGTTGTTTGAAATAGTGAAGATTTTGTTCCCTCGGGTGACTTCTTCTTTGGTCGAACGAGACGTCGTCTTCCGGCGGTCACAAATCGTTTACGCTCTTCTTTTTGTGCAAGAACTCCAGGATGTAATGGGTTGATCAGCTCTGTAATTCCTGGCGTGTCACTAAAAACGAAAAGGTAAAGATTATTCAACACAGGAAAAACTCAACCACATTTTCGGTGGAAAATCTTAGTTTTTCACACTGGTTTTTGAAGCATTGCAGCCAACTTTTAACGGTGAATTATTTTAATTTTTCCTTACTGTTATAACTGATAAAAAGTGCGATCTGTTTCATTACCCAAGACTACACTGTACCAATATAAGACCAGGTTCTGTCTTTTCCACTGGAAAGATGGGTCCAAAAATTCAACTTTGTACGCTCATACATCCCCTTCTCACAGACCCGATAGGATATTTATTCAGTCAGTGGGTTAAAAAACGGACTGAAACTCAATGGGGTTGATATTCCCATGTTTTTATGGCTCATGGGGTTTAAAGTCAGAACATTCAGCGGAGACAAAAAAAAACAACAATATTTTGCAGTGAGATTATTTTCAGCGTGGGCAAAAATCGGATTATAATTTCCACTTGGGACGATATTTGGTCAATTATTCAAGTGAGAGGGGGTCCCACCCCCGGGGGGGTACTACCCTTGTCGACCGACGGGGGTGCTCCGCTGAGGTTCGAAAAATGGACCCTACGTGGGACTCGAAATTTGCGAAAAAAGTGACCCTGAATGGGACTGAAATTCCAAAATTTTCTCAAATTTTCTACTTTTTTCCCAAATTTTCCAAAAATAGGCACCCTACGAGGGACTGATTTTTCTATTTTGGTGTTTTTGCGACCCTACCTGGGACTCGTGGAAGTTAAAAAAGGTACCCTGACCAGCGGAGCATCCCCGTAACCCATCTTGCCCTAGTACCCCCCCCCCAGGGTCCCACCGGGTCTGTAAGAAGGGTGTTTTTATTTAAGTTTTTTTTCACTAAGATTATTTAGGAAACAAATAACTGTTAGGCTCGTTATGGTTTTCCTTATGGTTGTTAAGGAGCGTCCGAAGGATAAAGCAATTTGTCGATGTTTTGTGGTATAGACAGACTACTACTCGAATAACCATCCCCACCCGTTTATTTATTTTCAAAAATATTTTCAGCAATCGCAAGCTTGATAGCTCCAAATATCCTGTTTTTTGGCTTATAATGATTATCTTTTTCGGGGTTTTCGGAGGTACAATTTTTCGGATCCCTCTTTTATTAGATTTTGAAAAAATTCGGAGTAGAGTACACGAATTAAAGACTTCTCCATAACTTTTAAAGTCCAAACTTACTGTGGCATAGTAGCAACAGCTTGTAAGTGTTCCAAAGCACCTTCCAAATTCTTACGTGCGCAAACTTTACAAGCTTTAGTATGGTGATGAGGTTTACTTTTCATAACTGTCGGAGGTAGCAGTTGGTCACGATGAAGGGGTGTTAAATTTTTTCTATACGGTGGCATTATTTTGGTTTGTGTTTCTGCCGTTTTTTCTAACTTTTGTCGTTGTAACGAAGCCAATAAGATAGTCTGGATAAACTGCATGGCAATCTCACGTTCTAAGCGAAAAGAATGAAGAAAGTTAAAACATTTATAAGATACTCCTCTGCAACCCGTTTTATACGCCCTAAATTTCTAATAGCCTTGAAGAGCTCTTTCTTGCGTCTTTTTACGTCTTTTTGAAAAAATAGATTAAGGGTAGAAAATGCTTTGGCGGACCGAACGTTGATGTTCTACCTAGCTAAGTTGGATAATTCTTTAGATCTAAAGACTTTCAATTTACCCGCGGAATAGCCCAGTCGTCGTGCCTAAGTAAGAATTGTAAAACACACATGAGTCAGACATGAAAAGTTTAGAATTCTGTAGTGCAAGACTTAATTTAGAGGAATGAAACAGCTATGGGTTAAAATGTTATAGTGGGTGAATTTTTTTTATATGAAATCCTTTTAGGAGACACGGATGTGACATAGACGTAACTAAGCTCGGTTGACCGTGATGTTCTTGAAGCTGACCATCAAGGGCCATACTGTAAACGATACTTTTGTCCATTTTGCATATTATATAGGGACTTATTATAAAGATTAATCAGAGTATAAAACGCTCCTTGAAGAAGGCTGTAGCAGGGTTATAATGAAATTACTTACCTTCCTCATTAGCATCTTGTAACCATTCCTCAATCGCTTCAATAGCATCTGGTTTCAAAGCCTTTTCCAAAGCCTGCAGAAATCAAAAGAAGGATTAAATAAAATCTAAATGGTTTTCTTTCTATCAATATTTAAGCATTTTTATGCCAATCCCTGATAGAACATACTTCTTTGTGAGCGCTCTGAGAATTGTAAAAAAGAATACTAAGGGACTTATTGCAAGTTTGGTATTGGGTCTTCAAAGATTGTTTCTTTCGTTTAAGAACAGTAAAATCTTAAGCATCATCCACGACTTTTCGATCACACTGGAAAAAAACCCAAACCATGTCGTTAAAAATTATAGTGCTTTGAATTATCTTTTCAACGGCATACAATTTGTTATATTTGAAGCATTGTTTGGCGAATGGCAAATCAATTTTGTGCCCACTTAAAGCGTATAACAGACTTTTGTTATCGGTGTCAACAGAAAAAACTAACTTTAGTGCACACTCAAAGCGAATGGACTTCAATCAATCATCAATCATCAGTAAAGATTACCTTTTGAATATAACTTTCTTCTATCTCGGCGACGACAGTTGGTGTTTTGGATACTGTACCTTTATCTAAATTAAATCATATTTCAGAATCAAAATTTTATATTCTATAATTGATAGGACATATTGGTATTCTGCAATTTTTGTTTTGGATACTACCCAAAGCTCTATCGTAAGATCAAATTGTCATTGTGTCATTGAATGAGTACCTTTTTAAAACAGATCATATTTCAGAATCACAATTCTAAATTCTATAGTTGACTACCTATACAGTCCTTATTGTAGGATCAAATTGTTGAATATACATACCTTTAGAAGATGCTGCATCGTACCATGATTGAAAGAGAGGCTGTAATTCTTCTTTCAAGAAAAGTGGGGATAAAGCATCTTTACCAGACCTTCCAGGAAGACCACGCGAAGATTGACTGGGTGACCATGATTTGCGTAGGAGGCTGGGAACTAGAATTGTTAAAAAGATGGGAGATAATTAGACAGCAACAATAGCAAGCTTCTGTTGTTTGATAAGCACAAATATTGTTTCTAGAATAATATAAAGTATAGTCACATTTAAAGTGGAAAAGGGGCAATTTCCGATTAAAAAATGGCTGCACCCGTGGATTATTTCTATCAGGTGATAAATTATTTTTCAATGAGGTATTACATCTACTCTTACTTTTAATCACCACTCAAGATTAACCTACATATTGGTCGAATTCGAAAAGGTTATGGTTATGAAAATGATGCTGTATTTTAACTAAATTATCCGGCCACTGTATTGCTTTGGGATTTAATATGATTGAACTTACGTGTTAAAGCGTGTTGAGACGGTTCTCCGCTTTTCAAAATTATTTTTCCTTTCTTCTTGTTTTCTTTTTTCTTTGCTTCAGCCCCACTATAACTTTTTGTCATTTCCAGAAGCATTTTTGCATCTACAGCGTTGGCAGAACGTTCTGAAACAAAAAAGAGTAATAAAAGTTTGTTGTGGCAAACACAAGTAGCAGTGGAAAAACGTCTCCCAGCTAGGCCCCAACTTTTATCAAGCCTCAAGGTACTGTCGATTGAATACCTTTTCAAGTCGGTGAGATTCTCAAAAAGTTGATAAGATTCTTTTTTTTTAATACCTATACTTCTTGAGCTTCAGGTGTAAGCTCTTATAAAAATCAAACCCCAATAACAGTTACAGCATATTGAAAGAGAGTCAAAGCGATCAAGTAGGCAATCATTATAAAAATCAAGAATATTAAATGATGATGGAAAGAATTGAATGTTAAATGTACAAACCTCCGCGTCGACCAGAGTAATCGTTATAAAAGCTTTGGAATGAATCATCAATATTCGAGTTTAAGAAGGAAATATTGGCCGTTTTTGATTTGCCATAGTCAAATACGCGCGTTGGAATTCTCCAGGTTAGAAAATTCTAAAAAGAAATCAAGTTAGATTATCGATTGCAATTGTGGAGCGCAAAACCTACTCTCATTGTGCTGAGAGTTGCATGGGATCGGGAATCGAATCAAGAATCATTGAAACGGCAAGCGTATACGTATCACCGTTATTTTTCATTAACATGTCATTATCATCTGTAAATCTTATCCATTTTGCCAAATAACAAAGAGATTTGAATTATAGAATATTTTCCGAGTTTTTCCTATTGACGGGGATCGAAAATTAGTTCGAATTTATATAGAAAGGTGCGAATAATAGAAATTTGAATTAGCGGGAGTCCACTGTATACCAATAAGGTACGGCTTAAGGCTAGAGTCGAATCTCCTTTGTGCAATTGGAAGCCGCACTCATTTTCTTCATAAGTTGTTTCATACGAACGCTGGATAATAGAAGTACCATTGACCACCAGAATTTGAAAAATGTAAAACGCGAGAACAAAGAAAGTGCTAGATTTAATCTGTCAGTCGAAATGCAGCTCAATTTTAAAGCTTCACTTTAACTTGATTGGGAAATGTTGAAGATTCGGCTTGGTACTCAATGGGTATTAACGTGTTGAAAAGAATAGAAGTTACCTTAGAAGGATGTGGATTGTTTCGACGGGTCGGAGAACAGGGCCGCTCTCTAGGACGACAAGGTTGATAGCGTTGGAAATTTGAATTATAATGCGTTTCGAAGTCCTCTCGATTCTTACGCGTTTTGTTTTCAGGGAAGACAAGTTTGGAATCATCATGAAAACGACGACGTTGTTTAGCGTGGTAATTGCCAGGGACGGATAATGCTTTTTCACATTTTGTTAGATCCTGTAAAAGACGGTCCGTTGCGTGTATTTTTTGAGCGTTGGTCAACATTTTTAATGGTGGTTCAATTCCGTTTGGTAGCATGAGATGAGGTGATTTTTTGTACAAAACAGTAAAAGTATTTGTGCAGCGATGTGTTGGTGTCTTGTGTTCGCCTTGTGTGGTATCACCATGTTTGTTTTTTCAAAACTTGTGACGTCAAATTATTTGGAGATTTTTGACGTCAATTATCTAAATATTAAATGACGTAACAAATTATAATTATTACAAATTTGTATGTTGTACCCGACAAAATATTGACAGTTTGTCACGGGATTAAAGGGCACAGACATCTTTGGCCTAATTTAACTTGAGTCCCGCTCCCGCTCGGGACTGTCCCGATCTAGAACGACGTGGTAAAGAAGTCGAAATCGATGAAAAAAAAAGTTGATCGATGGTTTGATTTATACTATATACTTTTACTCGAGTCCCGATTTTGCGTACGAAATGTTTGGATTCGGGGCTAAATTAAAATTCCCGATTTGGCCTACGAAATGGTTGAATTCGGGACTCAAGTAAAAGTATATATAGTAACGAGAAACTTTTAGTCCCGATTTATTTCAATTAATTGTTTCAAGTTCACAAATATTTTTTTCGACAAATGTATCGATTACCGCATTTCACTTGCTTTGCCGAAATTTTGTACGTTAAAAAAAAATATCTTTACAATCTGATGCCATAAGGGTAAGGGCAAGGGCAAACAGTTTGGAGTTGTGTCATTTTTTAGCGAGTCGTATATTTACATTTTATATTTTAAATGGTTCGATCCTCCGTAAAAATCAAAAATTTGTTGTAGTAGTGTCTAATTCATCATAATAACAAAAAGGAAAAGAAAAAACTATACCACCGTTAAATTCCATAGCGTACAAATAATTCTATTTAGGAAAAAAATTGGTGTGGTTTTTCAGAATCGAACTTTGATGAATTCGTGTGAAGATCTTATTCACTTGTGTAATTTTGGTTGGCAATATTTTTCTGAATGTAAAAATGATAATAAAAAAACGTATCCATCCCTTAGATTACTCAAAATTCGAATCAAATGCTGACAAAAAACGCATTCCCAGCATTCTATTTTATTTAAATACTAAAAAAGTAATATAAAGGGGGGAAATGTTTCAACGTAGTGTCTCTCTCAGATGCAAGATGCAATGTCTTTAGGGCCATGAAATCTTCAAGCCTCCCCATGCAGTGCTCCTTTCGAATGGGAAGCAACGTGAATTGATTGGTTTATGCGTTCAGTAAATGTTTATAAAAGCTCAATTATTTGAACGCGGCGTATTTCATTTATCCAAAGTGTATTTATTCAACCCATTCAAACCCTCTTTCACGTCGAGCGATATTCCACTTCATACGTAAGTAGTAACATTTGAATACCACCCCACGACGTCGACTTCTTCACGACTGTAACGTATCAGGAACGGGTGCTCCTTAAAAATTAAACACAAAACAATTGTTGAAAAAGTTAGAGGGGATGGCCATGAATAATCCCAGAATTTTCAGACGTAGCTACCCCAAAGTGTTATATAAAAAAAACAAACTAAAAACTCATTAGCAAACAAAAATAGAGACGTGGCTAGAGTTGAAACTGATGGACGGAAAATGAAGCCACTTATTTCCGATAATAAACGCATTATCAGTTACCAGTTTAAAAGTAAAAAAAATAAAGCCCTAGATTCAATCCACCGCAGTTCTAAAAGCGTCGCTCGTGTAAGGCCTCACTTTTTCTTTCTTGAGAAAAGTCGAAAATTCTTCTCTAACATTTCGGGCTTTACACTCAATGCACATGACGGATTAAAAATATGGATTCGATTCTTAAGTTTAACACAAAAACATTTGAATTAGAAAAGAATGGCTTCATATCACCATCAAAATGTCGGATAAAAATCATCCAAAGAAAACCCTCATAAATCGACAGAAAATGAGAAATATTCGATGAAAAACTTTGAATGTTGTCGGGATACAAAATACTCACCAAGAGAAGATCAAACTTGGGACGTTTCGCCATGTCTTTTTCAAGACAAACGTTAATGAAAGATTGAAATTCTTCTGAGAATCCTTGATTCGGAGGTAGCGAAGGTGCTGGGTCATGCATAATCTTCATTAACACTTCAAATTCGGATGAACAGTTCGTGTATGGGAAATAACCGACTGCTAATTCAACCTGTGAAAAGTAAAATGAATTTGTTTACTGATTGGAAATCATTGAAAAACAAGTAAGACAGTAGACGTCTACACAAGATCACTAAAAAGGGAATAGTTTAGGAGAGGCGTGATAAATTCGGGTGGAGTAAGCAGTGGCGGAGATGTTTACAGTGTAGACGATACCAATTTGGCGCAAAAGAAAAAAACTGAAAAAAGCCGTGGATTTGCCTTTGCGTATTATTGACGATTCGGTTCGACCATTTTCAAAACATTCGAAAGCGTAACGTACAGTATATCAACTCTTATTTTTCTACATAACACTGGTTGAAGGAATTTCTTGCATGAAATTCTTTTCTTTATGGGTTTATTTTGTAGCTCAAATTTAGAATGTTAGTTAAATTTTAAGAGCCATGCTTCATATGTTTAACATACTTTGACTTCAGAAATAATCACCACAAAGACTAACAGGTTTGTTGTTAATATTTTTTACAACCTTCATTTTTCTTTTTAACTAATTTTATAACTCAAAGACACTACACTTGCTGTACATTTAGTATCATTTTACACACTTCCCTTCTGATAAAAACAGCTTTTTACCTTCTTTCAATACTCCCCATTTTTGTCTTGTTAGAAATTCTACAAGTTACTAATCTTTAACTTTTATATTTTTTATATTATAGATTATAGCCACAGGAAATGATTTTGAAGTTTTTAATTTTTGTTTGTCTGGAAGATGGTATCAATTTGGAGGTAGACTATGTGCTTCTGGCAGCTAGAGAAGAGTTTTATTCTGATACAAAAATCATTACAGGATAGTTTGACGTTTTGTTTACAATATTTTCCACCATATTCTATATTTAAATATAATTATATTCTGGCCTTAGGTAGAAATTGTAGACGTTCATGGTACAGCAATATGCTGTTATTGCTACCATACAATGCTACTTGAAAGATGGTGAAGTCGTCTGTAATGCTAAAGCCACCAATTTCATTGAATCGTTTCAGCTTATGCAGATTTTGCATTATCCGTTCTTTTTCCTCTATACTTTTTAAGATCGACTTGATTGGACGCCAATGTAGCCCTTTTCTGTTTTGTCCAATGCGATGATGGTGGGACGGTTTGATATCTTGGACGCCAATGTTACCTAGTATACCTTCAATATCTATTCTGTCTTGTTCCTGTTGTTCCTCTTTGTTATCTACCTCTAATTCCAACATTCCATGTATAATAATATTTCGTTTTCTTGATTCGATGTCTCTGTCTTCATTCTTGTTTTCTTGTTGGTGTTCTCTCACTGCTGATTTGATATTATCCTTGTGTTTCTTAGTTATTTCAGCGTATGTTTTTTCTGATGATTTTTCTATGTAATTCGTCGTTAGTTTTATTTCTTCTTTTATAATCTGCTTGGTTTTTATTTCAAAGTCAGCCATCTTTTCGATATCGTTCTTAAGGCTGCGGTTCTTGGCTAGCTGGTTGTTGAGCTTTTTAATGACGTCGTCCTTCTTCTCAATCTCCCTCTGCATCATATGATACGAGTTCTCACCTATTTTACTCATTAGAGATCGTGTTATCCGCACGCAATTCTGACATAGATATTGTTCGTTATAAGTGTTGGCAAAAATTTGCAGCTGATAAAGCGGTAACTGTGTGCACTCGTAGTGTACCATGCGGTGGCATTTTCGGCATTTTAGACGGTTTTGGTCATCGTCATCTGAGCAGGAGGTGAGCGTGCATGTTTGGTTTTGTTTAGCTTCTTCAAATGGTTGTTTTTCTTGCTTTTTGTCGGTTTTTTCGTTCATGTTTTTGATTTTGCTAAATTTCAACCATTTTAATTTGCAAAGAAAAAATGCCCAAAAGATACCCCAATCAAAATCTTGTTTTTTCAGCAAAGGGCGACAACAGTCAGACAGTTTCTTTTTTCAAACAGCCAAATTTCTTGTTAAAAAATTGCTAAAATTGGCATAATTCTGGAATTTTTTTACAAGATATAGACATTCCTTTGCCACACAATTCACCAAATTTTGAAGTTATTTATAAAAAAATATAAGTCAAAAAAATCATATATATGAAATATTTTAATTCCCGCAACCCAAGATTATGCTAAAAAAAAAATTGTTGCTGAATGTCTTGACCTGTAGTAGAATAGTAAAGGAATAACAATTGCTTGAGAATGGATAAGTACAATTTTTACATCTTACCCTAAACAAGTAGAAAACAACAAATTAATCACTTATATAGAAAAATTTCTCAAAAATTAAATAAATAGGTTCAATGTACGGGTAGCGACATGAGTATTCACAGCTTGCATTTGGCAGTACCATTTTTTATTGTTTTGAATGGTTTTATTCTTTATATAACGTACAGAACAATTTTCCAACCACGTTCTACTGGTTCAATTTCACAAATTTTACAAATTACATAAAATAACATGAAAAATTTTTATAAAAAGGTATATAAGCAGTAGGGAAACTTATTACCAAAACCTTTTTGGTGATTTCACAAAAACATTTTTGGTGAACTCTTGATATGCACCATTGTCTATTCCACAGCTGATTGGTTGAACGTGACGTATTGACTTATTTTACGTCACTTACAACGAATCATATATTGGGTACGTGATGTAATGTCAGAAGACCTTGGAATGGCACATATCATGAATTTGCAGTGAAAAGGTGTAATTCATGAAAATTTCAACCTTTCACACCGTGAATTTGCCAAAATTTATGGTGACTTTTAAACGTTTGGTTTTTTATGTACTCGTACATCTGGAATTAACTGAATATAAACTATGTTCTGGTTCAATTAATTGCCCCTACCTAACCTAAGAACACCCTCTGTTTACTTTTCGAGAAAAATCTCAAAAAAGCCTGTTATATATGTCCAGTGAAGTGGCAATTTGAACACCCAATAAATAAGAAGAATTAGAATTTGTAACTAGTTCTAAAAGGTTCTATTCCTAGAAACTTGGGGAAATAGATTAGAAACCAGTAGAAACAAACATGAAAAAATAGTACATGAAGGAAAGTATTTTCAATCAAAAATCAAAAAGTAGTTTGAGGTATAAAGTAGTTGAGAATAGAGTGAGAATATGTGAAAATTACTTGCTCATGCTCATAAACCACATAAAAGCACAAGCTGAAAATTTCAAGGAATGGAAAGAATGGAAAACATACCTTGCCTGATTAAAATGGAATCTTGAGGGGAAAGTCAGTCAGGTTGTTGTTCATATTCAAAAAGATTTTTCCAAATGCAAATCTTGAGGAATCTAATCCCTACTGACACACTAAAGACTTATATACTGTACACAAAAATTTATGCATAAAAAAGACTAATAAAAGTAGAAATAATTATTCTCCACCATGAAAATAAATCTCATAAAAACAATCTGAGTGAAATTTCATCAGCCATCTTTCTCAAACGTTTAGCTGTTTGCACTGTTTGCACTCAGTTCGAACAAAAAACGCAAACGGAAAATCTCGAAAACCCGCTGACCTGTCTCAGAGGTCAGTCAGGCAAGGATTTTTATATTGAGGTGCGCCAAATCGGTATCGTCCGTTTTGTTCCAAAACTCTACCGCCACTTTTTTCCCATAAACCGCCCTGACGCCCTAACTCTTTCTCGCATTTACTTTAAACGGACGATAGCATCGTCTAGTAAGACAGCAACAAAACTATGCTTACTATATGTCTACAATTGTAGCTGAGGTGAAGTTAAATCTAACATCACTAAAGAAGAATTCCCAGCTAGAGTAAAACTTAATTACTACCTACTACTAGAAACAAGCGAATTAAAAATATAACAGAGGGACCATTAACTTACAAGGGAGATCCCAAGGGACCATACATCTGCTCGTACGTCATAATCTGGATTCCTTGGGTCTGGAGGTTCCACTCTTTCAGGCTGTATAATACAAGGAAAACAAAAATTGAAATATAGTTTGACCATTTTAAAAAGTATTTTGATTACCACGGTGGATAGCTGTTTTATATTATTGTATAAAATTTTCGTCTAAGCAAGTCCAAGTCCATTCAGATTCTGAAAACACTGATTTAAAAGCCATTAAGAGTTCAAAGCTTGAAACCAAGTCCCTTTCAGACAAGTCGAGATCGATTTCTTCCCAACTGAAACACATTTTGGAACTTAAATTAATCTTTGCTGCCTGAAATTGAATCTCGAGTTTTGTTGTTTTCTTGCAACACGAAACGAAGCGAACAAGAGATTTCCATTGCTTTAAACGAATTAATCTTTGGCAAGGTTTAATATCACATTTTTGCGAATTCATTCCATTTTCACGAAATTGCTGATTCGCAAAATTAAATCCACAGGTAATCTTTTGAAACGTTGATTCGCGAAAATAAATCCAGAAAATTTCGCGCATTTTAGGTTTTGAAATAAAATCTGGCGAAAATTAATTCGATTAAGTATTTCCTTACCGACATGTAGGCAGCACAACCTGCGCCTTTCGTCTTTGCTTTAGAGTCAACCAGGCGTCCAGCGATCCCGAAATCACAGAGTTTTACATTGCCTTTCTCGTCAAGAAGAATATTCGACGGCTTTATATCTAAAAGGTAATGTGAGAGAAATATGAGCAAATGCACTAAGGAAACGGAGTTTGATAAACGACAATCTTTGTGCTATAACAAAATTAAGGGTTACTGGATAGCTGAATGAAAATATTGATTGTATGATCGGCTAGAAGCCATTCTATTGGTTAAATTCAAGATTTACGTCAATTCTAACCAATAGAATGGCTTCATTTCGTTTCGGAGCGAAACAGAACCGTTGCGTGCGAACATGGTCTCGACCTGTTAGGCACGATGATTGAAGTTGAATTGGGATATTTATGAAAAGCTCAGTAGGACATTTGATGATCGATAGTACTGTAATAGAAAAGCTCATTAGTCTAGGACAAATGGGTTTCCTGCATTGAGTTGACAAGATCTTACAAAAGGTAACGCAAATCTTGAGTTTGTATTATATCGAGTTCTACACGGACATCATCTTCCTTGGCACGGCTAACTGAATATATCACGATGTTCGATTACAGTACTATCGAGCTGTTGGGATTTTTAGGCTAGTTTTTAAACTTTTCTCTTTTGGGCCTCAAATTGAAAAATTGATTAGTCGAATAGATACCTCGATGCATGACCCCATGTTCAGATTTTAAATATTGTAATGCTCTGACCACCTATAAATGTAATGAAAAGGGAAGAATTATTGAAAAGTAATGTCATGTATATTTACAAAAACTCCTGAAATAAAGGAAAAATTCCAATATGTTTAAAGCATAATCGGCTTTTCCAGAAAATTTTTTACCCCCACTGTTGAGGATATTGATTTTTCGAAGTATCGAACCCCCTGGGTATCCTACTTTATTAGTAAAGACCTCAATCCTCAGCCCCCTGGATATCCTCTCTTATAAAGATGCTTACCCCTGGATATCGTATTTTTTTACTTGAAAAGACACTTTACCCCCTGGATATCCACTTTTGAACAAAAATCGTTAACCCCCTGGATATCCGATATCCTCAACATGGGGGGGGGGGCACGGACTATTTCTGGAAAAGCCCAATATGAGAGTTTTTAAAGAGAGATTCATAATATCAACCAATTACTGGTATCTATGAGATCACTCCATTTTTCTGGTCCTGTACTGGTAGGTCTGAAACCAGGAGCGCCTCAACTCATGCATGTCACTCTGTTCTTTTTAACTGCGTTAAAGTTAAAGTTACAGACAAATGGCATTTATGGCATTTATAGATTAACCCAGCTTTTAGTGATTTAAACGATAATCGCACGATGGGTTATTTTTTCTTATTTGGCACGCCCTCAAAGAGAGCAATTAATCGTTAATTGCATCCTGTAGAGAGCAATTAATCGTTAATCACATTCTCCAATGCCGCGCCAATGTTTACAAAATTGATTTTAATGTTTTTTTCTTACATTTTTTTTGCATCGAACGTTTTAATTGCATTCGAAATTTATTTTGTGAGAAAGAAAATCAATAAACAATAATAAAAGAAAGACATAAAGAAAAGAGAAAAATATGAAACTCTCAGTGTAATTTCTGTAATTTATTTTCCTAACTGGGAAAAAGTAGTGAAAGCCATTGTGCGATTAGCTCGTAATCACATAATAACTCGTACAATTTGAATATAATTGCACTTGTGATTTTTTTGTTTTGAATTTTCCTCGTCCTTTCGGACTCGGAAAATTAATAACAAAAAAATCACTCGTGCAATTATATTCGAATTGCACTCGTTATCATGTGATTACATATACAAATTTAACGTTCTTACCGAGACCGAAATCTTTCCTAATATTGGTTCTGGTACAGGTGTCTTTGTCGTGCGTAATAATTTTTCAAGACACGTTCCCATCAGTTCCATACATACGAACACTTCAGACTATAAGACAGAATTTCCAAAAAGTTAATACTTGTGCTAAAGTTTTTATCACCAAAACCTTTGCAGATTATAAACGTTAGCAAAGTGATTACAATATCAGGGAAAAAGAGACTGACCAACGTTGGTTACCATATTTCCAGGTGATTTTTATATTAAAAATAATTAGCTTTAGCGCTTTAGAATTCACATCGTCTTTATTTTCCATTAAAGCTGGATTTCCACTGGACTGGGAAGGAATTAGTTCGTTGTAAATTTGTTTGTCGTAATTAATTCGAAACATCCCTATCTGGATAGATCTGGAAATACTTTTTTACCAGCCAGTACTTTTAAATCATTTATCAACGATTTTAATTTTTCCAAGTAGACTCCTTGAAATAGAGAAATACTTCATACCTGTGAAATGAATAACCCAAAACAATTGACGATATAAGGACAATCGTTGCATCTTGTAATGACATCAAGATCCATCAAAATTCGTTTCTGTTCTTCCATGATGGGTGTCCTGTCCATAGTCTAAAGTGGAGAATAAATGAACTTCTACTAAGATATTTAAACCTTGTTTGATTTGGCTGCTGATAAAAAATATGAAAACTTCAATTATTCATGGCATAATATTGTAAATGTTATGTATTCAAAGATCCTTTTTAAATATGTTAAAGTATTGACATCAACAATAAAGAGGATCGTTTTAAACTCCCTACCATGTTGAAAATATCATTTCTCCGTCTAGAGGATGCAAAAAATTCTCAAATCCATGGGGCCAGTGAATTTATGTGAAAAGTGCAGAGGAATCTCTAAAAAAATTTGTCAAAAATTTGAGAATTCGCTGTTTCACTGATAATGGTAGTCTCTAATGGCATGATTCTGCATGATTGATTAACAACTCGTTTATTCTTGAAAATTGGATTCCAGAATATATTAACCTTTACAGCCATAGTGGTGTTTGTGGCGGGGTGAAACATCTTGTTGACAACCCCACATGTTCCTGAGCCAATTTCTTCCAATAATTTTAAATCTTCTATCTTAAATGGGTATTTCTAATGAGTAAAAGAAAAACTCATTTTGCAGGAAACAGTAGTTTCCAATTAAGAGAAAGATCAAGGGACGGTGGAGCAATCCAGTGAGAGGTGGTGTTCTCCACTTCCTGACAACTTGTTGAAACAGTTCGGGTTGCCTCTAACTGCGGTTGCAGACTTACCAATTATGATTCAATAAGATTTATTCTTGCAAAAAATGATCAGCTTGTTATTCAAATATTTTGTTCGACTGAATTAATAACTGTTAAATAACTAATCAAAAGACACGGGATAGAGAACTTTTATGGGGTGGGTAAGTCTTATTTTATTAAAATAAACAAAAGAGAAAAACATCAAAACTTACCTCTCCCTCGATTGCCAATATCGAAGATTTTTTGGTGAGTTCTTGAAGCTGCCTTTCTATTGCAACACTACAAAATTAAAGAATAATGTAATGATAATTTTTAAGATACCACATAGTAGGGGAGCAATCCATAACATTTTTTTGGATTACCCAGCTTACTCAAACCTAATAAACTTACTCTTCAGTGAGTTAAATTTTGAATGGATTATTTTTCTCGAATTCTAGCCATTTTCACGAAAATTAGTCCTTATGAAATATTTGAAAATCAGAATTTTGGCTAAAAACCCCTTACAAAATGAATGAGAAATGGATTAAGTTTGGTCCACACCAGATTCTTGATAATTGTCAACTCAATAAGTATGCCGTTGTTTTTGCAGCATCAAATCCATTTTGTTGACAAGTTTATTCTTTGATAATTTAAAAGGGTTTAAGAAGGGTTACTTTTTGGATTGAGAAGTTCGATCAAGTACTCTAAAAATGTCTGACTAAAGATGAATCAAAAAGGGAAAATTTTCAATTTATTTCATGAGAAAGTACAAAGAAAGAATCTTGAAAAAGATTCAATATGACAGAATGTAAAATGTTGTTAAATTGTCCTCTATTATCACTTTTTTATTACTTTATATCGATAAAATAAAAAGAAACTCATGTTTTTTTTGTATAGAACTGACATATAACAACACTAAGAATAGTGATGCTGCCAATTTTTTTTTGGAACAGACTTTACCTCTAAATTGCTTAAACACAAAACAGTGGGTTTAAAAAGTAATAAATAAAATTTAGTGCCTACACAAAAATGTAAATGCTTTTTGAGAAGTTATTCAGGGAAGAGATGACAAAGTAAAAATAACTTACGTTCTTTCACTCTTTCTTTTTTCCCTTGAAAAGGTCAAATTTTCAAACTTTCTGTTCTCCCTTCCATGTCTTGGAGGTGCTTGTAAATCAAGACCTAGTCCACCTAAAAGAAAGAAAGCAGAAGTTTCCATCAACAATTCCAATCTTCTCATTTTTGGATAACTAAAAAGGATGTAGTAATATATATATATCTTTCGCCTTTCATCTGCCATATTGAATTGTATGCAAAGACCATGTATATCAAAACCGAAGTTTTCCAAAATAGTTTTTGTCCGACAACGAATGGTAAAAAAAATTAGTGTGCTAATGCTAAACTCACATTTGCTGTGGGAGGAGGGAGAGTTCATTGATTAGTGGCAAAGTAGAGACAGAGGTGATTTTTAAAAAGATAAAAATTTGAACGACGAGGATTGGCAAAATAATTAGTTTCTAAGGCATCTTAGTTTTGGGATGGCCGCTGTCAAACAAAAGAAGAAGCTTGTAAAATGATAAAAGAAAGATTGTGTGACTATTTTTGGACAAAAAAACACTCAGAGTAGACATACTTCCGGGCTGATTCCATTTCGTTTGGATTTGGACTGTTTTGTTATCAGACTAGAAAGTGACGGACTAGTGAGATGTACCCAGACAGCTTGGTAAAATCTGTGTGTTTTCATTTTAAGAAATGACTTGCCAGTCATTGATCATGCCAGTCATTGTTCTTGGGGATTTGCGAAATTCAAAATAAATTAGCGGCTTTAGTGCGCTTTCCTATGATATATAAATGGACAAACGGAAACATGAAGAAATAGAAAAACAATAAATTCACCCCTGGAAAATATTCAAATTGTTTTGTTCTGTTCAATCACAGACACTTGTGATAGCACCAAATATCTTTTCATCCAAATCACATCGTTGTTAATAGTTTTATTTTGTCCAGAAATTGTTGTGCGGTTGTTTAAAAAGTAGCATTATTAGAATAGCTCATTTCCTTTTTTTCTTCCGTAGCTTTGTGTAATGCCAACCTAATTCCATCATAGCAGCTATCTGGTCTTTAATAAATTAGTTAGAGTGATTTTTTTAACAGCTTACTCAGTAGGTTTTATTTATAAACATTTAAAAGACCAGATAGTCACTGACGGAACTAGAAAAGGTATATGACGGCATCACGCAAAGTTACAACATTATTAAAGAATTCTAGAAAGTTAAAAAAAAATGTTTGTTTTCCAGCCCCCTTCTGATAAGATTCTATTTCCAGGGGTTAACTTGACAGTCCTAATTTCCAGGGGGTTAATGAAAAAAGTTCGAGATTACCCCCGTATTGTTTTAAAATGGAATAGCCCAATAAAATGAAGGTTAATAAGCGCTTTCATCCAATCAGAAAGGATTCTGACAATCTAACTCTTAGTAAGTCTAGCCTAGCTTAACTGTCAGCTCTCAGGGTGTATTAAAAGCACATGAGAGCTTATTTTAATTTAAATGGAAGCACACAAATTTCATCAAACTGCACCAGAAAAAATTGACCCATGGTACTATTTGGCCCCCACTTTCTTGGGCCACTTGACATTTTGAATTACCAGTCATTTGGGCACACAGTCGTGTTTTTGTGTCTGTACAGCATAACTCAGCATAAAACAACACAAATGAGGTGGTCTACACAATAGACAGCTCCAGGCTTTTAGGCCTTACTCGTGGTCTATAGGCACTGCTATAGACGGCCACTAGTATGTCCCCACCGGGATTTGCTTATTAATAGGTTTAAACATAATAGATAACTTTCACAAAAGATGTTTATCAATAGAAATTTCAAATAAAAGAATGTTTAAATGATTGGCTTAGGTTTCGAAACTCTCTATTGTTTCATTAAAACCTCAGTGCCCGTTCGATTTATCCGGAGAATTTCAATATTCAAAACAAGAGCAGTGCTCATACCCTGAAGAGTAGGAGTTTTACGCTCGAAACGAAGGAAGATATGACGTAGCCTAAAATGAGGTAACATTTCTACAACAGAGACCATGACAAATGAAATTTCACTGCTAGCACGCCCTCTTAAATTTTTTTTGTTCTCCTTTAAAACGGCCAACACTGTTTGAAGAAAATTATAGAGCACCCGCCCCCAAATGTCACCATCTAATGTTCTAATTTCACACCCTTTTTTAGAGATAGGAATAATAGGATAGGAAGTTCAGAATCACTAATAGACAAAAGATTTTATCCACTCTGATTGCTAATCAAAGAAAAATAATTTCCATCAGTGATTCCGACCTTCTTATTATTCCAAATTTTTAAAGAAAGGTGTTGAAATTAGAAGAGGGATATTGGCATTGGACCAACTTACAGTATAATGAATAAATTACAAGAATGTAATGTGTTCCATTGTGAAGCCCCAAATTTCTTCTTCTTCCTTTTCGAGGAAGGCAAGTGATGAGGAATGGAAAGATGAAAATGGCACCAAGATTTAGCTCATGAACAGGCTACAATCACCCTCGAAATATATTGAGATTTTAGTGTATTTTAACGTTTTTCAGAATTTAAAGTTCGGGCGAGAATTGCTATTTTAGCACTTCCACTTTCTTCCATTGAATATTTCGATTTTAGAGGGGTTTGGAGGCTTCTAGGCTATATTCCAAGCCTCATTCGAGCAAATTTGAGCTTTTAAATCCTGAGATCCTAAGGTCCAAAGTCTTAAGTCTCATTTTAAAACTCAAGAGTTAAAACTCTACTTTCCAACTGTAGTTTAAGGCGCTTTGTGGTGTTCAAAATTACACTGGGAACTCCTCTTTGTCTCAAATATTTAGTGGATGATTGTAGCTTTAAAGCTTTAAAACAGCAACTAATAAAATGAAAACCAGAATACGATTCTTCTCATTTGGATGTTGGGAATGTGGCTTAAACACGATGAAATCAAAATTAAAGGGAAGAATTCTCTTCAAAGTTTGACTATATCCCCTGTCCCGGGTGACGTATCTTTTTAAACCATATTTTGAAAAAGATTTTTGTGGCAAAAATGATCAGAAAGCAGAAAGGGCGACATTCCCAAATTACACCGTACGATGGCGACCAGCCATGTCTGAGACGGCTCTGCAATTAGATTTTTTTTCTCGCTTCGCTCGCGTTACATTTGTTTACATTAGTTCTTGATGTTTAGGAAAACTTTGATGTCAAGATAAGTGGAGTGAAATAATAGACATGACACGAGATTCGTCGAATAAAGGCAGCCTGGGGGGGGGTACTTAGGCAAGAGAAGGGTATGGGTATGTGCCGGCCTTCTTAAGGGTGCTTTTTTTGAAACATGGCAGTTTGAAAAATCGGAAAATCAAACTTCAGTCCCACTAAGAATAGGAAAAATAGGAAAATTTCAATTTTTTGCCCCCACAAAGATAGAAATTTGGTCAAATTAGTCCCAAAAAGTGAATTAAAATTCACACAATTTCCCTTGTTTCTTATCCTCTTTATTCTGCTAAGGGTCCGAGGGGCAGGGCCGAAAGTCAGCACGCAACCATAGTCCTCCCCCCCCCCGGAAGGCAGCTAGGACACGCAGACAAAAAAGCGTGATAGCGCATTTTATGGACACGCAGACAAAAAAGCGTGATAGCGCATTTTATGTTGCTTTTTATAAAATAACTTCGTCATAACTTTTCAAATTCAACAATGACTTAGATTTACAGCAAAATAATCCTGATAATCATCAAAGATGTTTAAAGGTCCCTTTTTAGGAAGAAAGAACTCTAGTTTTTACCACCTTTTGAATGTATTTTTAATGTTGCTGTTGTTCTAATTATGTTTTCTCATGTTTTATTTTATATTTGTTCTTTTCTTTAACAGATTCTGTTTAAAAGATTTTCTTTTTGTTTTGAAAAGAATTTGAATGT
This sequence comes from Clytia hemisphaerica, assembly GCF_902728285.1. Classification (NCBI taxonomy): domain Eukaryota; kingdom Metazoa; phylum Cnidaria; class Hydrozoa; order Leptothecata; family Clytiidae; genus Clytia; species Clytia hemisphaerica. The sequence continues at coordinate 787,268 of NW_027104191.1, forward strand.
CTAAAATCAAATAGAAAGAAAAAAAAGAAAAAGTCTAATCTATCAATCAAAACAAACTTATCGAACAACTCAAAGTCTTGAAAGTACATATCAGTTCTACTCGATCATCTGCACAAAAACTTCATTCAGCTAGGAAGGAGTTGACAAAAGCAATCGCTCGGGCAAAAGAAAACTGGATCTTACTACAGCTTAATTCATTGAATTCGACAGGTGCATCTGTTAAAGGAACTAAACTATGCTGGGACTCTATAAATTCACTTAAAAACGGCTTAAAAAAGCCCACCCCCGTCAAAGAGAAAATGATGACAAAACCGAATGGAACAAAATGCACATCCTTTGAGGAAAATGCGGAAGTATTTCGAAATCACTTTGAAAAGCTGTACAACAGACAATCTACTTTTAGCCCAGAAGTATTAACGTTTCTTGACCAAAGTCCACTTATGAATCAATGTGAACAACGTCCAACAGATATCGATATCAAAAAAGCTTTGAATCGTCTTAAAAACAAAGCACCTGGTGACTCAGGTATCACCCCACTCATGTTGAAAGCCTGTATCCCAACGAGCAATATTTCACCTTACTTCGCTATGTCATTCTTGAAGTCTGGGACAATGAATCCCCTCCTGAATCTTGGGATACTCGACTGTTGAAAGTTATGCCAAAAAAGGAGACCTCAGTCAACCAGGCAATTACCGCAGGATTATGCTATTGGAAGTTGCTTACAAAATTCTCGCCATACTCATCCATGATCGCTTACAGCCACTCGTTGAATCACTAGACCATGAAGCTCAGTGTGGCTTTTGCCCAGGAAGGGGTTGTCAAGTATTTGCTGTATTTGCTGTAAATATAGCTATGAAAAAGCGGAGAGAGCATAACAAAGAGACATTGATCATGTTCCTGACTTAGTCAAGGCCTTTCATGACAACTTTAAAGTAGACTTTGAAGTAGAAAACTGCAAACATTCAATTAATTGAGTAAAACAAGGGGACATTCTTGGACCAGTTTTATTTGTCGCTTTTATTACTGTGATAATGACTACCTGGCAGCATAAGTTGCATGATCCTCCTCTTTGTTTATTCAAAACCAAGAACGACTTTTGTCTGACAGGCAGAAAAGTTACTTCCTCAGGAATCGATTTTGAATTCCCAGACTCAGAGTACGCAGATGATACTGCTGTGTTGTTTGAATCCCGAAATGACCTGGTCCTATACATCCCCTTGCTGCTTAGCCATTTCAATCGTTTCGGAATGGAGGTGCATGTTGGTGATATATCCTTACCCAATAAACCGTCGAAAACTGAAATATTGTTTGTCTCTGCCCCATTCAAATCCTATCACGATTCTAACACATTTGACGATACGAATCTATCCCCGTTCGATTTAGGAGATGGGAAATTTATTCCGATAACAGACCATTTTTGTTATCTCGGTAGAATCTTGTCGCAAGATTGTAGAGACAACCTTGATATTACGAACCGCATTAAACGTGCTGGTAATGCTTTTGGTGCACTAAGAAAATAAATCTTCTCCAATGCAAATGTTTCCAACAAAGTCAAGGCATCTGTTTACAAAAGCTTAGTACTTCCGATCGCTCTTTACAGATCCGAATCCTGGTGTCTTACAGAAAAATTATTCCACCTACTATGTCTCTTCCATCGTAATTGTGTTCGTGCTATGTGTAGAGTTAATTTGTTGCATGTCAGGAGATATAGAATCTCTAACGAAGAGTTACTTGATCGTATAGGTTTGTCGTCCATCGATAGCTACATTACGAAAAGGCAACTCTCTTGGGCGGGTCATATAGCCAGAATGAATTTTGATCGTTTTCCACGGAACTGTTATCGTCATGGGTCAGGTGTAACCGTCCACGTGGTGCACCTGAATTTATGTATGGGCGTGGGTTGAAAAAGGCATTGAATAAGGCTAATATACCTGTGAATAACTGGTTTTTACAGGCTTCAGCATACTAGGCGTGCGATCGCACGCGCACGCCTCCGCACACGCCTAAAAGCCTTTTAGGCGTGCAATTTATCACACGCCATAAATCATGAAAACCTAGCAAGGCGTGCGATCAATCGCACGTGCAAAAACTTATTCTAGAAATATTTTTTCTGCTTGTTGAAAGAAGATCAAATATCATTTTCTACTTTAATCATAAGAACCAAATAGACGAAAGATAAACTTTCCTTTACTCTTTCAAACTGCTATATGTATACAAAATTTCTTATAAAATAGTTTCTCTAATGGATACACCTTCTCTCTCCTCTTTCTCTCATACTATGCTTTGGTCTTCAATAAACAAGCCTTTCTCAAAAATAACTTTTGCTGCACGATTTTTCGTCTCTCTAAAACCTTTTTCTCTCAAATCTTTTTCCTTCCCTCTCGCATGCTATGTTTATGAGGTCGTTGGTTTATGACAATAAACTAGCTCTTCTTAAAAGTTACTTTTGCTGCATGATTCTTCTTCTCATTTGTTTTCCTAAAGTAAAGTATTTTCCTTCTTGATTATTCAGTGCTCTTTTGGTTTCTGTTTTTGTTTTTCAAATATGAAGATTGAATATACACTTTCTTCTTTCCTGTTGTCTAGTTTTTATGTAGATAAAAGAAAGATCATTCTTAGGAATTGTTCAAAAGTTTGTGCCTCATCATTGTTAATGATGTTTATAAAATAAAAGAAAAAAAAGATCGCACGCGATTGCACGTCTAAAGAAAATGAGGCGTGCCATGATTCGCACGCCTAAATTACTAAAAATTACTATGTAGGCGTGCGATGATCACACGCCTTCTTTTTTCTTATGCCGAAGCCTGTTTTTAAAAATTTGGCTCAAGACAGAAGTGTATGGAAAATGATGGTGAATGATATTGTATGATGACTTGGTTTATTGATTTATTAATCTAATATTTATTATGATAGTACTTTTTCTTATTTATGTTGGCTAGCGCCATGATTTCCTAGGACTATATTTTTAGGTCTAGGCTGATTCCTTTTGCTTAGGACGGATATCTCTCTCTCTCTCTCTCTCTCAATTTTTTACATTCAATATTTGTTTATATTTGTTGACCAGCACTATGTGTAGCCGTTGTACCACGAATGAAAACTACTGCAATTACAGTATACTGCAATTGAGGGATTTCCCTGACTGGATATGGCTAAATGTTAAAAAAAAATCGGGTTGGTGTAATTTAAGATGCACGATCTAACGATTTACGATTCACGATGCGCGATCCATGCATAAAGTATGCTGATTATGGTCCGATTTTAGCAAAATTGTCGAACAACTTTATTGTCGACTAACTGGGAAGATCTGTTGTTAGATTTCCCAGTTGGTCGACGCTTACTTGTTCGACATCTCAGTTGTTCGACAATATATCGACATAAAAGTCGAACAACTGGGATGTCGAACAAGTAAGCGTCAAGTTGTAATTGTTCGACCATACAGTTGTTCGACAACTTTCGTCGAATTATGTATTGTCGAACAAGTGGGATTTCGAACAACTGGGAAATCTGACAACTGATCTTCCCACTTGTTCGACAATACATTTGGCCGACAATTATCACGATTTGTCAACCAAATGTATTGTCGAACAAGTGTACTGTCGGACAAGTGCAGAATCCCCCTGATTATTCCTAATAATTATCATAAAACTAAAATTATTTAACATAATTCTAAAACAATGGCATAATCCTTTTCTCGCTTTTGTTTACCACGGTAAATTCATGCGACAAAAAAGAAATGGAACTACGAATAATTACGACCGTAGAATTATGAAAAAAACTAACTTGCATAATATTGATAATGGAAGCTACCTTGTGAACATCTTACAATAGACAGAGAGTGAAAGTAGTAAACAATGCACAAGAAATATTTTTGCTCTCCTCAGTTTTAACAATAGAAGGTGAATGCACGTGGCCTTCACTTTTTAACATATTTTATGCACGGATCGCGAATCGTACATCGTAAATCGTTAGATCGTGCATCTTAAAACGACCCCGCACCGGACTTAACGAACACCGGACACGTGAAAGTCCGGTGTAAAATGAGAATTTTTTTACCACCGGACGATCTCTACACCGGACTTAAGGAAGTCGGATGTCCGGTGTTGGAGAAGAATATCTTTTTCCACCGGACAATCAAAACACCGGACATGACCAGTCCAGTGCGTCCGGTGTTGCTTAATTTTTTGTTTCTTAAATGTCCGGCGTCCAAAATTTCCTGTATGCAGCACCGGACTGACACCTGACTTATTACATCCGGTGTGGCAAAAGGATACTTTTTGCCACCGGACAAATACACCGGACAGTCCGGTGCGTCGACAGGGTCCTATCTTAAATTACACCAACCCAAAAAAATCGAGCTTAAAATTGCACAGAAAGCTGAACTACCAGTGCATGTTCTGACCAGGTTTTCAGAGAGAAGGATCTATGGGTGCTATTTTGGCCCAAAAAAGATCTGAAGAATGTACAGTGTATGTTCTAGTAATACCATGGGTAGTGAGAAGAAAATTCAATTTTATAATAAATTTCAAATTTTGATAAATAAACCAATTCAAACTAAAATCAATAATTACCTAGCTTCGGTTTCGGTTTCAATGGTTTTTCCGATGTAGAATTTAGATCGAGGTTAAGGGATGGTCTTTTTTCTTCCGCTTCCAGTTGTATACTTAATGCATTTATTCTTTCTTGAAGGGATTTATTTTCTGGTATTGCAGCGGCCATTTTATCCCCATCTTGCTCGAAAAAGAATTCTATGTAAGTTCAGAGTTGGCAACCGAACTCACTTTATCGCGCCAACTGAAGCTTCGCTATCTCGTCAGTCTATGATGATTGACAACATGGTTACGAAACCAAAAGAATATTCTTCGATACCGGCAATAAAATATTGTCACTTCCGCGCATGGTCATGACGTCACGATCAAAACATTGATCAAAAAGCACATGGCACAAAGTCTGCAGCATGCGGGGTTCAAGTTTACTGTTTGATGGTAGAATCATTCATTGCGAGAAGTCAAATTTATTATTCCCTCAGATAGACAAAGGTAGTATTTTTGTTTTACTGAGACTAGATTAGGAAACGACCAAACTTTCAGCTAAAACTAGCCCTTCAAACTTTACATCATACATGTGTTTGCGCCGTCTGACCGCATGATAATTTTTCTTGATTTTCCAATTACTTTGAGTAGGGAAGTCGCAAAATTGTCAGAATTTTATCCAATTTCATTCTTTGCTTCATCCCCACCATTTTTAATTCAATCACACGTTTCATAGTTTTACGGAAGAATTCAATTTCAAAAAATAAGATGGCCAATCGAAAAATAGTTTTGTTCGCAACGCAGTGATCGTTAAATTTGGGTGCATGCCACTAATCCGATATTCTCTAGTCCGACAGTATAATAGTCCAATCTATAAAATAAATTACAATTTGGAATGCTTTTTTTCCATACATTGATATAAACATCCTACTATATTTTATAACTTGAGCTAGTATTTTTATTTTTAACACAAAAAATGAAAACATGTACATATTTTTAACAGCTATCCTTGACCTGTACATCTTATATCGCATATAGCTTTATCACGGTAAATATATTTATCTAACTTTATCTATCTATCTATCTTTTCAGATGTCACTTTAGTCCGAAAACGAAAGACTTTAGAGTGTCGAATGTTGAGTAAGGGTTTTTCACTGGTGAAAACTAGTTTCAATCAGCAATTCCGCCCCATTCAATTTTTTTCGTTCTTTCTAGTCCGTGGTCAGTTAGGAACATTTGGCGAGTTCCTGTACGCGGCCGCAATCAAAAAAATCATAACGTCACTCAATAAAAAATGGTGTTCGTGTCTTTTCGCACTTTTTTTAGCCTAGACGATGTAGCAAACATAGTAAGTATAAGCACGCTGTGCTTTTAATTGGCTGACAATTTCTTTTGCGTCGGAAAAACTTTTTCAAACTTTCAGCGATGATTGATCAAACTGTTACAATGAAAATTATCCAGCGCATTTTTTATCTTCTTACCTTCTTCATCTTTAAAGAGGCACTCAAAGTTTACTGAAAGTAAGCACATAAGATATTCTTATAACTAATGATATTCATTTAAACACGCTTCGTTATGCGCTGCGGTGGAGTGCATGACGTAACTCGCGCGGCAACTAACTCGCCTTCTGTTGGAAGATCATATTGGGCGTTTTGGCGTTACCACCCTCGACGCAGCGAGCGCCTTTGTCTTTCCGCAACTCTTTCCACCATTTTAGATGGTCTTAACAATAGATCTAAAAGGGCGCCATAATCTTGGAAGATAATTTGTTTTGGTCTCCGGCTTTGGGAAGTAGCAATGTTTTTGGTTGTTTTCGATGGAAAATAGTAAGAAACTTAAGTTTACAAGTGTCATTTAGTTTTTGCTGGCTTATAGAATGGTAGGTTCCTGGATGGTTTCCCTAACTGGTGGTAATTTTCCGGGGGTCAGGATTTGATTATTGTCAGTTAGTTAGGGTCAGGGTTGCTAGTAACGGCTTGTCACTGTGCCGGGTGCAAACTCTGCGCCTTGGGCCCCGCAGGGTTGCCAG